>NW_016806805.1:1855310-1905719 GCF_001698545.2 Rhinopithecus bieti
TCTGTAAAGGATTTTATTTCTCCTTCACTTATGAAACTTAGTTTGGCTGGATATGAAATTCTAGGTTGAAAATTCTTTTCTTTAAGAATGTTGAATATTGGCCCTCACTTTCTTCTGGCTTGTAGAGTTTCTGCCGAGAGATCTGCTGTTAGTCTGATGGGCTTCCCTTTGTGTGTAAGCCGACCTTTCTCTCTGGCTGGCTTTAACAGTTTTTCCTTCATTTCAACTTTGGTGAATCTGACAATTATGTGTCTTGGAGTTGCTCTTCTCGAGGAGTATCTTTGTGGAGTCCTCTGTATTTCCTGAATTGGATGTTGGCCTGCCTTACTAGGTTGGGGAAGTTCTCCTGGATGATATCCTGAAGAGTGTTTTCCAACTTGGTTCCATTTTCCCCATCACTTTCAGGCACACCAATCCGATGTAGATTTGGTCTTTTCACATAATCCCATACTTCTTGGAGGCTTTGTTCATTTCTTTTTACTCTTTGTTCTCTACACTTCTCTTCTCACTTTATATCATTCATTTGATCTTCAATCGCTGATACTCTTCCTTCCAGTTGATTGAGTCGGTTACTGAAGCTGGTGCATTTGTCACATATTTCTCGTGTTATGATTTTCATCTCTATCAGTTCTTTTAAGGTCTTCTCTGCATTGATTATTCTAGTTATCCATTCATCAATTCTTTTTTTCAAGGTTTTTAGTTTCTTTGAGCTGGTTACATAGTTCCTCCTTTAGCTCTGAGAAGTTTGATCGACTGAAGCCTTCTTCTCTCAGCTCGTCAAAATCATTCTCCGTCCAGCTTTGTTCCGTTGCTGGCGATGAGGTGCGTTCCTTTGGAGGGGGAGATGTGCTCTGGTGTTTTGAATTTCCAGGTTTTCTGCACTGCTTTTTCCCCATCTTCGTGGTTTTATCTTCCTTTGGTCTTTGACGATGGTGACGTACTGATGGGGTTTTGGTGTGGGTGTCCTTTCTGTTTGTTAGTTTTCCTTCTAACAGTCAGGACCCTCAGCTGTAGGTCTGTTGGAGTTTGCTGGAGGTCCACTCCAGACCCTGTTTGCCTGGGTATCAGCAGCGGAGGCTGCAGAAGATAGAATATTGCTGCACAGTGAGTGTTGCCGTCTGATTCTTGCTCTGGAAGCTTTGTGTCAGGGGTGTACCCTGCCATGTGAGGTGTGAGGTGTCGGTCTGCACCTGGTGGGGGATGTCTCCCAGTTAGGCTACTCAGGGGTCAGGGACCCACTTGAGCAGGCAGTCTGTCTGTTCTCAGATCTCAGCCTCCGTGCTGGGAGATCCACTGCTGTCTTCAAAGCTATCAGACAGGGGCATTTACCTCTGTCGAAGTTTCTGCTGCTTTTTGTTTAGCTATGTCCTGTCCCCAGAGAAGGAGTCTACAGAGGCAGGCCAGCCTCGTTGAGCTGTGGTGGGCTCCACCCAATTCGAGCTTCCCAGTGATTTTGTTTACCCACTTAAGCCTCAGCAATGGCGGGCACCCCTCCCCCAGCGTCGCTGCCGCCTTGCAGTTAGATCTCAGACTGCTTTGCTAGCAATGAGGGAGGCTCCATGGGCGTGGGACCCTCCGGGCCAGGTGTGGGATATAATCTTCTGATGTGCCATTTGCTAAGACCCTTGGTAAAGCGCAGTATTAGGGTGGGAGTTACCTGATTTTCCAGGTGTTGTGTGTCTCAGTTTCCCTTGGCTATGAAAAGTGATTCCCTTCCCCCTTGCGCTTCCCAGGTGAGGTGATGCCTCGCTCTGCTTCAGCTCTCGCTGGTCGGACTGCACCAGCTGACCAGCACCGATTGTCCGGCACTCCCCAGTGGGATGAACCTGGTACCTCAGTTGAAAATGCAGAAATCACCCGTCTTCTGTGTCACTCACGCTGGGAGCTGGAGGCTGGAGCTGTTCCTATTCGGCCATCTTGGGCGCGCTCCCTGTAGCATCATTCTTAAGGATGATAATGGAAAGAGAGAGCTGACTCTGATACAATCTGTGATGCTTTCTTCTATGGTAGAGAAGCCCCATTCAGCACCACAAGGTTCTCATTATAAATTCATTTGCTGAAAAATTTTGCTGTAGGTTAACATGCCTATTTTCAAAATAAAATCTAGAGGAAATCTATTTGTCTGTTTTTGGATGCCTATGGTAGGGTTCCATTGGATGTACTAAAAGTATTGGAATTACTTATCCTCCAAAATGGGTCAAGTAAATATCTGATAATTAATCAAAGATACAGCACATCTGACAGTAAGCCTTAATGTGGGAAAGCAAATCTAGATTGAAGGGAAGAATTCAAAGCCCACTTTGAATTAGTGGGTTCAACAAGTCACACTAAATTTAATACTTTGTCAAATATTTCCCACAGTATTTGGGAGTTCTTTCTAGGGAGGTGCTTCCCTGTCATTACCTACATGCTTGTGGAATATTTTTGACATGTTTTTCCCTAAATTCAGGTATGTTTTGCCCTTTTCTCTCCCATTTCTGATCCCATTCTTTCTTTCTGCCTATCATCTTCGCTGCATATTCCTATTTTTTAGCTTTCTTACATCTCCATGAATTTTTTTTTAAAAGTCCCCTTCTCTCATGACAACACAACAATAATTGCAGAGCCTCATGTATAACCCAGATAGATCAAGGTAACAGGAATCTATGGATTCGGGAGAGTTAAGTGAAAAACTAGAGCCCTGGAAAGCATTACTTTCCAGGTTTTTCTATCTCTCCAGGTGACAATGTTCTGAGATTTCTAAATAGGACTGGGAGGTCCCTGGGGATAGTGGGGAGTGGGGAATTCTGGAGTCTGGAGGGGAGCCTCCAGGTACAGTGAGAGGTGAGCAGAAAGTCTCCGGCCTCCCCTGTGTATGGAGTCAACACCACTTTGGCCTTACTTCTTACCAGTTGTTGTAAAAATAAAAATTTTAAGTACAAAAAATTATAAGGGAAGAAGAGGAAGAAGAGAGAACACATTTTCATTTTATGAAGAAAGGTAGATATTTAGAAGAAAGTCTAACTTAAAAAAATTGCGTCAGATAGAAAAAAGAAAGTGAATAAAGAGGAATAGAAGAAAAAAGAGAGAATGAAACCCCAAATAAAGGTTAATGGCTTAACATTAAAAAAAAAAAAAAGGAAGAAGTGGGTGAGATTTAGAATAAATGAGAGAAGGCCAGAGGGCAATGAGACTAAAGGGTAAAACCATGATGGTAAAAGAGATAAAAGATTGAGATATATTGGAAGAGGGTGAGAAGTGAAAAGTATAAAAGTCTATGGGATTAAAAATTAAGTGCAGGAAATAACTAACATGGCAAAAGTGAAACAGCATAAAGATGAAATGGATTTGGGTAAAATAACTCAAAAGAAAATGGAAACAAATAGCATGTACTAGATGAGCTGAAAGTAGTGTGTTGTGTGAGGGCAGCTGCTTTCTGCAGTCGCAAGTCCACATCAAAAGGGGCAGCCCTGTCATGGGACTGGGAGCCATGTGGCTCCTTCAGTTCTCTGCAATTCATCACAGCCTCTACACGTTTGTCTCTAGCACCAGAGCCTTCAGACCAAGGCAATCGAACATCCATGGATATCCAAGACAGCCAGTCTTTCCTCTGGAGAGCTTCCCAGGTGAACCTGCAGAATGTATCTGAAATACATTCCTGGCTTGTTTATCTAAAATTTTGAAATATGTAAAATTCATCAGAAGTTCTTTCTTTTCTAAGATGCCTTTCTCCTCTCCTTCAGCTTGCACAGAAACACCCATGAACTGTGAAATTTGCTGCTTGTCATGTATTTTGATATTCGCTGATAGTTTTGTGTATTTCCAAGTTCTTCCTAAAAGGCGAAAGCATGAAGAGGAAGGAAACAGTGGACTTTTAGACCATTGTCTTAGTTTAAATGTCAAATTCATGGTGTTACAAGATTTCATGATACCACGGCTAAGAGAATTTTATAATTGTCAACCCGTTCCCCTGCCCACTCATTCTCTGCCTGCAAAAGGCATATTCTTTCTTTCTGTAGGAGAGTTCTTCTTTGTCAAATATATTTCTCCCATGACAGGTGGAATTTGCTTACATTAAAAAGATGTGCTCAAATTGAACCAAAGTATCTTAGTCATACTCCTAATTTTTTAAGACAGGGAATCTGATTAACCCATCTTGACCTGAAGGTAAGGGAAGCAAAGCAGTGTTGAACTGAGCTGAGCAGTGGAAAAGCTTGGGAGGGTGTGAAGGTTATAGTGAGACATTCTGCTGAGTAGCTGCAAGGTTTGATGGAAATGGATTGAAGAGAGGAGGGATTTTTATAAATGGCAGTGTGGACCATGTATTTGAATTCCCTTTGTGCTTTTTGAGAAATGCAATCAAAGATTTCAGATTGAAGTTATATTTGGTTGCTGGGTTGTGTTTCTGTGGATAGGAAACTATTCTAAGAGTGAAACACCTGGATCTTGGTTTTATCAAGGATACAGTAATGATTCCAAATACGTAAAAGTGCATTTTGTGAAATGTAACATACAATAAAATGATTTTGGAAATGCAATGTGATAGAAATTATGATGGAATATTAAAAAGGAAGGAATAAGGTTCAAGTAAAAGCTGAATTTTCTTCTTCCACCTTTATTTCATTCTTTTTGAGAAAGTACTATGTACAGTGTAAAGTGCTATAGGGGATGCAAAAGATGAATAAAGACATTCCCTGCCATTTGCTTATAATTTAATGAGAGAGATAATACATCTAGCAGCAATGAAAAACAAGGAATGAGGAGATAATTGTCAAAAGAAAGATTTGTTCAGAGTTATATGGAGTTTTCTGAAATAAGGTATGACAGTGACCTGAATAGGTAAGAAGGCTTCAAGAGGAGGTCTGAATGTCTTAGAGTCAGTAGGATTAGTTGTTGTTGGTGTTGGAATTGGTGGAAGCAGTAAGGCAGAGGAAAGAGATAAGCAAAGTTATAATAGAAAAAGCTTACATGTAGCTACTCTTTGGAGACAAGAACCAAATGGGCACTTCAGAATGAAGAATTAGGTTCAAGAAGGCAAATGGTCAGTTTTCTGGAAAGAGTTACGTGAGCTAGATAATGAATGATCTTAAACGTCAGGATAAGAAATTTGTACCTGCTGCCATTGGGAGGCCTTTGGGAGTCTTTGAAGACTTTGATCTGTGGAGTGACATAATTTAAGTTATGCTTTGATATAGCACTAGACAAAAGGAAGGACTACAAAGAACAGTAACAAGAAGTAGCTGAAGAATGGGGGCAATTGTGTTAAGATGGCAGGCAGGTTACCCACATCTACTTCCTCCTAACAGAATTCCTTTGAGACAATACAGAGGTAATGCTTTCATAAGAGCAATTGAAAACAAGGAAGGGTGATATGGGTGGAGCAGAAACTTTTTAGATATTTCTAAAAGATATAAAGCAGAGCGGTTGGCTAGATAGAAAAAAGGAGACCAGAAGAACCAACAGCCAAAATATGAGCAGAAGTTAGGAATGCTATCAAGGTAGGAAAAACTGGGGGACAGTCACATGGGTCTGAATCAGAACTGGGTCAAGGTGGGTTGATCATGTTCTCTTGCCTAGAAATTTGGAAGTGAGACTGAGAAATTTCAGTTTAGGCCGGGTGTAGTGGCTCACACCTGTAATCCCAGTACTTTGGGAGGCCGAGGTGGGTGGATCACCTGAGGTCAGGAGTTCGAGACGAGCCTGGCCAATGTGGCAAAACCCCGTCTCTACCAAAAATACAAAAATTAGCTGGGTGTGGTGGCACATGCCTATAATCCCAGCTACTCGGCAGACTGAGGCAGGAGAATTGCTTGAACCTGGGAGGCGGAGGTTGCAGTGAGCCAAGATCGTGCCATTGCACAACGGCCTGGGTGACAGAGTGAGACCCTGTCTCAAAAAAAAAAAAAAATTACTTTAATATGAGAGACTTTTTTGGATGTAAACAGAAGAGCTATGGAGTGGCCATCTTCTACCTCACGCTGGGGGAGCCTATCTGCAGAAAGAGAAATACACAGGATATGGCAAAAGAAACTGATTTCCTTTAGCTTTTTACCTTATGGTAGTCAATGGAGGCAACTGCCATTTGCTTGCTTGAGACAGCCCAGTGACCTATTACTACATTCCTGTTTCAACTTTACATAAGTTGAAGTTGTTTTCTGTTACTTGCATCTGAATCTTAATCTATATATGAGTTCTAAGAAAAAGGTGAGAGTTTTTCAAGGAAGTGGATGAGAAATAACAGTTATTTGTTTCTGAAGGCGGTTGTTGAGAATTGAAGGGCATTATCCCTTGTTTGATATTGCATTGAGAGATGTCAGAAACTAAGGCAACTTCAAAAGCAATTCATTTAACCAATCATAAGTCAAATTAATATTGTGTGACTGCAGTGAAGGGAACAAAGCCTGCTGGAAAGCAGTCTGTGACATATTAATTAATATCAGCTCGTTGACTAATAGTCTGAGGTGAATTCCAGTTCGATAGAACCATAACCTTAGTCAGTCCCTGGAAAATTTTCTCTGGCAAAATTTCTCTGGCTTTATATATTGTTGTTTGTTATATTATTTCTTAAAATTGAAAATGGGTTCAATATTCCCTTTCCATCACTTGAATTGACTCTACCTCTTACATAACTCTAGTTTCTTTCTTTGTATACCATTGTGGTATCAAGCAACTTCCAATATTTGAATATTCCAAAGTACTTTCTTCTGACTGCCTCGTTAGCCCTGAAATAGCACAAATATTCTTTGTCAAACTATGTCCTCTGGTTTTTCATTTGAAAATTACAGTCTTGTAGTAAATTCTCCTTCGTGCCGGGCAGAACAATTTTACCCTCTGCCGAGCTGTGATTTTTCATTTCAGCCCATTTTCTGGAGAGAACTGGGGTCACTGGTTAATGCTGGTTTTAAAACAGCTTTTCATGCCACAGCTCTTGAACATGCCTAGCTGTGGAAAAAATTGTGAGGGTGGTTTATGTGTTCATTTTCAGAGTCCCTTTCTCATTGCCTCCTTCCTTCCCCTTGTTTTTATTTCCCACCTCCCAGCTTTCCTGCATGTATCCAGACAGCTTCCCAGGACACTTCTGTGTGGGAGAACTGCTCCCTTTACATTGCTTTTTACTCCATGAGTGTTCAGGCTACATACCTCTGTCAAAAACATTTCTGTTTCATGTCTACACACATTGATTTTTAGCCATCAATGACTGAAAATATCTTAGAATGTTATGCTGCTGGAAAACCAGTGTACTTCTAACAAGAGTCTTTAGAGTGACTTGTGAGAATTTCAGGACTGATGATAGGATGGTCAATGTGTGGACGATGTAATGGATTCAGTCTTTGGTTCAATCTCTGACCTTCTCTTTGTGAACTGAGCTTTCTCCCAAATGTCTGCACTGTATCCTAGGAGTGGGCCCTGGCTGCTTGTAATGGGCTCACCTGCTCCCATGCTTTTGCTGATTACACAGAGTGGGGAACTGAATCAACCTGGTCCAACCAGATTATCTCTCTAGAAATTTGGATTTGGAATGGACAGATTTGCAACTTCACCATGTGAAGTTGAAGGTGGAAGGGTGGCCATATTTGCCAAGTGACTGAAAGGTTGAGAACACCAGTCTGAAGGGAGATGATGCAAGGGCTGGGCGGAGAAGGGCAGAATGAAGGCAGCAGTGGAGGCCTGGTGGGTTCAGACTCACCCTCCAGCCAATGTGATACATTTGAAAATGGCAAGCAGGGATTTGGGTGATGGCAATCCTCAACTTCAGAATTACTCTTCACCTACCTGCTTCTAACCATAGACTTGTTGATGACTCTGCTTCTGGCAATATTGTGTGGGGCAAATACTTTAAAGAATAATTCTGTTTATATTGGTTAGAAATATAATGGCTTATATTAAGTCCAACAGAGCTTAAAGGTAAAAAAAATAATAATGGCTTATAGCTGCTTATGAGAAAGAGAGAGAACAGTGTTGGCTAAAAATTTACAGTATTTGGGTTGGGGACTGAGATAGGATCCTGAGAGAAATGTTGCCTGTAAAATGAAGTAAAAATCCAATATGGAGAGGAGAAATTTTCATCTTGGAATAATGTGTGGTTTCAGCTGAAATAAATAGATCTCTTCAGCACCTGGAAGGTTCCCTGTTTTGTCTGTGAGCAGCCTACTTTGGCCTGGTTCCCCATGCAAACATTAACTATTTTTTTTTTCAAAATATACATCTTAATATGAAGAAGGTTGGGGAGCTTAGACCCAGAATAATGGCTGATATTTATTGAGTGCTTACTATGTGCTTTGCATTCATTATCTTATTTAAAATTTACCAAAGCCCTATAAGATGGATGCCCTTGTTATCCCCATTTCACAGATAAAATTAAGGAGTTCATAGGTTAAATAATTTGCACAAGTCACATACCTTGCAGCTCTGGAGCTGGGTCACAAACTCAGGTCGTGTGGCTATAGATGCCAGGTGCCACGCTTTCAGCTGCTACTCCATATGCTTCCCCTACTGAGAAGATCCATCTGCTGGGAGGCATTGCAGCTTAGGAGGAGAAAAGGGTGCCACATTAGAATATAATGCTGCTAGAAAACCAATGTGCTTTTTTTTTTTTTTGAGACAGAGTCTCGATCTGTTGTCCAGGCTGGAGTGTAGTTGCACTATCTCCTCACTGCAACCTCCACCTCCCAGGCTCAAGCAATTCTCCGGCCTCAGCCTCCCAAGTAGCTGGGATTATAGGCATCCACCATCATGCCCAGCTAATTTTTGTATTTTTGTAGAGAGGGGGTTTTACCATGTTGGCCAGGCTGGTCTTGAACTCCTGACCTCAGGTAATCCGCCCTGCTTGGCCTCCCAAAGTGCTGCGAATACACGCGTGAGCCACTGTGCCCAGCCCCAATGTACTTTTAATAAGAGTCTTTAAAGTGACTTGTAGGAATTTCAGTCCTGATAATAGGATAGTCAATGTAATGGACGATGTAATGGATTCATTACATCAGGGATATTACTAGTCTCTTGCCTCCACTGCTTTACTCACATAGTTTATCTCTCTAGGCAACTGGCTTACTACCTAGAGGCTAAGCTATGTTGAAATTTATGCAAAAGATACTGTACAAGCATTAAGCAATGAAAACCAACTGATCTTTCCTCATCCTTGGCAAGGTGGTTCCCTTACTTCTACCCCTGTCAAAGAGGCCACTGATAATCAAAGTTGGGTTACTTGGTGTCAGGAAATACAACTTAAGCAGTATTTCTCTCTCTCTCTCTCTCTGGGTTTTATCCTGGGAAAAGAAAATACTTTTATTATTGAGTCTTTTATCGATGATCCTTAGTCCTTAAGGGTAGAACTTCTCAGAGATAATATATGCTCACTTTATTTAGGATTTTTGAAATACATACCTGTAGGGTCCAGCCCTATGGGGCTTAGCAGGTGTTCTCTCCGTGTGGGGAGACGAGAGATTGTAATAAATAAAGACATAAGACAAAGAGATAAAGAGAAAGCAGCTGGACCCGGGGGACCACTACCATCAAGACGCGGAGACCGGTAGTGGCCCTGAACGGCTGGGCATGCTGATATTTATTGCATACAAGACAAGGGGGGCAGGGTAAGGAAGGTGGATCTTCTAAGTGATTGATAAGGTGAAGCAAGTCACGTGATCATAGGACAGGGGGCACTTCCCTTTTGCGTAGCCAAAGCAGAGAGAGAAGGCAGCATGTCAGCATTTTCTTCTATGCACTTTTAAGAAAGATCAAAGACTTTAAGACTTTCACTATTTCTTCTACTGCTACCTACTACGAACTTCAAAGAGGAGCCAGGAGCATGGGAGGAACATGAAAGTGGACAAGGAGCATGACCATTGAAGCACAGCACCATGGGGAGGGGTTTAGGCCTCCGCATGACTGCAGGCAGGCCTGGATAATATCTAGCCTCCCACAAGAAGCTGGTGGAGCAGCGTGTTCCCTGACTCCTGCAAGGAAAGGAGACTCCCTTTCATGGTCTGCTAAGTAATGGGTGTCTTCCCAGATGCTGGCATTACCGCTTGACGAAGGAGCCCTCAAGCAGCCCTTATGCCGGTGTGACAGAGGGCTCACCTCTTGCCTTCTAGGTCACTTCTCACAATGTCCCTTCGGCACCGGACCCTATGCCCACCAGTTATTCCTAGATTATTTTAGTAATGCAACAAAGAGTAATATTAAAAGCTAATGATAATAATGTTTATAATAATGATTGATAATTTTCCATGATCATCTCTATATCTAATTTGTATTATGACTATTCTTATTCTAACTATTTTCTTTATTGTACTGAAACAGTTTGTGCCTTCAGTCTCTTGCCTAGGCACCTACGTAATCTTTCATCCACATATACTCACATGTTATCTCCTTGTTTCTTAATCTTGCTGCCTATTTCTGTTTGTTGCTACCAAAAATTCCTAAGTAATAGGGTTCAGGAGGGAGAATTTGGAGCTGAATGTTGGACAGGGGGAACTATTTCTATCCCTCAGATTAGGTAGTTTATCAGGGAAAGGGCTGCTGGAGGCTGATGCAGTTTTAAAAATGGGCAACAAGACATTGCTCAGTCCTGAATCAAAATAAAGCCACAAAAGATTTTCCCATAGAGGGTAAAGGGATTACATCTTTGATATGGGATTTGACATTGTATTTTCTACTTTATTCTCCCCCTGTGCATGTTGTGAGTGTGACTGATCCATGAAAGCTTTTCCACTCCTGGCTTTCATGAATTTTTTCCCCCTCTTTCAGAAAAAAATAGTTATTATAAAAGAAGCACAACTCCTCTAGCCTCTTCAAAATAGAGTAATGACATTTTCATAGCAAGTGATTGTGGGAGGAAGTGCGGGGATGTTGAGCTGGCTGAAATCCAGTGGTTTTTAAAGAACCAGAGAAAGGTCACTCACCTCTTAAAAAGTGACAGTTGTGAAAACAAGCCAATTTTGGAATTTGTCATCGTGCGTTAACAGCATACTCTTTTGTAGTTACTGATATCTGTCAGGGTAAATGCCAGCAATAAAGAGCTTGCTTGCAGGCTTTGCTGGGGAGGTAGAAATCTTGCATTTTAGGCCTGTGCACATTTCTTTGGCTTGTTGGAAGCAGATGTGGTTGAAAGAGCTTTGGCCTGGGACTCCTGATGCTTTATTTATCCTGGCTATGACACTGAGGAGCTTTTTGACACTGTGGTTCACAAATCTCTCTGGTTCTCAAGTCCCTTCATCTATAATGTGAATAAGAGTTAAAAAAGATTAGCTCTAAGATCCTTTCTTGCTAAAAAAAAAATCAGTAATTCTAAGATCTGGAGCCAGAAATCACAATGGTTTCTGTACTAATACTTTACCTTTTTCTCTGGGAAATCATTGGTTCCTTAAAAGTCCTTGCCTCGATTCTGTAAGGGTGGATGGACAGTTTGCCAGTGGCATTTTGGAAGAAAAGCTTCTATTTAGCAGCCCTTTCTTTAAATCTTCCTTGATTGGTGTTAAGAGAGACCCTGGCTATGGCCATATCCATACAAAAGATATCCATATCTTTTGTATGGATATGGCCTCCTAAGCCAGAGTCCTCATGACTTGTATCTCGCCTCCTAAGCCAGAGTATCTCGCCTCCTAAGCCAGAGTCCTCATGACTTGACTTAATAATCTTTGAGCCAATTGCTCAGAGTTGCTCCTTTTGGTGTATCTGTGCCTGGATCCCAGTCCTAAAAATGACATGTTGTTGTTCAGGATGATTAATATTAAAATCAAAGCTCTTGAAAGTACAAAACAAACGAGGACACCATGGAGTCTGTGATGGTCAGTTTTATATGTCAGTTATGCAATCAAACACTAACTGAGGGGTTGCTGTGAAGGTATTTTGTAGATGTGATTAATGTTCATCATCATTTGATTTTAAGACAGGGAATTATCCTGCATAATGTGAGTGGGCCCAATCCAACCAGTTGGAAGGTCTTAATGGCAGAACTTCAGTTTCCTGGAAGATGAAGAAATTTCATGTGTGACTGTAGCTTCAGCCTATGTTCAAGAGTTCCAGCCTGTCTTTCTTGGTGGCCTGTTCTAAGCATTTTGGACTTGCCTAGCCTAGCCCACAATTGTATAAGCCAGTGACTTGCAATAATCCCTTAATATCTATCTCCTACTTGTTCTGTGTCTCTGGTAGAACTTTGGCAGGTACAGACCCCAAGGCCTGCATTTTATAGAGAATCTGGGGTTCAGTCCCCAGAGTTCATTGATTGGAGAGCTAGGTGCCGTGACTGTCAGGTGTATAAACTTCTCACCGAATCGTATTTCTACTCCCTAGAATCCAGTTCTCAATGTGGACACAAGGACATAGATGTAATACATGAAAGACTCATGCCTCCTCACCCTGTGCTTCCAAATGGATTCACTATGGCTTGGTAGATGGGTTCACCATTTTTCAGTGGCTTCTGTGTTGAATGTTCTGGTGGAAATGCAAACATAGTGCCCAGGAACATTACAATCCATGGGACTTTAGCAATAAAAGTGACAGTTGTGAAAACAAGCCAATTTTGGAATTTGTCATCGTGCGTTAACAGCATACTCTTTTGTAGTTACTGATATCTGTCAGGGTAAATGCCAGCAATAAAGAGCTTGCTTGCAGGCTTTGCTGGGGAGGTAGAAATCTTGCATTTTAGGCCTGTGCCTAAAATGTTCTCAGGTTTTGTGGAAAATTACTTAGCAAGATGTTGAAAAATACTGGAATCTTAGAAGGGCAATCCAGCAGCATATGTGAGCCATGATAAAAGTGTTATAAGTCTGCAGATACTTCTTGTCCATGCTTTTCCTTGGAAAAGTAAAGCTTTGGAATAGTTGCTCTTAATTTTTTTAGAATGGACTGAAAGGCCTTGGAGAATCTAATGCAGATGTAGTGAGTGGCTGTCCCATGCATTATAGAATGTTCAGCAGCATTCCTGGCCTCTACTCTACTAGAAGCCAGTAGCGTTCTCTTAGTTGAGACAACCAAAAGTGTATCTACGCATTGTCAAATAGCCCTGGAGGGCAAAATCACATCTGATTAAGAAACATTGACCTAGGAGAAGCCAGAAAAGTGCACATATGAAGAAAATTTTGTGTATGACTTAAGGGTGTTCCTAGACCTGCCTGAAACCATCCACAGGAACCCCAGGTTAAGAACCTTTGTTATTCTAGGTTCAACTGTCTTTTCTATATAGATGTTTGGAATATTTTTATTGAATTGTCAGGTGTATACATTTTGTCTACTAGCTGGAATGGAAGTTCTTTGAACAGAAGGGAGCATGTCAAATATTGTTTTAGTATATTGTTTGCATCATAATAGCTCTCAGTAAACACTGATTGACTGATTAAAAAAACAATGGAGGCTCCCAGGACATACTTCCTTCCCTGGGAAGCAGTGTCAGTTCAGAGCATCTACCGTCCCAACCCTCCCAGCCCCACCAAAGAGACAGTAGCTTTGCTCCTAATAAGGAGCTATGTTAACTTTGGATAAAGTTGCATAAACCCTTTAAGTCTCAGGTCTCATCTCTAAAATGAGGAAATCATAGAGTTGTCATGGGCATAAAAATAGGTAGTTATGTAAAGCATTTGGCACACAAAATGTCCTATAAATATTAGCCATTACTATTGTTCCTTTCACTCCCCTAGTGCAGGCCCTGGTTGATGTGGTGGTCAAGCAGGTTTGGGAGGACCTGCGATGTCTCAAGGCAGTGAGGAAGTGAGGGGTTTGTTGCTATGTATGTGTGTTGGGGGTGGGCAGGGTATGAGTTCCCAGCTGAGGTTGAATTTCGAACTCAGCCACTAAGGATGATGGTTTCATTTGGTTCCACAGTCTTCAGTGCTCCTGTCTGCAAAGGTGGTCCTTTGGGGCAGAGGATGCAGCTGACCTCTGAGCCTCCTCCCTCACATAGTCCAGAGGGGCTACAATTGCTAATATGTATTGGTTTCTCAGGGCGTCTTAGCAGCAGGAAACAAACCTTGCATATTTTTGGGAGCAGGGAGTAAACAGTGTACCTTCCTCTGCAGGGTAATTAGAAAAGCAAAGAGTTTGTGCTGGGAAATAAGGTAGGGAGCCAGTTGTTGAGAAAACACTCAAAAGAGCCACTTGACAGGGGTCCCCTAGAGGACCCTGCAGGTGTGTGCAACTGGGGCAGTTCAGGTGGAAAAATTCCCCTTCCGCCTTGGAAAAGGGGTAACGTTAAGACAAAATGTTCTAACCAGCTCTTGGTTCCTTTTGCCAGAGCTGCTCAGAGATGAGCTCCCTGCCCAATTAGGCAGCCCCTGTGGAGACTGCTTTCATCAAGCCTTGTTAAGAGGGAAAATAACAGAATGTGCTCACTGCTTTCAAATTTACTTTGAAGCTTGCATTTATCTGCCAGAGGGAAATGTTCATCTTTCCTGTGAGCTAGTGGGTGAGCCCTGGAATTAACAGGTGATGTTTCCATAAATATGGCTCAGTTCAGCACTACCATTATTCCTTTTTATTGCTGGGGATTAATGAACAGGAAAAGGAAGACTCTTTGTAGGGCATAAAGACATAAAGAGGTGTTTGGTAAGAAAACTCTCAGATCTCATCCAGGGTTTGAAGACTCAGGGCTTTGCACACTGCTTTTCAACTGCCATTCAATCACTGGGAACAGGTGACAGAGTCAGCCAACGGCTGCACTAACCACCCTTGAGCATCACTTTTTTAATATAGAGCTGTCCCTCAAATTCTTTATTGGCTCTCCAATAGCGATACGTGGTTGTATTATATACTAACCATTACCTTATATGCTATTAAATTATTTCTTATTATTCTTCTCTATTTCCTTTTTTTAAAATTTCCATTTTTATTTTAGATTCGGGGGTACATGTGCAGGTTTGTGACAAAGGTATATTCTGTGGTGCTGAGGTTTGGACTTCTACTGATCCTGCTACCCAGGTAGTGAGCATAGTACCCAATAGGAAGTTTTTCAGCCCTCGACCCCCTCCTCCTCTCCCTCCTTTTGGAGCCCCAAGTGTCTATTCTTCCCATCTTTATGTCCATGTGAACCCAAGATTTAGCCTCCATTTACAAGTGAGAACATGTGATATTTGGTTTTCTGTTTCTGCGTTAGTTCACTTGGGATAACAGCCTCCAGCTACATTCATGTTGCTGTAGAGGACAGGATTTCATTTTTTTATGGCTGCATAATATTCCATGGTATATAGGTATCACATTTTCTTTATCCAGTCCACCATTGGTGGGCACCTAGGTTGATTCCGTGTCTTTGGTATTTGAATAGTGCTACAGTGAGCATACTAGTACATGTGTCTTTTTGGTATGATGATTTATATTCCTAGGAATGAGATTGCTGAGTCGAATAGTAGTTCTATTTTTATTTCTTCAAGAAATCTCCAAACTGCATTCCACAGGGGCTGAACTAATTTGCATTCCCACCAACAGTGTATAAATGTTCTCTTTTCTCCACAACCATGGCAATGTCTGTTTTTTTTTTTTTGTTTGTTGTTGGTTTTTTTTTTTTTTTGGCTTTTCTGACTGGTGTGAGATGGTATCTCATTGTGCTTTTGATTTGCATTTCTTTGATGATTAGTGATGTGGAGCATTTTTTCATACATTTATTGGCTGCTTGTATGCCTTCTTCTAAAAAGTGTCTGGTCATTTCCTCTGCCCACTTTTTATTAGGATTGTTTGTTTTATTCTTGTTGATTCATTTAAGTTTCTTATAGATTCTAGATATTTGTCCTTTGTTGGATGCATAGTTGGTAAATATTTTCTTCCATTCTGCAGGTCATCTATTTACTCTGTTGAGAGTCTCTTTTGCTGTGCAGAAGCTCTTCTGTTTAATTAAGTCCTCTTTGTCTACTTTTGATTTTTCTGCATTTGCTTTTGGGGGTCTTCATCATAAATAATTTGCCTAGGCCAATGTGTAGAGGAGTATTTTCTGGACTTTCTTCTGTAATTTTTATAGTTTGAAGTCTTACATTTAAGTCTTTAATTCATCTTGAGTTAATTTTTGTATATGGTGAGAAGTAGGGGTCCAATTCCATTCTTCTGCATATGGTTAGCCAGTTTTCCCAGCCCAGTTTATTAAATAGAGTGTCCTTTTCCAATTGCTTATTTTTGTCAACTTTGTTGAAGATGAGTTGGTTGTAGGTGTGCATCTTTATTCCTGGGTTCTCTGTTGTGTTCCATTTGTCTATGTGTCTGTTTTTGTACTAGTACCATGCAGTTTTGGTTACTACAGCCTTGTAGTATAATTTGAAGTCAGGTAATGTTATGCCTCTGGCTTTGTTCTTTTTGCTTGGGATTGCTTTGCTTAGCCTGGACTTCAAGATTGCTCACAATCTAGCCTCAGGCTACCTCATCAACAACTAATTGTAGAATGATTGATAAATGAGATAATCTATTTAACATACTTAAGCATAATATCTAGCACATGGTGGAAAATCATTAGACTTTATCAATATTATGTGTATTTGCAAAAGCCATTGGTTTTGTCTGCTCAGCCTCCATTCACTATTCTTCTTTTTGTTGTCATAGTATGCCTACCTTAAGAAACAATCTCCCTTTTCCAATCACGTTCATGTATTATAAGGAAATTGGCCATAGTGCCTCATCTCCCTGGCCACAGAGCTTGAATTAGAAATGGATATGTGACTTAAACTGGGCAAAGAAGAAATCCTTTACTGCCATTTTTCAAACTGGAGCTAGAAGCAAAGCTCCTCAGCTTCCCATTTTTTCTCTGGACATATTGTTCAGATATAAGCCCAGAGCATCTGTGGCCATGTTTTTATCTCATGGGGACAGGTGACCAAGAGAGAAAAGCCAAAGAATAGGAAAACACCTAAAGATGGGTATATAATTTTTACATAAATATAGATGAAAATGTGAAGAAAGGGGAAAATATTAAAATCCTTGGCTCTAGTAGTTTTTAAGTCCATCTATTTCTGTAAGTTTCATCGTATTGGACATGTGAGCCTATAACTATTTGCTTTTGTGTTTAACTAATTTAAGGTGGCTTTTAATATCTTGGTGGCTACTTGGAATATAAGGAAAGCACAGCCCCACCCTTAAGGAATTCCATTTCTTGGGGGAAATAGAAACATGAATATCACAAGTAGTCATAGTTTCACTAGCAAAAGTGTGTCCTGGACAGTGGCATGCATCATGAAAGCCACTCTCCTAACATGTTCCCCTTGTCTGACCTCCTAGTTTCTAGTTTGTGATGGTCCAACAGTTGTCTGGGGTCTGAGCAGATGATTACAAGGAATATCAGCGAGAGTTTCTTTTGCTCTGTTCCCGTGCTGGTTAGAATTCCCTGTGGCTTATGACATTTCGTAAGTGATGATGGATTTGCAGATAGTGCAGGGCTTTCTTCCTGAGAGTGAGAATGTCAGAGTCTCCCTCAAAAGGGACTCCATAAAGAGGATTCTTTACTTAAAGTTCATAGACTTTGTGTGGGGATGTCCATGAATGGGCTTAAGGATAGGTAATGTTACACTTCATTTCTAGGGCACATGATTTTTTGGGGAGTGGTTGAAGAGAGAGAATCTACAGCCTCTGTCAGGTTCTCAAAAGGTCCTTGAGCCAAAAAAGTGCTCCACAGGGAGGTCTTATAGAAGAATTTCCAAAATAAAAAGTGACCACAAAGAGGAATGCAAAAAGAATCTTCATGTGTCTTGGATCTCTGGAACAATTGGGGAATTTTTTCTGGTGAGTCTGGAAAGTAGTGACAACCCAGGTGGCTGAGAGTCACAAAGACATGTATAGTGTCTCTTCAAAATGAACCTCCCATGACATTCAACCAAGGACCTCTCCCAATTTCAGGAGGTGGAGGAAGATCCTTACATTTCCGGTTAGGTGATAATGGGGTAAAATACCAATGACTGATAGTCTTTCTGCTTGGAATGACCTCCTGATATTCACATGACTTTCTCACTTCCTTTAGGGCTCTATGAAGTTGTTCCCCTTTATTACTGAGAGACTTTGTGTCACTATACTATTTAAAATGGCACAATCAACATCTCCACCCTAAAATTTGTTATTTCCTTATCTAGCTTTATTATCTTCTAGTATATATGATGCATTGAGATGCCACTTATTCATTTATGTAGCTTAGTCACATACTTATTTACATTTAGCAGAATGTAAGGTCCATGAGAAAAGGAACTATGACTTGTTTATATGCTGTGTCTCCAGCATTGAGAACAGTTTCAGGCACAAAATGTCTGTTGAATGAATGAATAAATAAAAGAATGTCTTCTCTGTGTTCTTCTACCTAAGTATTAACTCTTCTCTTTCCTTCTTGTAAAGACAGAGTAGTATGAAAATTAAAAGCACAGACTCTAGTGCCAGATAGCTTGGATTAAATCCCAGCTTTGCCCCGAAAATATCTTTATTGATAACAGTTACAATGATAAATGAGATGAAGAAGATTTACTTGTCTTGAGAGAGGTATGAAAACAACTGAATCTCTTCTACCTAATTCTACAGAAACAGAGGGTCTATGATGGGTCACAAATAGACCTTGGGTTCTACTCTTAGCTCTGCCACATGCCAGCTGGCAAAACTTGGCCAGATTACTTGACTTCTCAGGCCTTAATTTTTCATCTTTCAAACGGTGCTTCCCTCATATTGTCTGTGAGAGAATGTGTTAAAACACTTAGCACAATGCTAAAGCATGAATTAGTGCTTGGTGAATGTTTGAAGGTATTGGGATACATAGTAAGTGCTCAGCAAAAGTTAAATGTTATCATGCAGTCTCTTCTGACCACTCTCGTATTTTTCCATGCTCTCCTTATGATTTATATCTGATCCCACTTTAATTGTATTGATCTCTGTGCATGTGGTGTGTAATATTTTCTTAACTTGATTAAATTCCTTAAAAGCTCATACTTTTGACCTTCAGACGGCACAGCCTAACATTGAGCACATAATCCTCTTAGCTCGTGGTGAATGTTTGGAATAGGGCATCCTGTCCTCCCTGGTCTGTTATTTTCTCTGTTCTTTTCATTTTAAGGAAAGGAATCTCTCTTAAAACACAATCCTCCTCTTCCCTTATCTCTTAGAGACAGGCTCTGTGCATATATGGGGCTCCAGGTATGCCAAATGTCTGCCTCTTGCTTGCTGATACCTTACATGAGGAATAACCTAATCCACCTATTGATTTCCTCTTGACTCAGGACCCATCTAAATGGCTCTGGGGTAAATAGCTTATTTCTTTTTGGGTGGAGGAATGTCACTACAACCTTGTGTGAAGCCTGACCTCTTTCTTCCTTGATTTTTCCATCTATAAAATCAAGAGTATAAAAGATCCTAGGTAAATTTATAGGAAGCCTGGGAAAATTTCTACCAATCATTCCGTTGGTGGCATCATGTGAAAGAGAGTCTAGTTCTCAGTATCAGAAACTTGGAGCATTGCTGCCAGTCTACTTTGGTGGTTGCTTTCACTTCTGGTTTAGTTTACTTGAAATATATCAATAATTGGAGATTTCCAGGTGGAAATCCCATAGAATTTCAGGCCATAAACTATTTTTTGGGAGGTCAGGTGCTTGAGAAAATTCTGTTTCTTAATATCTCTGCTCAAATGTCACATCTTTAGGCAGCCCTCCCTGACCTTACAGTTAAGGTCACTTTCTCCATTACACACGCTCACAGAACCCTGTAGCTTTCCTTCAAAGTCCTTATCAGAGTTTGGAAATAGTTATTGATCTGCGTGGTTATCTGGTTAATGTCTGTTTTCCACACTACACTGCAAGATCCCCAAGGCCAGGAATGACTTCGCTCAACAGTGTCTGGTACACAGTAGTAACTCATGAAAGTTTTATTCAGCAGCGAATCAATGAAGAGAAATGCTCTATTGGTGAGGAAATAGAAAAGAACCTGATTCTTTTCAAACCAGGAAAGGCCTGGTGGTTTTACTATGTGCTTCCTTGGAAGGCCTGTCTTCTCATTTTTAATCAGGAAGACAGGCCGGCAAATAACTATCGAACACAGCTGGTCTGAAACTCAGGGAAACAACGTCTTGCTGACACATGTCTGTAGGCTCTTGGTAATGCTTAAGTCCATGCATTAAACCTCATAAATAGTGTCTGATGAGAAAAGTAGTGATTTGGATCAAAATGGGAGAGGAGTCAGAGGGCAGTTCCAGAACGTGATGGAAATCATGTAGCTCTTCCTTTAGGACTGCTAAGTCTAGATGGGCTGTAACGTTGGTCATTACCAAAAAAAAAAAAAAAAAAAAAAAAAAAAAAAAAAAAAAAAAAAAAAAATTCACTGTTGGACAATCGTAAATCGTAAACATCCATAGTGTCAGAGAAACAGGCATCTGTTTTTCTCATTGAGTCCCTTTTAGTCTTTGCAAATTCTAGGAGTCTCATCTCACACATATCCTACTCCTTTTCTTTTCTTACACACTTCCAATTAGTCAGCTTCTTCCAGGGGCCCAGCGCTTTCCTGGATAGCTCCAAGCCCCCTTGAGGGGCTCTGAGTGTTTCCTCACTTGATTTTCAAGGACCCCTAGAGGCCTCAAATGAGTGCGGCTGTGGCAACTTCAATTTCCTTAGAGTGGAGAAGCTTTAAGACCCAAAAGCCTCCCTTTTGCTGATTTAGACTCTGTTTATAACGTAATTTTGGTGAAATATTCTGCAAGCAAATCTTTCTCTTTGTTCTTCCTACCAGCTGGAGGATATGTACATAGAGTACCATTTCCCAAGTCATGTGTTACGGAACATCAGTTTCAGGAGTATTTACTTACTCACCAATATGCATCTAGTTAATATCTACCATGTGGCAGATACTGTGCTATCTGGAGATAAAAGGCTAGGAGAAAAACAGATCTGGGCTCCGCCCTCAGGGAACTCACTGTCTAGTGAGGAGACAGCTATTACTATAGTAATCAATTAAGTATGAAATTTAAATGTGAGATAGCTTTCTTAAGAGAAAAGTCTACAGTGCTATGAAAGCATATAGTCAATAATAGGAGTTGGTAAGTTTTTTCTGCAAAGGGCCAGACAGTTAATATTTTTGGCTTTGCAAGCCAAATAGTCTTTGGTCCAACTACAAAACTCTGCTATTGTAATGTGAAAGCAGTTCACAGACAACATGTAAACAAATGATCATGGTTATGTTCCAATAAAACTTTATAGATACTGAAATTTGAATCTCATGTAATTTTTATGTTACAAGATTTTTCTTCATTTGATTTTTTTCAACCACTTAAAGATGTAGAAACCATTCTTAGCTTGTGGGCTATGCAAAACAGGCAGCTGGATGGATGAGGCGCCTGGGTCATAGTTTGTTAATCTTTGCTCTGGGGGACTAAGGAAGGGCTTTCCTGAGGCACAGGTGTTTGATATGAGATCTGAATGTGAGTGGGAGAACTGAGTAGTGTGGGGACAGTGGTGGTGGGGGGAGAACTGGGTAGGGTGGGGACAGTGGTGGGTGGGAGAACTGGGTAGGGTGGCAACACTGGTGGGTGGCAGAACTGGGTAGGGTGGGGACAGTGGTGGGTGGCAGAACTGGGTAGGGTGGGGACAGTGGTGGGTGGGAGAACTGGGTAGGGTGGGCACAGTGGTGGGGGGAGAACTGGGTAGGCTGGGGACAGTGGTGGTGGGGAGAGAACTGGGTAGGGTGGGCACAGTGGTGGTGGGGGAGAACTGGGTAGGGTGGGGACAGTGGTGGTTGGGTGGAGAACTGGGTAGGGTGGGGACAGTGGTGGGGGAAGAATTGGGTAGGGTGGGGACAGTGGTAGTGGGGGGAGAACTGGGTAGGGTGGGGACAGTGGTGGTGGGGGCAGAACTGAGTAGGATGTGGACAGTAGTGCTGGTGATACCATGTACCCCACAAATACATACACTTACTGTATACCCCCCAAAATTAAAAATAAATACAACAAAAAAACAAAAAAAGGGACCACTCTGGTATGTTAATGTCATGTTACAAATAAAAGGGAATCTCTGGTGATATAAGGAAAACATCAACACTTTAAAGATTCTGAGAAATTCCTGTAGCAAAAGAAATAGATTTTGCTTAAACCAATGTTTCCTAAACCGATTTGTCCATAAAATCATTGTTAGGCTGAAGACCTACTAACATGGAGGGAACACATTTTGGAAATGCACATTAGGGAATTTTGGTTGTAAAAGGATTCCAGAATATACTTCACATCTCTGTTCCAGAAATTTAGCCATGAAAATGACTCTAGTTCGTGTAGTATTTTCATGTGGGTATTTCTGAGAATTTGTGTCTCTTTATCGAGGGATCTTTCAGGCTAGAATTTGACACCACTGTTTTTGCAGTAGCTTACGTGTGGACTTGCCCTGGGGCAAGGGGACAAACTGAATGGTTCCCAGAGGACCCTATCTGGCATTTAATGATGCCATTATAGTTGCAAGAGAATTGAATGTATTTACCCAATGCTCGGTGGGGAAAATAATAACAGCAGATATTTAGCTGATGATGACATACAGCTCCTCTGGAGAGCTGTGAGAACCTATTGATTCTCACTTCATAAAATGCTTATTTGAAAACTGATATCTGTGAGAGTTTTCCAAGTGCTGTTCCACTAATGTGGTTTTTCCTAGAGCACCCAAGTAAAAAGTGGAAAATATTTTGTCCTACATCTGTATATCCCCAATTATCTAGAAGTTTTGAGTTGATTAGACTAGATGTTTGGATAGTAGGTTGAATTTTCCACCATTTGTCCAATTATTTTGGCTCTAAGTGTTCCAGCATAAATACGTACATGAATTATTTGTTGTCGTGTTTTTAATGCAGGGCAATGTCCTTGATCTAATTCTTTTAAAACCTCTCTTTTACAATGGTCAGAGAAAATGTGATAGGCACTTTTGATTAGTACTTTTCAAACTATGTTTACCTCTGGTCTGGGATTACTTTTTTTTTGTGGCAGGCACATATTGAGATGCAGAGCATGTTGGGGTAAGTCTTAGGAGGATGCTTGTCTAGGAAGTCAGTTGACATACCATGAAATGAAAAATTTAAGAGAAACGTTCATGGCTAGAGCCAAGTAACTGAGTTTCCTCTGTTTTCTGTCTCAGTCTCTTTCTCTTTTGCCTGTCTCTTTTTGGTTGTCACGCCTCAGCCTTGGATCAAAACAAGAGAGAAATAAATACACGATTAGAGTCTTTGCTCCTTTGTACAGTGCTGTTGCTGAGGTAAATAAATGATCTGGGTGCTTCTGTGGTATTTTTCCATTACACTTGTAGAGGAAGCAGTGTTTATTATACATCAGAGCGATTTGCTGTAAATGGTGTATTTACCTCATTTCCTTTAGTTGAGCTTAAATTCTCAGTTAGCCTCCATGTAAATCTTGCTTAAAACCATACAGCATTAAAGCTGAAGGGGTCTTACCAGTGGTCAGGCTGGGATTTCTCATTTCAGAAGAGGAAACTGAGATACTGAGGTAATGGCAGAGTCCAGGCTGATTCCTATCCTGACTTCTACTCGGTGTTTCCTTCTGATCTAGCTTCTGTTGGACATCCAGTAGCAGCAATTATCTGACATATGATTGATTTCCTCTTTCAATTTAATGTAGGCAGTGACCCTATAAAGCTTAATCTTGAGAAATAAGAGGATCTACCTTTCAACAAAATAAAGCAAGGATGTTTTCCTTCCATATAGAAGGATAAATGTGTTCGTTTTTATGGGACGCAGAAACAGGACATGCTATTTGACTAAGTGGAGAGAAGAGAGTGCGGGTGGGGATGCGGAGTCTTTTATAACAGCCAGATATATAGATTCGCATAAACAAACTGAGCACAAGTAGTAAAGGAACTGCTCTCGTTCCCCACATATACATGGCCGGAGGGAAGGGTAACCAGTAAGGGATTTATGTGGACTGGTTACGGAGCTTCTTTATGGGCTTCTTTATGGGGCATCTGTGTAAGGCAAAGCAGCAGCAGGTGGGGGTAGGACAGTTGGAAAGAAACGGCTGAGTCTGAACTCTGTATTTTTTAAAATTTTAATCTGAGAAGAGGGTAAAGCACTTATTTTCTATGAGCTTTTGCTCATGGAATCAGCTTTAGTCTGACTATGCACTTGGAAGCATAGTCTTCATATGGCTCTGTGGCAGAAATTTTAGGTGTGGGATGGGTAAAACAACCCCTGTCTCCAGATTGTTTAAATAGACTGGTGATTATAGAACATGGACCTATGTGTAGGGCTGCCAGATGAAATACAGGTAAATTCAAATTTCAGATAAACAGTAAATAATTTTGGTATAAGCATGTTTCAAATATTGCATAGGGCATGCTAGGGGTTCTGTATTTTTATTTACTCATGGATGGGTAACTGGAAGCTTATTATAAGACCCAAAGATTTATCAGAACTAGAAAGGATCTTTGAGATCATTCCAGTCCCTCTATCTCAGATAAGAGAACTTGAGTTTAAAGAAGATAAGTGAGTTGCCCTGGTTTACACAGCTGGCAATGGCAGAGCTTGGCCTTCAGCCCATTTTTTTCTAATTCTTGGTATAATGGAGTACTCTGATTTCATTGGTAGATGAGCACCATGGACTGGCGTGTTTGAGAAAGCTCCAGGAGGGAAGTGGGACTTCAGCAGAATTTTGAATGGAAGTGGAATGGTTGGGGAAGGCATTCCAGTGGAACACAAGCATGAGCAAAGGGGCAAAGGTGAGACTAAATTTTTTGTTCAAGGAAGGAAGGAATGAAAAAGATGTTACTGTGGAGCGTGGATCAGTCATTGGACCAATGGATTCATGCCAAGAGAAATGAAAGAAGGGAATATTGAAGAGATAGTTTAGATAGGAGTTAGATTTTGTAGCACATTTACTGCAAGTTTTAAAGATTTGGACTTCATTTAGAATGGCAAAGAAAGGAGATGTGAAAGGTTTTTGCATGGACAAGTCAGTTCTATGTCAGTGACCAAAACAATTTTGAAAGACAGAGAGAGGTAGATGTTTCAAGAATTTGAATAAGTTTTTTGAAAGTCCCTAGGTACTTTTTTTGAAAGTCTCAGATAGCTAAGATGATCACTGGCACATTCTTCACTTCTTCTAGGGAGGAAGAATAGTGATATCTCAATTTCCTTTAGAAAATGAACTAATGGTGGGATGAGTGGGAATTTCCCTGCTCTGATTATAATCACAATTCTGGTGCAGGTGGCTGCAAGTGAAGACTTCTGCCCGTGTGGTATGTGTGTGTGTCTGTGTGTGCACTGAGTAAAGTAATCACCAGAAGCATGATCCAAGGAACATATATAAATCCTTTACTTGAAAGAATTATTTGACTTCAGTGCCAAAGGAGTAACTTGATGATTAGTCTGATGAATAAGTGTGATCACACCTGAAATTCTTGGAGTAAGGATATTGATGAGGAGAAATTAGAGTTAATGTATAGGGTTTGAGAGGTCCACTGGTAGGACCCATACAAAAAAGCCAATAACTCTTGGGCAAGACAGGTCAACTTAGTGGCTAAGAAATAGGCCCTCTGCACTTGTAGCTGGGAGTTCATTAAACTTGTGAGAGTAGGAGGATCCCTAGAAAAAAGGCAAACTAATATCCTTTCTGACCCAGTCCCTAAAGGATCCGAGGCTAGTCAACCTTTAGGGCTAGCATGAGGAGTAGACTGACCTAAGGATCAGGGAAAAGCCTCCTTTTAATGTACCCTCAAATGTCTCCCTAAAGACTGGCTGAAGGGATACAAATTATTTGGATGAGATAAGTATTGATTATTTTATCAAAGTTAAAAGACTTGATAATGACAGGTGTGTCTAGGAGATATGACTAAGAAATATGAGTTGTCACGGAAGTTTAAGCAGAGATGGCAGATCCTTGCTTGTCCGGGAAGAGAACATTCGACTAGATATCTGGCAATGGAGCAGAGGGTGCTGGTGAAGATCAGTGGGTCTTGGGTGTGAAGTCTGGAACTGCCAAGTCTGATAACATCACAGTTTTTCTGTTGTGGACTCTGTTTCCATCATCATCATGTGGTAATCAAGCATTACATGTTCTCTACTTCAAATTCTGTTCAACTCTACAGAAACCATGCTCAGAAGCTAAATTTTGCATGGCCAAATAAACTGCATTCTCTGTCGAAGAGTCCTGTATGTATGGGGTGGTGAAGACAGAGGCCCTGTTGGGAACTAGGGATGTGAAGGGGTTCACACATGAACAAATTGCAGCTCATGCTCTACTCTAGAAAATAGGTGCCTTTTCTTAATGTTACTGCTGATACTAAAGGATAAACATAAGATATCCCATTGCTGAGAAATGTCCCAAACTGAACTGAGATTTGGCATCTGCATGTAATTACTTAGGGCACATAATTCTTTTATGGGTGCTCACTTAGTAAAGCATTTACATTTACATTCACAGCTCATTAGGTTGCTTGTGAATTTGATTTGAACATTTTAAGTGGGATTGTTTTTAATCTGTGGAGGCACCATAAACCCACAGTCACGCTCAACTGCTGCAGACTGTTAGAAGGAAAAACATAACTAGTTTGTTTTGCTTCCTGGGAGGAGTTTTATAAGGTGAGGGTGGAACCGACCATGGATAATATAAGGGGAATGTTTTTCCTTTTTTCTTTGTGAGCCCAAGGCTTATGGGGCTATTGTGATCTAAAGTACAGTTACTTGAAACTCTAATAGAGAAAGAACAAAATTAAATGTGACTTTTGAATTGTTATAAAAAATCATAAAATAACAGATCTTTCAACCAGATGTTTAATTTTAAAATAGTAAACACTGCAGACTTTCTAGAGACTGTCAATGGTTTGAAAAACCCATTCAGTCTCTTCCCTTGGGCTCTCGCACCGCTTGGTAATGAGCACTGTTGGTCTTTAGCAAGGCAGTCGCTACGAGCAGTACGTTCAGAAGTGTACCATCTAATGACTTTTTTTTTTTTGGTAGGAAAACAGAATACATTTGCAGTTTATTCATGGTGTCAGGTGTTCCTTAGCTGTGCACTTTGGGGATTAAGTGCCTGCAGTTTTCCTTTTTCATGGGAAAACTATAAAATGAAAGATTTCCTGTTGCTTCATGCTTGATGAAGGCAGCTCTTCCCTGAGTGTCTGTCTGCAGGCATGTTTGGTTTCAAATTCAAGTGTAATCTTAAGGAGACTTGCCCTGCCTTGATATTTAGTGTGGGTCTTGGTACTATGGCCTGTACATGGAGCAGATGTAAATTGTGCTCTGTTTTTCAACATATGGTAGAAAAGACCAGTTAATCCCATGCAACTTTGGAAATTATTTGTTAGATTTGATCAGTGCCTGTGTGGATAATCAGATGGGGATAGTGGGGAAGTATGGAGACAAATGCTCTCCAGAGCTTCTTAACTCAAAACAGTACTTTTCCAACAATTTTAACTAAGGTAGCATACTGATATCACGGTCGTTAAGAAAATGAGAAAAAGGTATAGGAAAAAGCAGTGTTAACACAAAGGTCCATCTACTTTATCCTGGACTGAAACATCAGAGGTCAGACCATGCAACTTGGAGAGAAGTAGGAAAACATGAAGTGCCTTTTGCTGTCCTCTTTCCCCACCAGCCCTAGTGCAGGCCTCAGCCTCCATCCAGGCCTGCCCTTTGGAGAATCCTCAGCTGTGTTGCTCTCATGCTCTCCCTCTCATTTTGCCCACCGTTCCTTTGCCTCCTATGTCTCCATGTAATCTTCTGATAATTCTACTTTTCAGCCTTTCCACCTTGGGAACTCTCTCAGCCAGCCCTTGTGATTTCCTCCCTGTAGGAGTAGCTACTGTCCAGCCATCCTGTGGAAGACTAGAGGTGTCCATCGGCTTTGGAACTTCCAAGAATGCTACCAAGAGATCACAGCTAAGATGTGTCCCTATTTATTGTAGGTCATTTTTTTTCCCCCTAGAAATGCAGCTACTTCAATAAGGGATTTTTAATGTTAGAGACCTCCAAGTTTCTGGAAACATTATAGTTACAATTCCTGTTTCAGTTAGACTCTAAATTGTAGAAATTAACCATCTACTAAGGGGCATGTGGAAGGAACGTGTGAGTTTAGCTGCAGCTAATGGTGGACTTCACACCATACACTGTGCTACTCTAGGGGGTGCATTCCCAAGACTCACTGTTTAGTTTTATTTTTTTAAGAAAGATGAGTCTCACTATATTGCCCAGGCTGATCTCAAATGCCTGGCCTCAAATGATCCTCTTGTCTTGGTCTCCCAAAGTGCTGGGATTACAGGCATGAGCTGCTGTGCCTGGACAAAACTCAGTTGTTAATGGTGCCCCCTGGAGCTGTATTATTGTGGCAGTCCTAGGAATCTTAGCAGGTGAATTTGCTAAATGTCTTATCTAATAAATGCTGAGCATTTTGAGGGCAGACCCCATATTCCTCATAAGGTGTAGCATAATACCTTGCATAAGGCATACGTTTATTAACTGTTGATTGAAAGAATGAATTTGGATCTGTTTCAGGCAGGAAAAGTACAATAAAGAAAATAATACATAAAGGCAAAAGAGGATGGCAATTGTGCTTTGTTTTCTTCCTACACAGCATTTGTAACCAGAAGACCTAGATTCAAACCACAGCTCTAATATTTACTAGTTGTGTGCCCTCTTTGAGCCTGAATTCCCTTAATTGTCAAATAAATATAATAACAATTGAGCTTCTTCCCTCAGAGGGTGGTTGTGAGACTCAAATTACATAATAATTGTGTAATAATTGCCTTAGGAGGTTATTTTTCCAGCTCAAGATGACTCCCTTGACTGTTGGCCCTAGCTCCCCATCTTAGGAATGAGTCTCTGAGTCAATTTGTATAATGTGACCCAAAACCTACTTGAAAATGAGGGATTGGATCAGTGTTGAGTGCTTGACCCAAGCTGGACCACACAGTATCCCTGACCTGCAAATTTGGAAATGCACCTGACACAGTCAGTCTCCCTTGTCTGAAATTGTAACCGGGGAACTTATGACTTGAAGAGAGCCATCTTCTCCCAGCCACATTAACAACTGAGTAGCAGAAAATATTGGCCTTCTAAAAAATAAGAAACACATATGTAAAAGGAACTAGAAAGTAAAAATGATGAACAACCGTTCTCTGGGTTATAGAGACCCTGCTGCATCTTTGCTCTGGGGGCTCTGAGACAGTCTTGTATCCTTACAATAAATTTCCATTTTATGCCCAAGTCAACTCAAGTTGGTTTTTGCTTTTCTGTTCAATCAAAGCATTAAAGGATTTTTGTGATGCATTTTTTAATATAATGATTTTTCCCCCATAGGTATAAGTACAGCCTGAGAGCACTTCTACCTCCCAGGGGAAGATCTCTGTCTTTTAGAATTAATAATAAGAAATAAGGGTCATTTTCTGACAGTTTTGATCCAAAGCCTACGATTTCTACGTATGCCACTGTCTTTTAAAATTCTCTCTCAAGGTAACCAGCATCCAAAACCCCAGCTGCTGTCTCCATGGTGATCAGGATCCCCCCGTGGTAACTAGCTGGTGAGGGCCACGCAATATCCATGGCTGCAGATGTATGTGGTATGCTGAATTATTGGCATGGGGAAGTGTCAGGAAGCAAGGCCACCGAGGCTTCTTTTCATGCAATTAATGATGTTCATTTCTGCCTATCTTTTGCCCATGCAGCAGAGCAAGGTGCAGAAAGCCACTACAGAAAATTAGCCGTAATTTAGGTAATATCTCAAATGCCCCGTCAGTCACTTGATTATGTGATTGAAAGGAACATTTCATTTGGAGATTTGCAATTTTCTGGTGCTACTGGCATTACACAATTACGTTTCCTGTCATTTATCACATTGTGGAATACCAAGACAAATTCCTCTCTCCTTACATTTATCATATTACTGGGTCATATAGAGACAGATTTAGCCAATTGCTTTACACCAATTGATGCCCCTTGTTAGCTGGGGGCATTCAGCAGCTTTTCTGTTTGAAGATCTCTCTTGAACATTTTCTGCACCGAGAGGGTTGTTCCCCCAATTACTTCGAAATTGAGATTTTCCCCTTAGCCACAGCACTGCCTTCCAAAAGGAGGAGTTGAGGCCTATCTGCCTTTTGCAGCAGGCGTGCCATGTGAACAGAGAATGACAATATTGCAAAGGGACTTCCTTCTCCTTGGGAATCTGGGAGCAACAGTGCCAAAATGGGGCATTCAGGCATAAGGGTAGATGAGAACTTTCAAACTGTTTGAGTCCTGACTTGCCATGGTCAGATTTAAAGCTGTGAAAAAGCAGCCTTTAAACAAAAGTAACTTAAATATTTAATTTAGAAAGCAGGTAAAGAACTTGTGGGGCCTTACATGAAATTCTCTGCAGGCAATTAGGTCCCCTTTCACTCATAGACTAACCTAGATTTTCCTTTCCTCTATAAAGATGGTATTAGAGATAATTCCATTCCTGACCCTTGATATAATTGAGGTTTTCAAGTAGTTTGTAAGTAGCTGGTTCCTGCATCAGAAGCTTGTGCTTGCTAAGAATATGCACATTCCTGAGCTCCAGCCTAAGCTTTGGAACCAAAGTACCTGGGGCCTGTGGAATCTACATTTCCAAGGAGTGCTAGGGGTAGTATTGATAGGCACACTAAACGAGTTGTTTGCATCCCTGGATGCTCATTAGAGTAACTCAGAGAGATTCTGAAGCTTCTGATACTCTGGCTGCACCTCAGACCCATTAAATCAGGGCCCTTGAGACTTAGGTGTCAGATGGTTTTACAGCTCAAGCTCTCCAGGTGACTGCAGTGTGCAGCCAAGATTGAGCACCCGTCACTGAACTGTGGGAGAATCACTACAAAGACACAGAATTCCTGGATGTCAGTATTCCCTTAGTGGATTCTAGGATGTGTGCCTTAAGGCAAGTTGGCTATCATCTCAGAGTCTTCAGTGAAATAGGGGCCAGGGGAAATCTTAAGTCTCTGAGGACTTGGAGTTGCCTGTTGCTTTAAGGTCTCTTTAATATTAAGATCTCTGTTTCTAATCAAGCCGGGTTCAGGCTTTAACCCCCCGTGGGACCTTGTTTTCCCTGACCCTGACCAGATCTCAGGAAGGAGACTCAGAGGGTGCAGAAATCAGTGAACCATCCCTTTTCTTCCCACAGTCGCCCTATCACACTCTCCGTTTTGGTGTTTAGACATTTATTAGGATCAAAGTTGATCTTATTTGCTTATTTATCTGGGTATTGTCTCTCTCCCTTCTATAGCATGAGCTTCATGAGGGTAGGAGTTGTGTATGCCTTCTGCCCAGAATAGTGTCTGGCACATAGTTGATACTCAACTGATGTTTGTTGAATGAATACAAATACTGAAAAAATAATTTAGATTATGGACCTTACAGGTAGGGGGTAAGCAGATAAAGGACACAAGAGTTCTGCCTGAAATTTGATCTGGGCAAGGAAATTAGCTTGGCTTTTACGTAAGTTGATCAATACCATCCTCTTCCTCAGCTGCCACCATTCTCTTCTGTTGTTTCCCATGTAGTCGATAGGATGACTTGAAGATTTACTTTCAGAAGAGCCCTGCTTGTTAATTAAGGCCTGCTACTTGATTCTCTTGGGTCCCTCCCGAATCCATTGAGATCTAGGTCATAGCAGTCAGGGCTTGCACTCAGTCAACTTTACTTCCTCCTGGAACTCAAGATCATGTGTTTGCTCTGGGGTTTTAAGAGTCATGGAGCAAATTTAAGCATGCAGCAGTAAGGGCAGAGATCTAATTCTACTTTTGTTTCCAGAAAACAGCTGAGCTCGCAAAAGATCAACAACTGTCCAAAAAGTCACTCTGGTTTAATGCTGAAGGGCCTCAAATGTGAGTCATGTAAGAACAGCTGATATTTAATTTATAGGACTTGATTGCTTTTAAAACAGGTATTAGTGTATTGCACAGCTTAGTAAACTGTCACTTGAGACTTCAGTGAACAAGCTCCATTTAAAGAATAGTGGTCATTTTTGGCATAATGTTGTAGTAAATTGCTTTAGGGAAGTGCTGTAAAATATCCTGTCTTTCTAAGGACCTGTTGTATTCACAGAGGATGTTGGAAACTTGTGACAGGTGGGCACCAGGAGTAGGCCAGGACATGGTGTACAGGGTCTAGGGAATCCATTGGGATGTGGAAGTGGCCCCAAAGAAGGAGGCTGCTGGTCCAAATCATAATGTCTAAAGCGGTAGCACACCAAGACTGATCTGCGCCCCTGTGAAAATCAGAGGCCTGATTTGGGGTTGGGGAGTACTGGCATCACTGGTAACATTTGTGGTCGGATGACTGCTGCTCCAATTTCTTGAGAAGATGGGGCCACTCAGGACCAAGTTTTTGGAAGTTGGAGAAGAAGCCAAGACAATGAGTGTCAGGGTAGGGGTGAGGGTAAGGACAGACTGTAGCTCTGCAACCATGCAACTCTCCTATACCTAGGGTTGTTTGGGCTTAGGAACATAGAGGAATTCTACACTACCTCTGCTGGTGGGGCAAGGACACCTCTGTTATTGACAGGCTGTCTTCTCAGTAAACTAAGAGTAAGGGCATGTGAACCTTCTAGCAGCAGGATATCTGTATCTCGAGCAGAGATAAGTCAGGATGGATGACTGCTGCTGTGTGCCATTCTAAGTCTGAGAGTTCTTTCATGATCATATTGGTGTACCCCTAAGGCCCATGGCACTGGTGCAGAGTCTGAAGATCTAAGATTTTATGGAGACATCTTGGGGGATGACACTGGACAAGCAGATGACTTCCCTGAGCCTCAGAATTTCTTTCAATGAAGTTGATCTTCATTGGGTTAGGAGGAAAGTAAGTTCCTATAATATTCAAAATGTATGTTAAATAAAGATAAATTATTACCTTTTTCAAAATTGTTCCCCTTGCCTTTAGGTACTTTGCTGTATTAAAATATGATTTAAATGTGGGCCGGGTGCAGTGGCTTACACCTGCAAGCACAGCACTTTGGGAGGCCGAGGTGGGCGGATCACCTGAGGTCGGGAGTTTGAGACCAGCCTGACCAACATGGAGAAACCCTGTCTCTACTAAAAATACAAAATGGGACCAGGCGCGGTGGCTTACGCCTGTAATCCCAGCACTTTGGGAGGCCGAAGTGGGTGGATCACGAGGTCAGGAGATCGAGACCATCCTGGCTAACACAGTGAAACTGCGTCTCTGCTAAAAAAAAAAAATTACAAAAGATTAGCTGGGCGTGGTGGCAGGCGCCTGTAGTCCCAGCTACTAGAGAGGCTGAGGCAGGAGAATGGTGTGAACCTGGGAGGCGGAGCTTGTAGTGAGTTGAGATGGCGCCGCTGCACTCCAGCCTGGGCGACAGAGTGAGACTCTGTCTCAAAAAAACCAACAAATAATAAATAAATAAATAAATAAATAAATAAATAAATAAAAGAAAATACAAAATTGGCTGTGTGTGGTGGCGCATGCCTGTAATCTAAGCTACTCAGGAGGCTGAGGCAGGAGAATCACTTGAACCCTGGAGGCAGAGGTTGCGGTGAGCCGAGATCACACCAACGCACTCCAGCCTGGGGAATAAGAGTGAAACTCTATCTCAAAAAAAAAAAAAAAAAAAAAAAAAAAAGTGAATGCTTTGCGCAGTGTTGTGCATTTCTGTGCCTCATCTTTTTGTCTCCACTTAGCCGTATTCTATGTTTTCAGGCCTGGGTCAAACCAGAATGCCAAATGAAGATCTCAGGACAAGTACATAATTGTTGATATCTGCTCTTATGACTTGTCCAGTCTCTCATCAATCATTTGCCTTTTTATTCATTCAGTAAACTTGTCTCAGACTCTTACTACATCTCAATTACTGTGCTAGACATTGGACATGTAGAGATGAAAGATACTGCTTACCATCAAACAGCTTGCAAGATTGTATGCAGTATGTTGGGGGGAGTTGCACACACACACACACACACACACACACACACACACACACACCCTTAAAGTTACTGATGTGAGTATTTAGTGGGTGACCATTCCTGAGGGTTGAGTGGAGAAGTTGTTAGCAAAACATTCTGCACATTTTGCCAGCCAGCATTCTAAGAGATCATTTCTGGAGCTGAGGATAACAGATCTGGGTTTCTATTCCCTGCTGAGAGGGCATCTAGTGGCAGCAGCTGGGGCTGGTCCAGGGCTCAGTCTGGCTTCCTGGCCAGGGGATACGGGAGTCAAGGTCTGCAGCAACAGATCTTGGAACTGTTGCCAGAAGTGAAGTATGAACTTCTTCTCTCTGAAGAATATTGCCTGCCAGGGAGGTAAAAGTAATTACTTGTCCTTGCTAATTGAATTCTGAACTTTAAAGTAGAGGTTCTGACTTAGGTTAACATGACATGGGCCAATTTAAAATTTTAACTTAAAGGAAAAACCTGGCAATGAACCTTAGTACTTGGAATGTGGCAGATTGAGTTCCTCAGGGCTGGAGCCAATTTTCACAACTTCTGCAGATGCTGGCCTCCTGCAGAAGTCTTCAGCATGCCCTGCTTGTAACCTTGGCTAATGCGAAAGGGTTACCTGACTGAAAAGCAGGAAATTATTTCAGTCAATTTCATTCCGTAGGCTTTTTCTCCCTGAACTTCTAGTGCTTAAAGTGGTTTTTATTTTTTTTTATTTACTATCTTTGGATACCAATTTTGATAACTAAAATCCATAGATTGCTTACTATTTGTCGGGGGGCAGTTCTAAAAAAAGAAGTATATAAAGACTATTTTCACCATTCAGCAGCTGACTTATCTGAGGCACAGAGAGGTTAAGTAATTTGCCCAAAGCCACAGGTAGGAAGGTGGCAGGGCCAGGATTTAGACTCACGCAATCTGGCTCTAGAGTGTTCATGTTGAGCCTGTCAGGGTATTGCCCAGTTTGGAGATACCATGTGACCTCTCCTGCCAAGGATGATAAGTTTAACCAGATGGCCTGGGCCAGTCTGGACTCCAGTTTTTTTGAAAGCTTAATGATGAGAGGCTGGAAAGTGCCTGGCCTGACTTTGGCAGGTGACCTCTTAGTCCAGGAATCACACGTCCTGCCCAAGATGTCCTTTAAGATATAACCCAGAGGCGGGGCATGGTGGCTCACACCTGTAATCCCAGCATTTTGGGAGGCTGAGGTGGGCGGATCATGAGGTCAGGAGATCGAGACCATCCTGGCTAACATGGTGAAACCCCGTCTCTACTAAAAATACAAAAAATTAGCCGGGCGTGGTGGCGGGTGCCTGTAGTCCCAGCTACTTGGGAGGCTGAGGCAGGAGATGGCATGAACCCAGGAGGCAGAGCTTGCAGTGAGCCGAGATTGTGCCACTGCACTCCAGCCTGGCACAGGATATATATATATCCCAGAAATAACCATGTTTGGGAAGGAATTGATATTAGACTTATGTGTGATTGTCTCACAGGAATTTTAACCAACTTGCTGTTGCTTTTTTCTCGTATGTCTTGGTGGAGGTAGGAAGGCCCAGAGGAAGATTGGACTTCCTGCTAATTTAGAAACTGGAATTCCAGAATATTTTCCATTGATGTTAGGATGATGCTGTTTATTTCCCAGGCTAACAATAAGTAGGCATATTGGGCACATAAGTCTTTCTTTTATTGGAGTAATCTGGGTATGGCAGAAGTAGACTGATATAGGTGCCATAGTCACTAAGTTGGAATTGACTGGCAATTGTAGGAATTGCTATGACTTAGTTTGCATGAAACCTGCTGTCAGAGGGTTAAGAATCTTGGAATGAAGAATACTTCTTGCACGAGAGAGTTTCTCTGTGAAAATACTTCTCTCTCGCTCTTTTTTTTTTTTGTTTTTTTCAGATGGAGTCTCGCTCTGTCGCTCAGACTGGAGTGCAGTGGTGTGTTCTCGGCTCACTGCAACCTCCACTACCTGGGTTTAAGTGACTCTCCTGCCTCAGCTTCCAGAGTAGCTGGGACTACAGGTGAAAATACTCTCTTTAGGAGGAATTATTTTCTAGTACTACCTTACCTTTCGATAACATTTAAAACATTATTATCATTATTATTTTAAAAAATGAGCCTTGGTTGTAAAGCTCTGAGTGAGTGCTCTTCGTTGCCAGTTGAGGGAAGCATTTGGGAAAGTGAATACTTGATTTCTTGGGGCTTCTATTTCCTATCTGTAAAATGGTGGTAATAATATCCACCTCATGAATTACTGGAGTGTTCGATTGCTGTCTGAACTTCAACTGAAAAACATCTTCCTCCACAATTAGAATATCGCAACATTTTCATCCTAGACAGAAAGAAGTCTTTGTCATTTGATTTCATTTGCAACATCTCCATCCTCTTAGGTACTGTCTCTTTACCCTGACAATCCTAACTGGTTTAGTTAGACATAAAGATGTCTCTGAAGGCCGTGGGATCGTTTATGTCAAGACTTAATTAAATGACAAGTTCAATTCCAACAATACTGATTTACTTGCTGTGGGAAAAGTGCCAAACCTACAGTCAGTTTAATTGAACTTAAGTGATACCCTGTTTATTCACCACCTACCAAATGGCACTATGTGTGTGTGTGCGCGCACACACACACACACGCGCACATGCATGCCTAAGTATACATACTTTAAAAACGATACAAATGTAGCATATCAATACATATATAGGTCAATTGAAAGCATAATTTTCATGCATGCTCCTAGAATTTTATGCCACTGTTTCCACCTCAAACTGTGGGTGGCAGCAGAGACTTGGGAAATATCTTCTGTGCAACTCATGACTTTCCGGGGCTATTAAGGGCAAGGAAATGATAGCACTAAGTGATGAGAAAGTTGGATGTTCATTTATGAACTACAATTGACATTCCTTTATCATTTCCCATCTCATTCATGTGGTCAAAGATGGTGAAAGAGGCCTGTGGTCTGGGATCCTCACTGACACGTTGTCTTTTAAACAGGCTTTTCATTATTTTGGGCTGATTACTTTCTCTCTTATTGGAGATTGCAGGCGTATCGTAAGAAATCCTTTTCTTTGGCTGATGCTGTCTTGCATACATCTGACCAGTGTGGCTTTCGGCTTCCTTTGGACCCCAAAGTGCTTCCTAAAGCTAATGGTGGACTTCAGTCTTTTGTGCAGAGGTCTATCCTCCTGACACGGGCAATGGCCAAGGTTGGCCCAGCTCACAGGATCAGTGAACTCATGTGAGTTTGTTTCCTCCTGAGAAGGACAGGCACACCGGCCTTTGACTTGGCCTCTAGTTCCTGGCTGAATGTGTAAGAGGCACACTGGATGTGAAAGCCCACTTTCCTTCCTCTAGGTATTCCTCCTTGAGGCACAGGAGAGCAGGGGATGCCTTTGTGGATTCAGAAAAGATTGGCAAAAGTGAAAAATGGTGACTACTACTGCTGGTGGGGATGGGGGGAAGTATACTCTCATACACTATGGGAAGCATCTAATGATGTCAAAAATTATACAGACCCTTAACCCACTCCCAAGATACCATGCCACAAAAGGAAAAGAACCAGATACTAAGAATACATGTTAAAAAAAGAAAAATAAACATCAATAAATAGGAAAACAGCTTTATAGACTATAGTTAATTCAATCTATGAAGTATCATTCAGGCATTAAAAAAGAATGAACCGGGCCATATTGTTGTCTTAGAAGACATTTTGAAAGCTGTTATTAAATGACAGTAGTAAGATGTAGAGAAACATGTAATTGTCACCTTTATAAAATAAATAGGCACCAAATCTATGCATGTCTTATATTTAATACTTTCCCTCTATGTTTTAACTCTCTGCAAATCAAATTCATCTCACAAACAATGGTCTCGTAATCACTGTCAGCATCAAAGTCAAGTTCTTCTAGAGAGGATTTGTGTTTGCTTCTATGGGTCACCTGCAGAAGGCCTTACTAAACTGAGGCCACTTTAAATTAAATTCTATTGGTGAGGATTTCCTTTTTTGAGAATCTCTTTGGTTATGTGAATTCATGCCCCACATCTGTCTGATGATTAGTTTCTGGTCAAATTCTCAGGAGAGAATTTGTTTTCTTCTTTCTCCCATTGTCAAGGTAGACGCATGAAATTTTCCTTGTTGTTCTTTGTGAAGAACTTACTTCTTGTGTAACCTGACACTGAGATAGGGCCCTTTCCTTTCCTGCCTTTAAGTCAGGGGCTTCTATTAGACTCTTTCGTTTGGATAATTTCTCTTTCTCAGTGGCATATAACAAAATGGTACATCTTGTAATGAATGATATTTATGTATTTATTTGTATCATAGGACCATGATGAAAAGTGCAGAGGAGTGCATATCTAGTTGTTAACATGAGATACCTGAATGGTGGTGGGGTGAAGGAGATGATTGAAAAAGGGAGGGACAAGGATTAAAAAAAAACCAGAAAGACTGAACAGAATAGAAGAAGGGTTGTATACCACTTCATGTATGCTCTGATCCTATTTATGTGTAATTGTGTCTCTCTGTGTACATTTATAACAGAATTAGAATAAAATATAAATAATTTAGTCTGTATTGTAAGATTGCTTATGCTCTATTGTTAGGTTAAGAAAAGCAAGTTGTATATTAAAAGTATGAGACTATTTAGGGAAAATGCAATGACTAAATTCTTCTCTCTATATAAATGCTTGAGTACATTTAGATGAATGAGTCTAAAGGTATGAAGTGACACATACCAGCCTATTAATTCTATGCCATTTGGGACAAGGGGTGAGAGTTAGATGGAGTGGAGGTGGTTGCGGTGGTGCTGGGAGATGATTAGCTCTTTATAGAACTCTGTATGGTTTCACCTTGTAAACATGTATAGACTGCTTTTATAATTTGAAAAGGCTCCCAATGAATAAAAAATCCAAGTACTCATGTGACATAATTTGATGCATCCTTCCCTTCCCAGTATAAAAGGTTTAAAAGACTGCTTAAAACAGGCTGACAATGTCTCCCGGATGGAGAGAGAATTTTTCTAAAAAACTGAGTGAGTCATCATAGGCTGATTCAAATATTCACAATTTCCTTGGTATTTATTATGCCTAAATTTTCCACATCAGGTTGGGTTATACATAGTTATATCTTTAATAACTACACATAGTTAAGAATGTCTTTATTGATAGTTTTGCTCTTTATTTCTCCAGATGCAATTCTTTCTTTTGGTTCTATATATGTTTCCATGGAAGTATTATAGACATTTCTAGGTCTGAGACAGCCAAGGGAAGGACGAATAAAGGCTTATGGGTAACCATAATGACCATTCAAACCATTTTATTTGAGCTCCCACTAGCCACACCCCTTCTGTCCTTTTCTATCTGTCTCTCTCCTTCCCTTCCTCACATATTTATTAAGCACTTATTATGACAGAGATACTGCACAAGATCCTGGAGATAAAAGACCGAGGCTGGAGTTCCTGTGGCTGTGTTTAAGGGTGAGGGTAGAGGACTCAGCTCTCTCCTTCGTGGCCTCATTAACATTTCCTTCTGTAGCCAAGGCACTGTGCTCTATCCTTCTTGGCCAAGCCAAGCTGCTACTTCTCCCACTTCTGCAGCTGGGGTCCTATTGGTGAGAACTACTCACCAGTGACTCTGATTGCTGTTTTCAGTTGTTTCAGCTGTCAATCCATCATGTCACCTATAGGGTGGGTGGCTGGGGCTGCCTTGTGCTGTAGAGCTGGACCTTCACAGCATCTCTATCTCTTTGCCTGGACCCACCCAGTTTGTACCTCACCTTCCAGGGGATCAGAGTATTTCCTATTCACATGCTAGAGAGTCTCTTCCCAGCTCCACAAAACAGTGCTGGTCTTATCACTTGTGTTGCCTTGCATGCAAATCCATGCTCTTTTCCCACTTAAGCTCTCATTTTAAATATCTATATTTAAAATTAAAAATTTATGTCCATGCCTTTTTTTCTCTAGAACATTATTGGTGTGCCTTATTAGCAGGCTAGCTGTTAGGGGCTCCATTTGTTTCTTTGCTAATTGAATTCCTAGGTCAGGAGTAAAGCTTGAGGATTAGTGAAACTTGCTCTCGGAGGACATTCTCTTACCTTCAGAAGCTTCTGGCTTGTCTTTAGTTGGTACTGTTTTTAAAATCTTTTTATTTTGTCAGAGAACAATACTTCTGTGTGATTCCAATTTTCTCTGATTTCTTAGTTTCTATAATTCACTCATTCATTCAACTATTATATTTTGAACATACTGTGAAAAGTACAATGGTAGAAAGAGAATGAAGGTAAAAGAGTGGCAATATATGTCCTTGGCCCTGGTTTCTCTGAGCTTAAAATTTATGCACCTCAATAGGACAAGTGATCACAGAAGGTTGTATGTGATTAAGTGAAAAAGTGAGCGATGTGGCCATTGCTGATGGAGCTCAGAGCATAAGGAAACATCCTTTGGGTTAGAAGATTCAGGAACGGCCTCAGGAAAGAGACGAGACTTGAATCTGGCTTTGCAGGATAGAAGGATAGATTTGGATTCTAGGCTATTTTTAATGCTAAATATTTCTAATAGTATCTGTGACTTTTATCTAAAAATTCTGAGAAGAGATCAATTCTGGGAATTTATCTGAGAAGAGAAATTCCAGAGTTGCGATTTCTTCTGGAAACTCACCATTACTAGTCCCTTGAACTTGTGCTATTTTCAAGTGGGTTGCAAGAGCCCTGGGTTTAGCTTGAATGGATGCTTTGTGTTCTGTGAAAAGTTTCATCATGTGGGGGCAGGAGCAATGATTCTGTAAAGGTACCAAGTAGCTAGACAGAGAGCTTGGGCTGATGTTCAACTTGAGGCTATATTTCCATCTGTCCGTGCTTCCCTTCCAGCATGTTAGCTGTGATTTGTAAATTAAACCCAAGTCTAGAAAAAATGGAAGCACTATATATTTTCCAGCCAGGAGTGATGTCAACGATGCCTTCTATGGAATTCCAAAGACAGTATTTCTAATGAGGTGGTAGAAGAAAAGGGTATTGGCATGGTAATGTGAAGGGACAAGAAAATAAACGACTCTGGGGAGAGGAAGGAGGAATACAGACTCTTCGGGAGAAAGTGTGTATTATTTTCCTCTTTCTAGGTCTATGACAGAATTGATCATAGTCTCAGAGAGAATATCCTTCTTGAATAATGTTCTTTAATATACTTCTTGTATTTCTTAGAAAAAGTATTATAATCTCATTGAGCGTTTATTCCCAGTTGGAGACTGCAGATTTATGTCTGCATCTCAGGCTCACCCTTGGGTATGTACTCATGGTACAAAAGTGGATGGATATATGTATTATTTAAACTGTGATTTCTCCTTCTTTGTGATATCTTTCTTTCTGCTGTGTGCATACAGTTGAATTCATATAAGTAAATCTGTATCTGATGCATTTCCACGGGAATCAATTACAAGGTGATTGTTTCAAGTTTGGTGGGGGGAGTCACTGACCTCTTTGAGAATTTGTGGAAAATTGTCTGTCTTTCCTGGAAAAAAATGTACCTATGCATCTGCATAAAAAAATATGGCCTATTATTTCAGGGCATCCGTAGCCTATTTGTAGATGCCTGGGCACAGATTGCCATCATGCCAAAAGAGGGAAAGCTTTCTCCCATTTGGCTCACAGAGAGCTGAGGGAGCAGATAGAGTTCATCAGCAATGAGAGATGCTAAAGCCATGGAGAAATGGGGGTTAAAATGCATTGGCAGCTCCAAAGGCCTGAGGAGAGGCATGGTGCCAGGGACCACAGATTGCTGAAGAACCTGAACTCCAGGAAACCTGGAGAGGAATTATAGTACTGACCCAATTTCTGCAACCAAAACCATACCAAAACAAAGGCTGTTCTAGTCTGTTGTCCACCAAATTCCTGTTTTACAGCTACAAGTTTATTGCCTCTGACTTTTGAGGGATGGAAGACCATGCAGGAATTTCTCCAGCACTTGGACCAGATCAAAATGAACAGAAGGAGTGAGTCGTTACCTGAGCACCAGTAATGCTGGGTGAAGCCTGAGCCAAAGATTTCTCAAGCTGCAATCTGGGTCCTTGGTATGAGTGGTTTCACCTTGGGCCCAGGTATCATTCCATCACAATCGTTAAGAGAGTCAGAACCATTTCTTATCTATCCCTTGTTTTCTATTTTGTTTATAAGATTAAAAACATGTGTGTTCTTTATTTAATTAAACAACAAGATAGGAAGTGTCGATGTTGCGCAAGAAAGAATAGCTCATTCCAAAAGAAAATTGCCAGCCATGCATATCTCCAAGAGGAGAGAAAGAGAAGAAATTAACCCTAAGCCAATTTGAAAATTTTAAGAGAGTAAGTATCCAGTGGTAATATCCTTCTAGAAAGCTATTCAAGCCTAGTGTCATTTAGCATTAAATAATATAATCAACTTCCATTTTTTTCTGGATAAGAGTTTTCAAACTATGGCCTACAGGCCAAATCAGGCTTGCAGTTGAGTAGCTGTCACACAACCATATGGACCATGAAGACGAAGATACTAACTATCTGGCCTTTTACGGAAAAAGTTCTTCAACTCTTGTTTCAGCTGATGAAGCTAATTTCTAACATTTTGGTTTTTCATATAAGGGGAAACTATACTGGTTAGGCCAATGCAAATGTTGTTGGCTTGACAGTTTTATTCTCGTCATAAAATTATAATCTGCCATTCTCGTTGTGTATAACAGTTTCTTGGAGGCTCTTTTAGTCTGAGTAGGTAACATTAAGTCTGATAATTGTTGGAACACTGTTTCTGAGCATGAAGTTGAGGATAAGATTAGGGCCTGAAATTAATCCAGCAATTCTGTATCTCTCTTTGGTGACTATAATGGTTTGAATATGGATTGTCTCCTATGAAACTCATGTTAAAATTGTATTCCTGGGATAAGGGTGTTGAGAGGTGGTGGCAGCTTTAAGAGATGTTTGGGTTGTGAAGATGAGCAGGTATTAATGCCTCTCAGGACTGGATTATTTCTCATGGAACTGGATTAATTACTGCATGCAAGAATGTTTTGTTATAAAGCAGAGGCTTCCCCATATGTTTTGTCTCTTTTGCACATGTTCCCTTGCCCTCTGCTTTTCTGCCATGTTATAATGTGGTATGAAAGCCCTCACCAGAAGCTTCCACCATGCTCTTAGACTTCCAACTCTCCAAAACTGAGCCAAATAAACTTCTGTTCACTATAGATGACCCAGCCTCAGGTATTCTGTTATAGCAACAGAAAACAGACTAAGACAGTGACCCATGGGCGGGCCACGTGGCATTCTCTGGATGGTTGTTCTTGCATCTCTGGGACTGATGGCCTTTCTCCTGTAAAGGTCTGCAGATCCGTTACAACGTTTCAACTACTTGCTTTAGCAATTTAGAACAGGTTGAAGAGTCTGAATTGATAAATTTAGCTCTCTCCTTTTAAAATAATGTCTCTCCATTCTTTCAAAAATATTTAAATGTAGCCAGTGTCTTTTGCAGTCATACAAATCAGTGCTAGATTAGAAAAGTTCAATAGATCTGGGATTCTCCCAGTAGGGCTTGCAATTACTCTTCAACTCATTCAGCTCTATGTTTCCCCAAACTACCTCCATTGGCTTAGAGTAGATTTGAGGACATATGTTCCTTTGATCACAAGTAAATGAAGTGACTATGGGATATTTTCATGGAGCTTTAAAAAATTTATGTGCATAACACTAATGGCATCTAGTAGTTTACTTATTGCATTTTAAAATTTGAACACTGTATTATTCATAGCTGGTCAGAAATCCATAATGCATGAACCTCCTCCAGTGCATACAGTGCTATGCATGTTTGACTCTCCAATTTCCTGAGGTTGTCCCTGGGAAATGCTGACACCCATTGCATACATAAACACTTCCTAATCACATGGCCTTTCTGTGGGTGGTATGGCTTTTTTCTGAGGCTCTCAGGACAGTTTGCAGGCATGATCCCATCAGTTTCTGTAAAATTCTGAAGAGTATGTTAGAGATGGATGCTGTCATCTGGACTTTACAGTTCAGGGGATGGAGACACAGATCATTTAAATGGGAAACATCAAGTGCATGGCCTTTCAGCACAGTGGGACAGAGGATGAAAGATTCCCAGCACTAGATCAATCAATCAGCCAATCAGTATTTATTGAGTGCATATCCTTGGCTGAGCATGGGGCTAGTTGCTATGCTAGACCATTTTATGTCTTGCTTATATGATTTGGGTCTTCTGCCATCTTGAAAAAAATATTATCTGTCAGTGAATTTTCTTGAATATAAGCTGTAAATTGGAAGGGAATAAGCAGGAAGGAATTATGAGATGAGAATGGTGTGTGGGCGGGAATAGAGAGTCACCTTTGGAAAGCAAGTGTCCTCCAAATGTGATGATATTAAAGATTTCTTATTCTATTTCTAAGACAATTTTCAAGGCAATCAACAAAGCACAGCAATGTTCGAGCATTAACATTAGTTAGTTAAGTACACTTCTGTTATCTCTCATCCAGTTGATTTTCTGGCTAAGCCTAACTATCAATACCCAAACCATGACCACCACTCACCATAGTATTTGTGTGTGTGTGTGTGTGTGTGTGTGTGTGTGTGTGAGAGAGAGAGAGAGAGAGAATGAGAGAGAGAGAGAGAGAGAGAGAGACAGAGTCTCAATGTGTCGCTCAGGCTAGAGTGCAGTGGCACAATCTTGGCTCACTGCAACTGCCGCTTCCTATGTCAAACGATTCTCCTACCTCAACCTCCTGAGTAGCTGGGACTACAGGTACATGTCACCATGCCTTGCTAATTTTTGTATTCTTAATAGAGATGGGGGTTTCACCATGTTGGCTAGGCTGGTCTGAAACTCCTGACCTGAGGTGATCTTCCTATTTTGTTCCCCCAAAGTGCTGGGATTACAGGTGTGAGCCACTGTGCCCAGCCACAGTATTGATTAGACAATGTTTTTTTTTGCATTTTAAATGCAGCTAGAAATTAAGCAATTTAAAATTGATGCTTTTGAAAAGATGATAAATCATGAACCAAAAGTATCCTGATATAATGTCATTTCACCCCACTACCATCTTGATAAGGATACTTTATTTTTTACTTTATTATTATTATTATTTTTGAGATGAGGTTTCACTATGTTAGCCAGGATGGTCTCGATCTCCTGACCTCGTGATCCTCCCGCCTTGGCCTCCCAAAGTGCTGGGATTACAGGCGTGAGCCACCGTGCCCGGCCAAGGATACTTTATTTTTTAAATTTTCATAGAGGCAGTATTTCACTCTGTCACTCAGGCTGGAGTATAGTGACATGATCATAGCTCACTGAAGCCTCAAACTCTGGGACCTGAGTGATACTCCTGCCTCTTAGCCTCCCCAGGAGCTAGGACTATAGGCATATGCCATCACACCTAGCTAATTAAAAAACAAAACAAAACCAAACCAACTTTTTTGTAGAGATGGGGTCTTGCTATGTTGTGCAGGCTGGGCTATAACTCTGGCCTCATGTGACCTTCCTCCCTTGGCGTCCCAATCCCATCTGGGATTATAGGCATGAGCCACCATGCCCAGTCTTAACAAGGATAGTTTAGAGAACAGCACAAAAATAAAGCCCAGGAGAAGGACTTAAATCATATAATTGTGTGACTACTAAAGAATTATCTAAGATACTCATCTATTTTTATAAACTAGAAGCTGAAGAACAGAGACATGAAGTATCTTGGCCCAGACACACAGCTAAGTAGAGGCAGACTATGATTAGAAATCCAAGTATATGAACTTTAAGTCTGGGTCACTTTCCACGTATCTCAAACTTTCATCCTTAGTAGAGGACTCAGAGCAATCAAATTGATGTCCCCACCCCTGTTAATTGGTTAATTAGTACAAGCTTTGGGAAATCATCTTCTTGGAGAGAATCATGAATTTCTCTTAGTCACCTAGATGTTCTTTATTCAGTAGCATAAATGTTCTCAGAGACTGTGTTTTGAGCTTGAGAGAGAGCCAAAATTCCCTGCTGCCAAATTCTCCACAAAACCCTTACAGGCATTAACTGGAACCTGGGATGCTGCATTAGTAGGTGATAGCAACTGCTTAATGAGGTGACCCCGTATAGTGTGATCAATAGAGAGTTCCTTTGAGAACCTTATCTCCTCTGGAACTCACCCACTCTCAAGACAAATACAAAGGGCACAGTGGGCAGTCAAAGAGGCAGGGTGAATTAGTGTCAAGGAACATCTTTAATTCATGGCAGTCATACATCAGAGGGAACTGAGCATGGCTTAGTTTTGTCACAGGAATGAAATGAAAAGCCCTGGAGAGTTGGCACTTTGTCAAAATGCCATTTATGAGTTCTGCAGTACATACACTGTACTTGATGCAAAACTGGCTGGTTCATTTGGAGGTTGTTTATGAACTTCAGTGGGTACACATCTATGGAAACTCCTCCCAATGAGGTACATGGTTAGGCAGCGCAACATTTCTTCTTTTACAGGGGGGAAAACAAGAGATTGATTTTTAAATTCCCCAAACTGTAGGAGCAACTACAGGGAGATGGCTATTTTTGAACTGGAGGTCTCCCAACATTTAGTGCAAAGGACTGGTACAGATCAATAGCGGTGAAAGTCCTTCCAGCTGGTCTACTGGCAGTTCCTGAACCATCCCCACTCTTGTCAGGTGGTGGCCTGGATGTTAGTGTATAGATACACTGAAGTATGTTTCAAGGAGCACACCCGCCCCCAGCTCAGTAACTCACAACCAAAGTTTGCAGTGGGGGCCTCAAAGAGACATGGACTTCACTGCTGGTTCCACCATTCATGTCTCTGCACCCATTTTCCTCCTTTGGGGAAATGGTAGTTATAATACCTTTATTACAGAGCTGCTATGAGGAGGAAGTAAATACAAATCTATGTCAATGTGCCTAGTGCAGAGGAGTGCTCTCCCATGCTAAGTCCATTCCCTTTCAGATCATTAATGGTGAAGTCCTAGTATCAGTGGTCACCTCTCGTGTCTGCAATAGTAAGAGGTCAGCTGCTAGTCAAAACCTCATAAAGTTTCTTTGGCATTAATAGCCTCATTTCCTCATATGTAAATTGGAGGCACAGTGGAATTTGCACCATATAGGTGTTATAACGATATGGACTTTGCAGGGAGAGAAGAAAGAAGAGAGGAGGATAGAGAGAATCTAAATAGTGTGAATGGCTCCATTCACATTCCACTCAGTGAGCATAAACCATGAGATCAGCATGACGTGGGAGGTATGAATGTGATGTTACTCTAGTGGGTCTCCATTGCTTCAATTGCTGCATCCTATATAGGGTGTAAGTAGTCCACATAAGCTGTATGATTCTGGCACAGAATTTTATGTGTGCGTGTGCATAAAATGTGCACACATATATTTTCCTAATAATGTGGTTCCTTAACACAACTAACTCTCTGATTGGATGTTTCATCAAAGAAACAGCCCCCTCTTCTAATACTGTGTCACGCTTATTGAAAGATGACATTATATTGGTCTTTAACAAACTGTCTTTTTGGAGGGTGTTTTCCAAGATAATTTTGATGATGGGTAATGTCTGTCTTTTTCTCTGACATTAGCACATATTCCCCAATGAGAAAGCTCTACTGTAAATCCTCCAAGCCAGCCAGGGTTATTGTGGGGATCAGGTGAGAGAATAGGTATGAAAGAGCTGTGAAAAGGGTAAGGCTGCAGACAGACGCAAGATGCTGTTGTTAGTAATGACTTCTGATTATAACTTTTCTTTCAGGCTTTGAGTGTATGGATCAAAGTGGAATATTTTGCTTTTATTTTGGTGGACTTGATTTTTCAGCCAAAGCTATCAGAATACTCAGTGAAAAGGATTACGAAAGATGTTTAGGGAAAATGGCCACCTTGCCTTCAGGTGGTTGTGTCACTGTTATTAAACAATTGGGATTAGAGACACCTGTGAAGCATTCTGATTAAAGGCCTAGGATAGAGACTGAAATTTTAGCATTTTCAATTAGCTCCACAGGTGCATCTGACATCAGAAAAATCAGAAAGCAAGGGAATAAAATGTGTGTGTGTGTGTGTGTTTCAATGAGAATCAAAAGGAGAAAATATAATTCTTGCATGAAACTCCTGAGAAGTCCCTTTTATCATTAACATCTCATTCTAATTCTAGTGCAGAAATGCAATGTTTGAGGCAGACAGTATCTTTTCAGATGATTTATCTCAAGGCCTAGGATTTATTACTCATTTACAAATTTCTAGGTCTTAGAGATTGTAGATACTAGTAAGGAGCTTACCCCTACCCTGAAAAGGGATGGAGTAGAGAGATTATCTCTATCTAGAGACAGTGAGAGCTCCCCTAGGGAAGCTGTGGTTTCTGTTTGAAGGATGAAGACCATACGGGGTGTAAGGAAAATGGCTGATGCTGCAGCCATGCAGGCATAGGGCAGCAGGCATAGGCCGAGGTAAACAGCCTAGATGACTCAGTGGTATTGGGGCACAAGCGCACAGTCCCATGTCTTATACAATCATCGCCATATAGACATAACATAGAGAAGTTCACCAGCTGGCTGTCAGCCACTATTGTTTGTGTGGTGTATAAATGTAACAGTGACACTGAAGGAGCTGCTGAAAAAAGCCACGTCTCATTTACCTGCTGTCTCTTGTGTGCTCTTGCAGCTCCCTGGCCCACATCCACCCACTCACCTCGAACCTCAGCTGGGGCTGGACCTCAACAATGAGCATAACAAAGGGCAATCTGCAGAAAAGGACCCAAGGAACACATAACTGAGACTTGCATCCCCTATTTGGAAAATATCAGAAAATTGTTATTTGCTAATTTTGGAATTTTTAGTGGTAATTTCAAAGTTCTCTATAGATGAATGCAAAACAAAACAGTAACAGCCCTTTTTCAGAGATGAGCAGGCTAGTGAGAAAAGTGATGATTTGGATTTGGATGGTTTTGGAATTTTCTTATTTTTTTGTATGAGCCTTGTCCTAAATCTTCAGAACTCTGTAAGTTCTGAAGTTCTAATATTTGACCATTGCAGGTCAATTTTAGGGGTGGGTAGTTTTTAAGGAGTTCAGATAAATTCTGGTCACTAAGTTGAGCTTCTAAGGGTTTAGATCTATTACTATTGAAAGCTGTTTGTTATCTATTACTCCTCCTTGGTGTAATTCTCTCCTGGATAATTTCTTTCTTGGAAAGAAAATGGATTTTCAAAGAACAAGGTTTGAGCCTCATAGAGATTTTTGTTGTTTTTCAACAATGTTGGCTTAGGAAAAGCCAAACCAAAACCAAAACACAACTTCTAGAGAGCAGGTACTGTATTTCGGGGTCATTGTGGAACCGAGCTGAATGAAAGGAGGGTATCCATCATGGAAATGATAATTATAGAGTACTGAAGCCACATTGTGAGGTAAGGGGAATACAAGTAACAAATATGAACCAGAAACCCAACCAGGGTGGGAACCAGTGTCAGAAACAAAGGCCACACCAGAGTCAGTGAAACCAGGGTTCCGGCATGCTTTAGGGCTCATGAGTCCTCTCTAACGAGCTTCACAGAAAGACAGAGCTCGGTCCACATCCTGGCTCTTCTACTTGCTGTGTGCATATGATTGAGTTACTTAAGCTCTCTGATCCTCAAAAGCCTTATCTATCAATTATGTTAATTAATAATTAGCATGCATGAGAGACCTGCTGGTATAATTAACATTCATGTTAATATTATTACTATGTGGTCCTCTGCCTCTCCTAATAGGAGACATTGGCCAGTTGTCTTGGGCATGTGGGTGAGGCCAGCCTGAGAGACAGACATGAATCGACTGATCACTCTGCTCTTGTCAGAACTGGTTCTCTCACAGGTGACTACTCTACCTCGTCAGCCAAACCCTGGCAGGATCCTTCACATTAGTGAAGCTTGCATGACTGCTCCATTTGACTTTGTCTCCTCTGCATCAACATCAGCTTGATTTTCTCATTAATGGAGCATTTGCTTAGGAATTATTTTCCAGAGGAATTTAGTTACCAATCCCCGTTGTGATAGCAAAATCAACAAGGAGCCCCTTGAGTCAGTCAGGGTCTCAGCAGGAAACAGATGGTACCTCAAATTGGATAATTTGTAGAGTTTAATAAAGAAATTATTTAGAAAAGTAGGGCCAAAATGTAGAGAAGCTACTATGGGTAGTGCAGAAGCTGAAGGCTAGACACTGACAGGTACTCTTCCCATTCCTATGCGGAGAAGAGGGGAGGTGGAGAGGTTGTCAGTGTCTAGAGACAGCGAGCACTCCCCCGGGGGAGCTGTGGTCTCTGTCTGAAGGATGCAGACCATCTGGGGCAACCTGCCAAAAAGAAACTGAAGGAACACAGAACTCAGCCTTGCCTTCTTGCCTCCCTGTGGTCTCCTGATTGTGCTGTCTGTTGGCCAAACCCAGTGGAAAGGCAGAGAGCAAAGGAAGTTTTGATGACGATTTGGTCTGTTCAGGTCAGCCTCCTGGGGCACAGATCAGAGTAGGGAAGGGTGCTGAGTACAGCTGGGGAGGCAAACAGAAGATCCTCTGCTCACCCTCTTAGAGGCCCTCTGCTGCCAAGTGTCATCATGGTAATTGTGTTGGGGTCTATGAAGTGATATGTGCATGATATATATATATATATATATATA
>NW_016806805.1:1905873-2030485 GCF_001698545.2 Rhinopithecus bieti
TATATATATATATATTTTTTTTTTTTTGAGACACAGTCTCACTCTGTCACCCAGGCTGGAGTGCAATGGCACAATCTCTACTCACTGCAACCTCCGCCTCCTGGGCTCAAGCGATTCTCCTGCCTCAGCCTCCCAAGTAGCTGGGATTACAGGCGCCCACCACCACACCCAGCTAATTTTTGTATTTTAGTAGAGACAGGGTTTCACCATGTTGGCCAGGCTGGTCTTGAACTCCTGACCTCAAGTGACTCGCCCGCCTAGGCCTCCCAAAGTGCTGGGATTACAGGTGTGAGCTACCGCGTCTGGCCATGTACGTGACATGTATTATAAAAATAAATTTACTGAATCCTGAATCACCCCACAGAACTTGATGGCACTAATTTAGAGTCAGGCAGTTCTGCGTTCTCCTCTGGTTCTACCACTTATTATCTCTTTTACACTCTTACCAAGTCACTTACAATTCCCTCAGCCTCAGTTTCTTCACCTGTAAAATGGGAGTAATGAGACTTCCATGACAGAGTTATTGCTGAATTCAGTGAAATAACAGAAATGAAAATATATCCAAATATCCATACTGTATATACACCCTATAGAAGATTAAAAAACCTAGAGAGAGACTAGATTTTGGTCCCTCTATTGTCAAAGAATTATGTTGCATTCTGGGTGAAAAATTGCAATTCCAGTGAGAAAATTAAGACACTTGGAAATCTATGTGGTGTTCTACTAAAATATGACTTTGGTTCTCACTGGGGAGCCTAAAGCTTTCATTTGATGTTAAGATTGCGTATTAATTTATACCTATGGAAGTCTTGTATGACATTTCCAAATCTGTCTGTAAGATAATGGCTCTAAATGGTTTATGACTTTTAAAAAAATCTAATAAATATAGTAACTTTGTACTTCAGTGTAATGAAAAAAAGAGATGTTTTGGGATCTATCTTTTCTCATTGAAATGCATTGCTGTTTCCCACCAGCATAAATCTTAGAACTGGAGATCTTCTGTCAGCTCATTTCTTAAAGGAGAGTCCCTGAATGAACAGACTACATGAGGCTGTTCTCCACTGGCCCTTCCAGCCCTGGAAGGTCAGAGCACAGCTAAGACTAGAGTCAAATGGCCCAGGCGTAGGGCATTTTGAGGAGACATCACACAGAGGCATTTTCCCTACAGTGCTTAACCTCCTGCACTCTCCTCCCACACAGCAATCCATTCAACTCTGCCTCCCTCCCCACAAGTGTGTTCCTAATTGCCAGTGATGTTATTAAATAAAACATGTGAAGTTGGATTTTTCAAAAAGGAGTTTCTTTCATACAGAAGTCTGAAAATGAAGCCACAGATGAATCCCAAATCGGGATTATACATACTCAGAGAATGGTAAGGGGAGTACCAAGGGAGAATAGGACACCAAGTAGGAGACAAGAAGAGGAGCAGTTAAAATGTAGGTACTAAGACCTGGATCTAAGGGAAAAAGTGCTTCAGGGAACTTAGCTTATTTGGCTGCTAGAGCAGAAGCTAGGCTCAGCTCAAACGCCTAGACCCTTTAGTGCATTGTTCAACAGCAAAGTTCTCAATCTTTAGAAATTTTTTTCTTCTACCTTGACCTGCATCTTAGCTAACATTTACATGCTCAGTAGTTTCCACAAACATAACCAAGATTTTATGTCAATTCCCACTGCACCATATCCTTTTCTCTTCCCAAGTTGAAATGCAAAGGAAAGGCATGCCATTATAGGGATAACCATAATTCTGTTTCACATATATAAATATTAACAAGTGGCCATGAGCATCCAAAAAATGTTGATTTTATCTCAAAACTATATCCAGACTCTAACCACTTGTCTCCACCTCTGCAGCAATCACTTTGGCCAGAGCCATGACTCTATCTCACTTGGGTTATTGCAAGAGCCTCCTAACTAGTCTCCCTGCTGCTACTCCCTTTTGTCCCTCTAGTTTATTCTAAACACAACAGTCACAGTGGTCCTCTGAAAATGCAAGTCAGACCATAATACTCCTCTGTATTATGGTCTGTGCAAAACTTGTGCCAGTTCTCCATTTCATTCAGAGTAAAAAGCCATAACCTTACAAAGATCTATGAGTTCTTCTATGATCAGCTTGATAGTCTCATCTCCTACCACTCTCGCATTCACTGTGCTCCAGCCATCCTAGTCTCCTTCCTGTTCTTCAATTAAGAACGTTCTCACCTTAGGGCCTTTGCACCAGCTCTTCCTCCTGTCTGGAAAACTCTTCTCCCATGTGTTTGGATAGGTAAATTCCTCACCTCCATCAGGTCTTTAATTGTCACTTTTCCCTCCAGGCCTACCCTGGCCATTCCATTTAAAATAGCAACACATTCCATCCCTGTACCCTAATTCCTGATCCTTATCATCCTGTTTGCTTCCCTTCCCCTAGCATAGCATATATCATTTACCATACTACACATTTAAAAAATTTATTATGCTTCTTTTCTTATAGTATAAGCTCCATAAGGGCAAGAGTTTTTGCTTGTTTGGCTCATGATTTATTTCAAGCACAAAAAACATGACAAACAATGAATACACATTATTGCTTGAAAGGCATTTTCTAATTTATTCAGCAGGCATAAACTGAGTGTCTACTCTGTGCTTGACATTGTTCTAGATGCCGAGGCAAAAAGATGAACAAAGTCAGGTACAATTTCTGTTCTCAGCTAGGTTAGAGCCTGTTGATGAATCCGAAACATTAACCCAAAAATAGTGGTGAGTGCTCCACTTAGCTTTTGTGCTCTTAGTTAATTAAGTAACCTGTGAATCCTAGATTCTGAATAAGAGAAGACATCAATCAAGTATTACTGTTGTCAAATAAAAAATAATACAAGTTTGGATATAAGTAAATGTCAGTCTGTTCCTGCTGCTATAACACAAAACCTCAGGTTGAGTAATTTCAAACAATGGAAGTTTGTTTTTTTAGTTCTAGAGGCTGGAAAGTTCGAGATCAAGGCACTGGTAGATTTGGTGCCTGGTGAGGCTCTCTGTTTCAATGATGGCATCTTGTAGCAAGTCTTGAGTTTTTCAAGAGAGGAGGAAGAGCTAAGATGGTGACTCTGAAAAGAAGAAGGTGGGGTCTTAAAATGTAACAAGCTTTTCAGATATCACAATAAGAGAAAAGGCAAGAAATGTTTGTGGTCAGACACGTGGGGCAGGCCGTGGGCCTAAGATGGATCTAAGGAGTTACAGAGAGGGAGTCCTGGGCCCAGTTGACCTAGCTTAAAGTCATGTCAAGCATAAAGTCTGATGAGCCTTGTCCATGTTCACAAGCAAAAATTAAGGTTTAAACATAAGGAAGTTGATGGCTTTTGCTTCATTCCTTAATGTAGTTGCTCCCTTCGGGGTCATATTTGCTGCTGTCTTAAGAGTGATGTATTAAAGTAATCAGAAACAGTGAAAATACTAGTTTGTATTTATTACTGTTGACCATTATGCTAACATAGCAAAGTCCCTTTAAACCTGTCAATGGATCTCACATGTACACTGTATACTAGGTTGTGTGTATAGTGATAGGCATATACATCTTCACTGCACCAGAGAAATAAAAGGCACTCCAGAGAATTCAGCAGTGGAATTGGATTTTGGCAACCATTATGGGAATCCTTTGGCTTTTCAAAATGGCCTCAGTGTTTGCCAACCAATAATGCTTTATGCTTGTAATAAACTTTATGCTTTTAACTAAACATTGTTACCAATGCTGTGGTACCAGATCCCTGCTGTTAAGCTTGTTTTATTGAGAGATATACTATGCATATAAACACTGTAGGTGAAAGATGAGAAAACACCAATTAATATCAAAATGAATCTGCTCAATGAACTATAAAACTGACAGTTCATTTGGAGCCCATTAAGACTACTGTGACCTGCTACCAAAGAACTGCATTTTTATAGTGAAAAATACTTCTCACAGGAGGCTTTCAACTAAACCACAGTATCTTAGATTTTATTTGAGAAAGTCAGTAGCTGTTCCCAACTTTAATCACACATGCTTTGGCCTCCTATAAGTACATCTGGCATTTAGGCTGTGAAATACCCTATGGGGCCTTGAATTCTCTGACTGAGTTACTGATAAATTCACTGAAATGTGTACCAGCTTTTAAAATAAGTCTGTAAAAAAGGTGTCTACATTCCTAGTCATATAGTTGTTCTGGTTGGAAGAGTATTGCGTAGGCAGGGAGAAAAGCGGAGACAAGGTCAGGGGCAGGAATGAGAGGTGACATTAAGTGTTCCTATTATGGCCCTGTCACTTCCTGGGATTCCTGTGTTACAGACGTCATGACCTTTACACCCCACCACAGGCTTGTGATGGGACAGGGTCCCCATTTGGTAGGTAAAGAAACAGAGAAGTTAATTAACCTCCCCTAGTCACACAACTAGAAGAGGTAAGATACAGATGGGAACTGAGGTTTGTCTGACTTGGGTCCAGGCCTGTCTTATTTCACCAATTCTAGCTTCAGGACTGTCTACTGTTGAGTGTATGATCTTGAGCAAATCACACAGCTGCTTTGGTTTTCTGTTTTCTCTGTCGTAAAATGGAGATGATACCATGGACACAATCTGCTTCACAAGGGTAATGTTAAATTAAATCTATGTGAAAGCACACTGAAAAAGCGTTAAGAGCTTTACAAATAGAAGTTATTGTTGTTATGGAATTGAATGTAATTAGTGAGTTTTTTTACCTGCCTGGAATATATTTGCTGTTGTCTTTTTGGTTCAGGAACACCACTATAGATGGACTCTTGGAGGAATACTGCTAGTCACAAACATTTAGCACCAGTCCAGGAACTTGCCCTAAACACGGGAACAGGACAGAGAGACTCTATGTGCTTGTTGGATGCATGAAAAGTATGATATCTCTATGGTCCACTAATTGAACTTATTTCCAAATTAATAGAATTAATGTTTAAGGTAATTTTTTCTTCTTTTTTCTTTCATTTCATGGGGGGAGGTGGTGTTTATGATCTTTTAGAAATTACTTGACCACTCTGAACTTGTGTTTCCTTATTGGTAGGATAATAATAATGATATCTACCTCAGTGTGCTTATCTATTCGTTTATTCCACAAATATGCTAAATGCCTACTATACATTGGGCATTGTTTTAGATGCTGGGGAATACAGCAATGAACAAGACAGACAAAAACCCCAACTCACTTATATCCTAGTGATAGATAACGATAATACATAAATAAGAAAAATAAGTAGAATATAGAATATGGTAGATGGTGGTAAGTGTGAGGAAGAAAATTAAAAGCAGGAAGGGGAAATGAGTTATTTGGGTGTGGTTTGCACTCTTAGACATGCTGGCTGAGAAGCTGCTATGGTTTGAATGCGTGTGTCCCTCCAAAATTCACATGTTGAAGCCTAAGGGCATTAATCCTATTCACAAGGGCTGAGCCCTTTTGACCTAATCGCTTCCCAAAGACCCCACTTTTTAATACCAGCAGTGGTATTTATGGACGGTTTATAAATTACCCAGTGCAAGGTAGTTTGTGATAGGAATAGACTAAGGTATTTTGTTAGCAGAAACAGGCTAAGACAGAAGGCCTCACAGGAAAGTGGAAAGTGGTAATTAGTAATGACTAAAGTAACTGAGCCAGGGAATCATGTGGCTATCTGGAGATAAAAGCATGCCTCATGTGTTGTGTGTGAGTGTAGTGTGTATGGGGGAATCACAATTGAAATAACAAATATCACTCATAGCAGGTACTCAATACTTGTTTGCAAACTATGAAGAAACAAAAAATATGATGTGTCCACAGATTCTGTAAAGGGAAATATGAATCCAGAAAGAAGGGCTTTACAAATAAAAATGCAAAGCAGAAAATGAAAGCACCATTCACCTTAAACCGGCAACACTGAGCATGTGAAGAAATCTTGGTGAAATTTTTATCAATCAGTTGCCAAGAGCCAGCCCAGCCCCTATGCATGCCTGAAGACTTCTACTGACTTAGTTATTGTTCATTTGCAGACTAGAATTCAACATGGCCTTGGGTAAATTTTATGAACTGCAGCTCCATTAGAAGTAGCAAGGGGAGATAGCTTTTAAGCTTGATGTCAAAGAGGACACGATCCCTCTGTCAGCACTTCCTTTGTAGTTGCCTCTAAAATAGGATATTGGGGTTAATGAACCATTGTTCTGTCCAGCTCTAGCATTCTATGATTCTTTTCAGTGACCTAGGATGACTTTTTACTAGACTCTGAGATGGCAAACAGGTTTTAGCTCTTGTTCCAACTCTGGTTAGTTGGTAGTGACTGATGGGAGTACAGTTGTGATAAATGCTAAGGCCTATTTGGGCTCATCAGGACAGAGGGCTGTGATTAATTAGCAATGTCTGCTATGGTGGTAGAGATGGTGGCTCACATTTTCAGACCCTATACATCTCATGTACACTATATGAGAAACTGAGCCAAAACATGGGAAACAAAGCGTTTGGCTACAGGCTAATGTTTAAAGACCAAACTCCCCTAGATGTGAAATAACAGAGGTGTATGTATTATAACTTGATAGGAAGACTCTTCAAGGAGAAACTGAAAGTCCATCTGACATTTGCAAAGCATCAGAGATTTGAGAATGAACTCTGGTTATGTTAGAAATAGACAGTAAAGTAATGGGAAATGAGGATAGATCAAGCTTTGATTTATTTGGCCATTTGATACCACCTTTGACAACTTTGTCTACCTTGACATGTCAATAAAGTTATTAAAATGAAATGTGAAAAAAGTGTAGAGCACTAGAGCATAACAGAGTCTCATTTTTAAGTCATAGTGCCCAGCCGACCAAGGGAAGCTGAGCCCTAGGCATAGAGTGGCTGCTTTAATTCTAGGCTTGCCATTCTCCTCTGCTTGACATTTGACAATGTACTTAAAAGTGCTCCTAAGCACATCAAGGGAAATGAATAAGTAAATAATTGGTTGCCCCTTTAAAAATAGAAAATATCAGGCTAGGGTTTAATTAGCTGCCATAAATTATTCTCAAGCTAACTGTTCAGAGAAGAGCCACTTTTACCCTTTGCCCCTGAAGGAGGAATATGGTTTAGGTTATTTACAGTTTCACCTTCTAAAGAGGAAGTATGAGGTAGTGAGTTTCCCATCACTGAGAATACTAAGGGATAATTTTCTGTACTACTCTGTTGGAGGTTAGACTAGAAAACTATTGCTAAACTATCTCCAAAGATGCTTTTCTTGAAGCCATTCGTGAAAATGTGTTTTTGGCAAGGCTTAGCAAAATGAATAGAGCACTCATTCTTTTCTATTTTTGAAAAATGTTAGCCATTTCTGTATAAACCCATTATTCATGTGAGGATAAATAAGGCTTATCATGTGGAAATAACGGGGATCCAGAAGAGAATAATCTAGCTCCGTAAATGTTTATTAACATGGACTATGTGTAAGGCATGGATGGGGCTAGACTCCATGGAAACTGTGATATTAACATCAACATCATCAAACCTAATGAAGGATGACATGGCAGATTTGCAAATAATTATCATGTAGGCAGCAGGTGATATGAGATTTAGAATACAAATAAAATACTGTGGGCAGATAAAAGAGAGAGGTACTAATTCTACAAAAAACTAAGAGTGATAGATGACAAGGAGGACAGTCAAGGAAGGTTTCCTAAAAGAAAAGGCATTTGAACTGAGATTTCATGCATAGGAGGAGGCTTTTACAAGTAGAGCTAGGGAAAGGACAGCTTATGCCCAAGGGACTGTGATGACCAGAGATCAGAGTTCGGAAAGCAGCAGATATTGTGTGGGAGATGAGACTGGTTTGGGGAACATCATATAGAGAGACTTAAATGCCAGGCAGAGGTGACTGAGATTCTTTCACAGGACTGGCAGTTTTTGAGGCAGGAAGCAGCTAAATGGAACTATGCCAGCAATGTGGGAAATATATGTGGTAGTGATTTGGGGGAAGGTGGCAGACTGGTATCTGGCTCCAAGCTACTCCAATAGCTCATGAAAATTGTAGTCTGACCTGGACTAGATTTGCTGAGAAGAGGTAGTTTTTGTGGATTTAGGAATAGAAAGGATAGTTTTAGCCGTGTGCCTGTGCCTGGGTACTCAGAACGTAAGCAGAGTTGGCCTAGAGAAAGGCAAGGTTTTGTTCTCAGGTTGTAAATGAGCTCTGAGGCCTTAGTATCAATTTAAGTCCTAGGCTGGGAAATGTTTAAGGAATACCTGAGGTTCTGGGGGTGAGCTAGCTGCTCTTGCCCACAGCAAGTTAAATCCTGACATCTCAGCAATTGCCAGTCTTCTTGCTAAGCCCCCAGCAAGATGTGACTGGTTATGGCTGGTTCTGCACAAGGCACTTGACAGTGATTTGTATTATGGGATTGATTAAAAACTATCATTGTGGGATGTGTGTGTGTGTGTGTGTGTGTGTGTGTGTATATGTATAAGTAAGTGGGGAAATCCAAGAGTAGACCTATTGTTGGTAAATTTGGGACTTCTGCTAAGGTCTAAAATGATGTCAAAGAATCTTCCAATAATCCAGAATCCCAGTATTTGCCCTATTTCCTTAAACATCAGGAAGCTCCTAGGGTGGGAGTCAGTGGGGCTGAAGTTCCAGGCAACAGGGACATCATTGGGACAGAGAAAGAGAATAATGCTTGGTTACTTTTTTTCTTTTTAAATCTTTCCTCTTTTGTCTCCCCTAGAATAATTCACTAATGTTAACTCCACCATTTGTTACCTGGGTTCCACCAGCCAGCTTGCATCTAGGCTTGCTGGATAGATTTCACATCTGCCACCTTCATGGCAAAATTTACCTCTACCAACTCTGCCAAACTCATAGGCTAAAAAAGAAAGGAAGAGGCTGGTACCTGGATGATGGGTGCCAGAGAAGAGGAAACACTGGGTTTGAAAGGTAGCCTGGAGAGCAAGATGGGAGGGGTGGGTACAAAGAAAATATGCACAGGCACTTGGAGAGGGGTGGAGAGAGGTGGATAACTGGGAGAAGCTTTTCCTAGAAAGTCCAAATTAGTAGCAGGAGATTACAGTGACAAGGATAAGTCACACACTCAATGGGAGGTCAGTCTCTGGGAGATGTAATAGCCATTATTCTGGTGAGAACAAAAAATCATCCCTACCTTTGTAGAAATTATGGGATTGTGTCCTAGGCAGCTTATTAAGACAAGAACCAGATCACAGGTTGGCTTGTTGCTGAATAGTAACTTGCTTTGCACTTCACAGATTCATACAGTGGTAATGCTGGGAGGGATGCTAGCATCTTCTAGTCCAGCATCCTTATTAGGCAGGTGAGGACAGTCTGGCTCAGTCAGTAAGTGGTGAGGTGAAGAGTATTAGAATTCTTGTCTTTTCACAGAATCATCCATAACCTATTCTACTGTCCACATTTTCTGGGTCATTGTGGAAAACCTAGATTATAGCTCTGCCAAATCATAGTAACTCATTACTGACCCTTGTGCTTTTCTCACCTTTTCTGTCTGTTTCCTAGAATAGTTGTAATGGTCCAATACGAAGGATGATGTGTGTGAAAGTCAAATTCCAAACTACTGAGCACATACAAACCCCTATTGGCACGCCAATGATTGCTCATAGAGACTTAAAGTTGGAAGTGCCTTAGAGCATGTCCCATCTGATCTCACAGATTCAAAAGTAATCTGAGGCCCAGATAACTGAGAAGCATTTCCCAAGACACATTTAGTGACTTATTGGCTGGCACCTTAACTCCCTTTTCAAAGTTGGCTTGGTAGAAATTAGCTTCTAGAAAAGAGTGGCAGATCTGCCCTAGAGCCCAGGTGCCCTGACTCCTAGCCCTGTGTCATTTTTCTCAACAGGTTAAGGGTGTCCTCACAGTGTTGAGTCTGCAAAGTTTTCTAGGAATGGGGACTCAGCTGCATCTAAAAAAATGCCACTTTGCTCTTTATTTGTTCACCAGGGGATGCATAGGGAGCGGGTCTCCGTCTTGTGACTGGAGCTCCTGTGTTACAGGGGCTCAGAGGGACACAGTGGGTTTTTCTGTAGGGGGAAGAAGCTGGCTCTAGAGGGCAGACTTGAGTTGTTTTGACCTGGATACAAAAGTGTTTTCAAAATCTAATCATTAGCAGCAGGAGGGAAACCCATCTAATCATTTGCCTCTATGTCTTTTTATTCATAAATCAGTTGGATCAATAACTGTTTAAAATGTAAAAGCCTTTGTTTGGCATGCTACCCAAGGAGAAAAGAGAATATTATAACTTTTTTTGAGGAGCAGTAGGATGATTTTTAAATTCAAAAAAAGGGCAAGCGTGAAAATCTGGCTTCTGGCCCTATTCTGGGGATCTGGCAATAGCATCATGGAGTGTGGAGTTGTGTACTAATTAAAGTGTCTTACTGATGACTTGTTTGGATTCCAGGACAGGCGCCAGATGTCACTCAGCCCACAGAATGGAGAGTTACTCTTAATTACAACTTGAAGTTGCCCTAGTTGGCGGTAATTTTTCCCCCTTCAGTTGAACAAGTTAATTCACACTGAAAAGTCTATTTTTAAAATCTTGATATCTTCCTTCTTCTACCAAAAGAAGGTATTCATTACAGTACTGGCCACTTCTTAAGGGTTACCCAAAAGTTAACCTAGGCTAAAAACAGAGTTTCAATCAAACAGGAGTTTTATTACACATGCCTTTTGTGCTGTCTCTGTGCCCCTTCCTACAGTCCCCACACTTGTGTCATGAGTGACTGCCAAGGCATCTTCTTCAGAATGTGTCCAACTGCCTCATCCAATGTCAGAGGCGTTTGAATCAGAGTGACTCCATCTTGAATAGGGGCTAGGTAAAATGAGGCCGACACCTGCTGAGCTGCATTCTCAGGTTAGGCATTCTTAGTCACAGGATGTTTACAGCTAAGGGAACAAGTTAATAACGTTTACTGAACAGACCCAGGACTTAACAGACCCAGGAAATGTCCTGATGTCCTAATATCTTAAGAACAAAAGCATTCTTAAAGTTTCACTTTAAAGATAATAATACAGATTCTTGTGGAAGACAGTAGTTACACAAAGGTGAGCAATCCTTTGTTAAAACTCTTGTAGTAGAACACATCTCCCCTATGACTTTTTGTTTTGTTATCTTGTATATAAACAAGTGTTGTACGTAAGGTGGATGTATTCTTCCTCTTGCTTTTGGGACTGTCCAGCTCTGCCTATGGAGTAGCCACCCTTTTATTCCTTTACTTTCTTAATAAACTTGCTTTTGCTTTCCTCTGTAGACTTGCCCCGAATTATTTCTTGTGTGAAATCCAAAAACCCTCTCTTGGGGTCTTGATCAGGACCCCTTTTGGGTAACAAAATTTTGCTGTGACCCTTTGCCTGTCTCTACTGATTGGTACTGGAGAACGACAGCTGTTTTTGGCCAACCATAATCTGGCTTGAATGCAGTAACTTTGATTGCTCTTGCCCACGAGTATAAATGAGAGGAAAGGAAAAGCTTTAAGCTTTGGTCAAAGCTGACCTCACTCAGACCTACAGATGCTGCTTCTAGCAGAGACAACATGGCTTTTATAAGTGATTCAGACGACTAGGCACTGCAGTGCTCAGATTCTATATGGACCTAATTACCTAGTCTACTCTAACGAAGCTAATCCTTCATGGGACTTCAGTACGGAGTCTGTGATATTGTTTGGGCCTTTAGTATTACCTGGATGAATTTTTAAACTTGTGGTTTTAGAGGTATAAAAATTAATAGAGTTAGAAGAGAAGAAAAAAACAACATGGGGGTAACTTTATTTAGATGTACTGAACTGGTTTTTTTAGCCTATCCACAGTCAATATTAAGTATAATACACTGATACCACTTTTTGTGTTAGTCTAGCATAAACCAATAATACCTTATCAGTAGGAAACTGACTTTTAAAATCTTTAAAAGGTGGGCACTGGTTTTAATCTTGTCATTTCTTACCAGCTTTGTGAAGTAGAAAATATATAGATTTTGTGCTTAGAAAGATTTGCGCTTCAGTTTTTTAATCTGAAAAATGGGATAAATAATATATCCCTTAAAAGGTGGCTGTGAGGATTAAAGAAGAAAGCCTAGCTTATGTAACAATGTCAGCTGTCATCACTGCCATTAGTATTGTCTTTAACACCCTTGTCTATATTTATTCTTCAATATTCTAGTGCTTGAGCACTACTGAGGTCTTCATTCCAATGGTAGTTTTATTTGGAACAACAACAACAAAATGTTTGTTCTAAAGACTTGCTGACAACTGGTCTAAAGTCCCTTGATTTAACCCAGTGTTTCTCCGTGTGTGGTCCTCAGATCAGACGGCATTGGTGATATCACCTGGGAACTTATTCAAAATGGAAATTATTACCCCATCCTAGGCTATTGAATTAGAAACTCTGGGGACTTGATAGAAATGCCAGTTATTAGGCCCTGCCCCACACAGACTGAATCAGAAGCTCTGTGATAGGCCCAGGGTTTTAATAGGCCCAGATATCACTTTTATCAGGTGGTTCTGATGAATGCTAAAATTTGAGAAGCACAGCTCTAAACTGAATTCATCAACTGTAGCTGATCTTTCTACTACTATGTATTTGATGATTCTAAAATGTATTGCACAAATAAGTGCAAGACAGCCACCTCTCTAAAATAAAATGGGTACCATCTTGCAGAAGTCACCTCATGATTCCCAGAAATCGTCTCACTCTGGGAAAAGAAGACCTTGCAGTCAGGATGCCTCTCATGACTCAAATACTCTTCAGTTGGCGGCATTTCCCCTGCCTCCTGTCTGGTAAACTGTCACACTAACTATGCAGATTTCAGCAAAACAAAAAGGAGAAAGACATTAACAATCACAGCAATAAACCCCACGACATTCCTGGCCCTGGGCTGTAATTCAGAGATCAAAGTCCTTGTTTAAGATCCCAGCTTACAATTATTTCATTACCCAAGATTTCAGGATTATATTATCTTATTATGACACCTTTATAGCTGAGATCTCTACTTGGAGCCCCAAGAGACGTGGCCATAATAATTTAAAAGCTGAAAATGCCTATGACTATCTGTAACTCATGGAGTAGTTTTTCTACTCTGGCGAATACATTCTTCTTTGAACATCTCTTCCAAACTTTTGCAGTTCACCTTTAAAACATTTCAAATCCTTGGGTTTTGGGAAAAATGATTAATAGCTTCTATTGATTTTCAAAAGTAAGGAAACATGGTGGCATAAAGCCGTGAATAGGAAACTTAAAATTTCCATTACACATTCACTTTTAAAGGGTATTTGGAAATGACTTTCTAGGGGAATGTCAGTGAGTTTCTAAATATTAAAAATCTTTTCATTTGATGCTAAAGGTGACAAATGCTCGCATTTATATTTCTGTTCTTGCTTTATATGATACAGAACAACCTCTTCTGAATGTATCCAAGCCAGATAAGTTATTCAGAAGAATCTTTCAACTTTCATACTTGTACAATAGTTTGACTAAAGGGACCATGTACATGTATATTTGTTCATTATATGCATTGTGTGTCTTTGTAAGCATATCTGTAAATGGTATCTTTCCACACATAGCCCTGTAATTTTTGTGGTACTCCTGGGGGAATGGTAGAGCCTCCATTTTCAAAGGAAAGAAACAGGGCCTGCACTGCTTAGCAATGCTACAGATCAGGTACATATTTGCAACTAGAACCTACGTCTTCCAGTGTCCTTGAAGTAATATAATTTCTGTGGGAATCCTGTGTTCTTTGAATTGTGGATTTGTTCTTACAGAGTGATTTTTACACTTGCTTCTGTATGATCCCAGGGTTTTCATGGGTCTTGGAAAAATTTTGCTAACTTCCAGGCTTGCAATGTGTCCCACTCATGTTAAGTATGCATTTGGATCGCACACTCATGTAGTGTGACCTTGGTATTTGTTTTTTTATATTTTCCTTAGAGGGCTTTTAATGCTTTCTCAACTAGAGCCTGAAGCAGACTGCAAGCATTGTCATCTTTCAGTCTTTTGGGTGGAATTTTTCGAATCCCTGTTCTACAGATTGAATCATGTTCTGAGGGTTCTTACTTTATGCAGAGATGTCTTTCCACCTCCCTGCCTCAAGCAGTTTAAAACCATAGTGTAATGAGCTGAACGATGGCCCCAAAGATTTATCTGTGTCCTAATCCTTGGAACTTGTAAATGTTACCTTATTTGGAAAAAGGGCATTTGCAGAGGTGATTAAAAATCTTGAGATGATGTGGTCATCTTAAATCATTTGGTAGGCCCTAAATCAATGGGCAGGTATCTATATATCCTTTTAAGATAGAAGCAGAGGGAGATTTGAGACAGACTGAAAAGTGGAAGGCTTAGATACTCAGAGGAGAAGGCAATGTGAAGAGGAGGCACAGATTAGCATGGTCTAGAAGCCAAGGAACACCTGCAGGCACCAGAAGTTGCAAGAAGCTAAGAATAAATTCTCTCCTTGAGCCTCCAGAGAGAGTGAGGCTTGGCTGACACCTTGATTTTTGGACTTGTAGCTTCTAGAACTGTGAGGTAATATCTATCTGTTGTTTTAAGCCACCAAGTTCATGGTATTTTGTCATAGCAGCCACAGGAGATTAATACATATGGATACAGCCTCCTCTATATCTTTAAGACCCCATCCCTCAGCCCTTAGAGTTCCTATTCAGGCATAATGTCACTTTTCCCACCTTTCAGTTTAATTACAGCAGTGCCATTTACCTAGAATAAAATCTCCCTGGAATTGAGCAACCTGCTGACCTTCCACTCTGGATTTATGTTTCCTGTTGTTTTAACAAACAAAAAAAATTTTTTTTGTTTGGTTTTGCATTCAGTTATGTGCTTAAGATAATTTTTGTTATATTTTATCCAGAATTTCTATGGCCATTTGTGATGAATAACTGATTTTCATTAAATCAGTCTGCTACATTTTTGGAATGAGATGTTCCCTTAAATATTTTTTTTGAAGGAAACTATTTAGAAGCCCATATGATTATTGTGTGAACATATACTTTTGTTAACTATTCCTGTACATGTCTTTTGACTATTTGGTATTTCTTAACTAACTTAAAAGTGACAGTGAAATCTCTTAGTAGTCTTGATTTCCAAAGGAAATGTGACTTGACATTTCCTCTGTGATGTGAAGAAGAAATAGTGTTAGCAAAGTGGTCCGTTAATTATGCTGGTATCTTAATTCCACAGCATTCAAGGGCAGTGAAGTGGAAATCATAATGGGTTTTGATAAAACTTAAAGTTATGTCACGAAGGTGGGGATGGACTAACTGAAAAGTCAGCGGGAGAGGAGAGAGGAGTTGCAAAACAAATGAGATGATTTAAAGTGTATAAACTACAGCCAGATCCTTTGACTGTTTCCTGCAGAGTTAATTCAAAGGTGCCAGGGAAGTCTCTTTTTATCCGAAAGTTTTTATTCTGGCTTGTTCAGCCAGTGTTTTCATTCTTCAATTTGCGATAAGACCTAAATTACAATTATACCAGAGAAAAGTTGACTCAATGACAGTATAATTCACACAAAGGTGATTATGACTGTTATCATAGAGCTTCAGGTGCCTGAAATAGGGATGGGGAAGTGAGCCTCTATCAATGCTGCTTTCCACTGTCCTGATTTCTGTTCTTGTATTTTCCTTAATGTATTCATTATTTATTGCTGAGTGCTAAATTGGCCAAAATGTCATTGCTTAAAACAGCAACACTTTTAAAATCTCATTGTTTCTGTGAGTCATGAATCTGGTCACAGCTTAATTGGGTCTTTGACTTCGTAGTCTCTCTCATATGGCTGTAATCAAGGTGTTTACCCAGGTTCTGTGGTCTCATGTGAAGGCTCAACAGGGGAAGAATCTGTTTTTAAGTTCTCTCACATAGTTGTTGGCAGAATTCAGTTTACTTGAGGACTGTTGGACTGAAGGCCTCAGTTTCTCACTGGCTGGTTGGCTGGAAGTCACAGTTGGTCCCTTGCTAAGTGGCTCTTTTCATTAAGGAAAGTATGTAAGAACAGCTGGAGAGAGATTGTCAGCTTGGTGGAAGTCTCAGCCTTTTATAACTTAATCTCAGAAGTGACATTCCATCACTTTTTCCATATTCTTTTCATTATTAGAAACAAGTCACTAAGTCCAGTCCACTTTCAATGAGAGGGGATTACACAGGGTGTGCATATTAGGAAGAATTACTGGGCATTGTTTTAGAACACTGACTACTATGAATATTGAGTGGTACTCTCTTAGAGAGCAACAACATTGTCTAATTCATCTTTGTGTTGTCAGAACCCAGGCATATTAAAATATCCATAATAGAAAAAAAAATGGCTGATTATTGCCTTAATGCTATCTTTTTTTGTACTGAGACTAGCTCATTCATACCTTACTGGACACCATTTCTCAGTGTCCTCTGCTAATTTCTCCTCCTATTTTGGATATCTATAAATTGGAATGTCCTTGGGCATAGGATTCTGATCTCTACTTCTCACTGCTTCTTACTGCTTTGATAATCTCATCTACTTTTAGGCACTAAATACCATTAATGACTCCCAGATAGATATATCCTGCCCTGACTTTGCATCTGGACCACAAAACTTATTCATTTACTTTTTTCAGTTCTTTGCTTAGTGTCTCTTATCAGAAAGGTCTTCCATGATCACAATGTCCAAAACAAAATAACACCTCCACCCTGATACTGTCACTCTCTTTCTCCTTAACATTTATTTTTCTTCAAGGCACTTTTCACTGGTATCTATCTATCTATCTATCTATCTATCTATCTATCTATCTATTTATCTATCCATCTACCTACCTACCTACCTACCTATTCACTAGAAAGTAAACTCCATGAGAGTTAGGACATTGCTCACCATTATATTCTCACTGCTTAAAATATTGCCTAGCACAAAGTAGGCTCTCAATAAATATTTATTGAATGAATGGTAAAATATTGTAGCTATTGTCGGTTGCCTTTTCAGGTAATAATATAAACTTCTTATCTAATTGTAGACAGAGTGAGTAAAAGGGCATACAGGCATCTGTTGGAGGTAGAGGACAGCTGGCTTAAACAGGAAAAGGAACAGGATTGAGGCTTCTATGGACAGAAGGAAAAGCTGTTAGCTTCTGTAGTTGGGATTCTTGGTTGTCATCTACTGCAGAAACTGAGTTTGCAGACAAAAGCTACTTTCTCCTGAGCTGGAGTTGCAGGACAACTGTAGGGAATGGAGACTGTGACCAGAGGTGGAAGCAGTTTGGAATAAAGTAAAATTGTTCACAACCACCTATCCAGAAGTGGATCTGGGCCAGGACACATTTGAATTTAGGAATGTAGGAAATGAGTATCTGGAACTCAGAACTTTCCAAATAAGACTTGTTTTCTTCAAAGCTGGATAGATATGGTCTCTATATGTCTGTTTACCTATGATACTGTGTTTGCAGAGTTTGCAGTATGTATATAATTGCCACTGCTTTCGGAACCCTGAATCTCCATTTCTCATACAGCATTTACCACACTTTACATTATATTATACTGATATACCATCTCATATATATGTATATTGCATTATATATATATATATATCTAATGCAGTAACTAAACTATTTCCTAAATACTTCTGATTTAAATTCCCTCATTGACAAATCAGTTTCTCTCTTCTTACTTCATCCATTATTAAGTTCCCAAGGAAGGGAAAGGAAAATTGCATCTTGGGGAAAAGGGGAATATGATATTAAAAAGGTCCTACCAGACAGGATGATAGAAGAAAAGCTAGCTTATTTCATCCTGGTCTTGGAAGAAGTGCAAAGACATTAGGGATGGGGCAGTGAGGTCAGATATAGTTCTTGATTTGTCTTTGTCAGGTTGGAACCCTTAGGTGTAAGGGGCCTGGTAGGGAGGCTAGAGACATCCAAAAGGGATTTATGCAGTGGGAATGAGCTACTGGCACACTTCCCTGCTTCGGGGAAGCCTGTTACTGGCCATGTTCAACATGCCTTGGAGGTGGCAGAACACTGCTGGCAGGCGGATGGGCTAGGTAGATGAGCCTGAGCTGAGGCTCCTGAATCCCTGCAGCTTGTGAAAAACATGCAAAGGAACAAAAAGCTCACACACCCGCTTAGAGAGTTTCTTGTTTCAGCAAGAAATGCTTGCTGAAACAGCAGAGACCTAGAGTTGGAACAAAAAGGCTATAGATGGGGATGTTTCATGGCTAGGGGAAAAAGATATGAACAAGGACTCTAAAGGTGAGTAGGTGCCACTACAATGCCCAGATGGTCAGAAGGGTCTAATTATGTCTCAGTGATCCAGGAGGCAGGGTAGACCAACACTCTGAAATAGAGACTAGCAGTGATCTGAAGGACATGGGAAAAATCTGAGGCTACCACCTCTTATCTGCCTCCCTGAAGACACATGAGCCCCACACCCTGTATTATTCAGGGGAGGAGAAGGGCACCTAATATTGAAGCATTTGCTTGAAAGAGAACAAGTCATCTAAAGAGACAAATTCAACCTGAAGAGATCCCTACATTTTAAATTATCAAGTTTATTGGTTTTCTTTTTTCATGTTATCCAGATGGGTGGGAGACTTGTGGGAGTCATCAATTCAGTCAGAGAAAGTAAAAAATCTCTATTGTCTTTGGATATCTGAGTATAATTTGTGTTACATGTGCAATCATGCTTACTTATGAATATGTCTTATCTCGTAGTTCCTTCTTGTAGCAACCCACCTCTCAGATCAGAAGCTCCTGAGGGTAATAAAGCTAGAGTATGGCTAGCACACCTTTCTGTACATACCTGAATCATTTTACATTAACCGTCTCATTCAGTCATCCCATTGTGTGATGTGGTTGTTTTCTGATTTCACAGACTAAGACATGAGGCTAGGAGGGTGAAGTAACTTTCTGAGTCACACAGATAATCATTTTCAGAGCCAGAATTAAAATCAAGATTCTGTCAAATCCGAGATATTCTTGCTCATTTTTGCATCTTCTCTCATGCCTGTACCATTTTTGCATCTTGCACCTTGCCTGTAGGTAGAGGACATTATGTTCAATTGGAAATAAGTTGGTAGAAACAAAGTGCTATGCACAGGAAGAAGAGAATGTAGAATTCCAAGGGGTCTCATATTCTTCTGTGATATCAGTCAAGCAGAAGAGAAGAGGTCCAAGTCCTCAGGTAACATTCTGTAAATTGTGTCTGAACAAACTCTGCCTCCTGCCATCTGACCATTTCTCACTTCCTGTCAGTCAGTCAGGATATGTGGTCCTGAGTCTATTTAAATGCCCAGTCGTTAAGGAGTCATATTAACATGACCACTTTTTTTTTTTTTATTCCTTTCAAGTAAAGCATTAGCACATATCCTGATGGCTCTAGAGTTCAGAACAAAGATATTTAATCTGTGCGAGCTGTAATGTCATCCTGGCAAATCGCAGAGCAAGGGAGAACCTATGATATTTTGTCAGTTATTACCAAATGCCAAAATGGAAAGAGAGGATCACTTCTAATAAAATAATTGACTGTGCAATTTATATCAAGGCACATCCAATTAATACCTAATCCTTAAATGTATGTAATTGGATTTACATATTCACATTTTTGCAATTAGGAGTTGGTATTTAAAGGGCATGCCTCCCATTTCCCATTTGCTTTATCACAAAACCCTAGAGGGGCTTTTTGTTGTAGAATTACAGAATCAAGGCAAACACGTTAGCCTGATAACCTCTAATCATGTGAAAAGAAAGGTTTTAGTTCACACAGACTGTTAGAAGTGTAGAAATATTCATGGTTGATTTAAATGATATTCAGCCCTGACATTCACAATTTATGTTTCACGATGTTCATTTATAATTGCAATCGGTTTCCTTTTAATTTATAATGTTGGAAATACTTAGGCATAAAGGTTAAGTTCTTCTCTTTAGAATCTTAGGAGTGAATAAAATTCTTCCTTTTAAGCACTTTATGATGGAGAGTGCTGCAACTGTCTGACCATCAAGATACCATTAAGTAAATTACAGATACCTGGGCATCATTTAGTTCAGTGAAGCAGAAATTTACCCCAGGGGTCTGAAAGAACTGAAGTTTGACTGCTAGTTTATTCAAACTGCAGGTGATGTGCTCTGCAGTAAGATATTCCAGAAATAGGTCAAACAAATTTGTAGTAATGCCATGTTAATAAGCTCATAATGAAGGATTTAGATTGGTACTGTTCACTTTCCCCCTTGAAAAAACATGCATGATTTGGATTGTACAACAAGCCACTGAGTTGGAGAGCATCCTTGGTTGAATTTCCCTCTAAGGATCACCTGAATGCTTAGAGATTGAGGAAGACTTACTCAGAAATTAAAACATACGTATTGTAAGAGGCAAGAATCTAAAAGGAGTACTGATATCTAGAACTGGAGAGCATGAGGGAATGTGAATAATCTCATACCATTGGGAACTATGTATCAAAAGCCTTGAGAAGGTGCTTTCTCTTTTACACAGAACATTCGACTTAGAGAAAATTATCAGAAGGAAGCAATTATGTAAAGATAATTTTACTAGACTATTTATAGCAGTCAGCAAACTGTCCAAAATCCCCAGTAATAGATTTATTAAATATGTTAAATTAAAAAAATGGAATCCATGTAATAATGGAAAATGATGATGTAGCCACATAAAATAGATTCATAAGATACTTTTAATCAAAAATCATTTAAATAGTGTATGCAATGGTACATATCACATTTATAGAATATATATACTTACATATAGATAGATAGATAGTCCAGGATGGTAAACTAAAGATTGACAGTGGCTATCATTTTAGGGAGATAGGAATATTTGTGATTTTCCCCTTTATTTTATAATTTTTCTGTGTAAACAACCCTTATGAAAGTAAACTATGAAATGGACATGGTATTATATCACAGCAAATCTTATGTTATGTGAGAAGGATGTGCTATTTACTACAATAATTTCTGAGAAGTGCAGCTACATGCTGTTAAAACATGTTTTATGTTGTGTTTTGACAACATGTTTTATGTTGTTAAATGTTTTCATGGTTTTTCTCTTGCTTTTCTACAGAAAAGAGAGTTGGAGTTTTATCTTACTTAAAAGTTGTTTTGTAGTTGAATAGAATGCATTCTCTGTTAATTCTATACTATTTGTTCTGAATGACAGTTTAATTTTGACAACGATGTATTATTTTGCCATCCTGGTAACAATTATTGATGGATATGATTAGCAGGCTGGCTTAGTTTTAAAATGCCTCTCAGACATTTCCTTTTGGTTTTATGAAAGGACATTACATCAATGACTACAACAAAATTAATAATTCAGAGCTTCAAATGGCCAATTCGTACAAATAAATCTGTTGGTGTCTTGTTTTGCTGATAATATAAGTTTTCACATGAGTTGCTTTCTATCAACTGACAAAAATGCTAATGGTTTTAGTATCTATATGGTACAGCCTTACTTACTTTATTTAGATGATGTAAAATCAATTTAATTATGCCCCTCAGAAGAATTCTGAAAATTGTATTTGTTCAGTATATGCTAATGCAAAACATTTGAATTTGAATTCTAACTTACTTTTAAACACAGTATTCTATTATAGAAGACCTTGATTTTCTCTTACTTTTCTGTAGAAAAGAAAGCTGGAGTTTTATCTTATTTAAAGGGTTGTTTTGTGGTTGAAACACATGAGATCATTTCACTGGTTTGAATTGAAAAAAATTTGCTTTTCTTCTAGAGAACAAAGGTAGTCTTACTGGTATCTTCCCCAACCTAAAAACTATCATTCACTTTAAAACTGCTGTTCAGCTGAGTAACAGCGACCTTGTCTTTAGGTTATGTTTTCTTTCTTGTTAAAGTGAGAAATGCTGCTAATTGAATCTAACCTGAAAACCAGCACTTAGAATCTGTACTTTAATTACTGACACCACAGTGTAGGGTACCACCCTAGCTTGGCCAATTTTATTACTTGTTCTGTCAAGTTCTGTAGAAGCCACAGAAGAATGAATAATCTCTTTTTCTATCTTTGAATGAGGTGCCAAATTAATAGACTTAAGAAATACCAGAAGGAAGATACAAATATATTTTATTTATTTACAGCATATACTCTACCAATAAGCAAGAATGGACTTGCAGCTTATGATAAAAATACAGATATAAAGTTTACGCAGGGCAGTAAAGAATGATCAAGAGAAAATTAGAAGCCATAAGGAAGAAAGGTAGAACAAAGGCTGAGATAATTCCCTAAATTAAACATTGTATTTTTATCTTTCTAATATTCAATATCAAAAAAAAAAAAAAAGCATGACAAGTTCACTATCAAAGAGAAAGATTGTGAATTTTCAGAAGAGAGAAACTTTTTCTTGTAGCTAAATCTAGGAAACATTTATAGATTATGGATCCATATTTAAAGGAGTTTGAATAGTATAAGTGGCCCAATTCAAATGCTACCTTCTTGATGAAGTCTTTTCATTCCTCTCTTCTCCTTTTCCAATTATATTTGCTTTCTTTTTCTCCTCTGTACTCTGTTCCTATAGCACTTTATTGGTAGCACTCTTAAAGCATGTATAACATATTACCTTATTGTTATTTATGATTGCATTTTGTCATCCTGTTAGACTGTGATTTATCCTTTTATCCCCTACAGTGCCTTTGTTCATAAAAGTATCATTTTTGTGTGCTTTTATCACATGGCAGGCATGGGGCAATGCTTTTATGTACTTTGCTTCATTTTATCCCCACAATCCCCTCTGAGGCCATAATCTCCATAATACTGTTATTGTCTTTGTTTTACCAATAAGCAAACTATAGTTTGAAGATACAGGAACTAATATGCCCCAAATGTCACATCTGGTAACTGGTAGATTAGAATCCATGTCTGATTGATTACAAAGGGATTGTTTTTAATCACTATGTCCAATTCTGGGCAATGTTCTGCCAGTGTTTTTTTAAATTTTAATTTTGTTTTATATATTTTTTATAGAACCTGTGGAAATATCCTGAATGTAGATTAAAAAATTATATTTTTCCTTCCTGACCCTCAAATTAAGGGATCGACAGGGGTATTTGTGTGAAGTAATTTGGATGAAGGGGTTTGGATGAAGAAGTCAGGATGGCAACCCATCCCGTATTAACCCCATACATCCTGGTTTTTGGACACTCCTTAGGAAACCTTGAAATGCAGAAATCAGGGTTTCGTTTCGTTTCGTTTCGTTTCTTTCTTTCTTTCCTTCTCTCTCTCTCTCTTTCCTCCCTTCCTTCCTTCCTTCCTTCCTTCCTTCCTTCCTTCCTTCCTTCCTTCCTTCCTTCCTTCCTTCCTTCCTTCTTGTTGCTGGAGGCCTGATCCGTCACCCAGGCTGGAGTGCAGTGGCACGATCTCGGCTCACTGCAAGCTCCTCCTCCCGAGTTCACGCCATTCTCCTGCCTCAGCCTCCCCAGCAGCTGGGACTTCAGGTGCCCGCCACCACGCCCGGCTAATTTTTTTGTATCTTTAGTAGAGATGGGGTTTCACTGTGTTAGCTAGGATGGTCTCAATCTCCTGACCTCATGATCCGCCCGCCTTGGCCTCCCAAAGTGCTGGGATTACAGGCTTGAGCCATTGTGCCCAGCATTAGTCAGGTTATTGTTTGCTTCAGTAACAAACAACCCTGAAATCTTACTGATTACAACAAAGGTTTACTTCATGCTCATTTTGAATGTCTGTCGCAAGTTGGCTGTGATTCTACTCATTGTTGTCATCATTCTTCTACTCTTGCTGATAGGGAAGTCCTATTTGGGTTTTTGACAGCCCATTGCCAAGGGAAATAAGACATGGCAAACATGAACTGGCTCTAAAAGTTCTTACTTGGAATTGACATGCATCACTTCTGCCTACATTTCACTGGCCCACGAAAGTCATGTTGACGTTCTTGGGTTCAACAGAGTAGAAGTGTACAAACTTCCTGCAAGAGGAGGGCAACATAAATCACTTAATGTCAAATTTAATGTCACCAGAGCAAGGATGCATACTCTTCCAAAAGGGAGGTAGATTCCAGGGAGGGGTGGCAAATGTTTTTCACAATCCACTCCATTTTTCATTGCCTGGCTACAACACACCTAGTTATTCTAGCTTAAGGTTTTGTTACAAATAGTGACAAAGCCATGACCATTCTGACTGGGAGAAGGTAGGGCCTAAAATAAAGTCATAAATGTTAGTTTCACTAATGAGGGTGAAAGAATAAGCTGAAGTCATTTTTTACTATTTCTCCATGGAGAAACAATGTACAAGGTCTGTATATTGGAGTCAGTCAGACTCAGGTTCAAATCCTGACTTTATCATAGACTTACCTGTCAGACCTTGGGCAAGTCTCTGAGCCTATTTTCTCAGATAATTGCAACTGCGCTTAATAACTAGCAACAATTAATATTACAATATTTTCCCCAATATCTAATTATCACACCTCTTGTTATAATTTAGCTTATTTCCTTGTGCTTAGTACTCAGGATATATCACATGGTAGCTTTTTACATATTTAGAAAGTGTTATTAAGTCCTCACCTCCTGCCCCTACCTTCCCAGGTTTTTCAAACCATAACATATTAGCCTGTTTTCCTTCACAGACCATGAACCCTTATCATTATATTCACTTACCTGTACATTTCTTATTCTTTCAACAAGTAGACCAAAGGCAAGCCTAACATACCTAGGCAGATATGAGGAATATTAAATACAGTAGGGAGATTGCCTCCTTGCTCTGAGGCTGATATGTATGTGTGTCAGATTTCATTAGCCATATTGTGCTGCTGAATTATTATTCTTTCAATGTGCCAGTTAACTCAAAGTGGGAGGGAAGCAAAAGTGAACAGAGCAGCCAAGAGCTAGAAATTACCTCCTTACTGGCAATCTGCTTCTCCCCAAGGCAGGAGTCCTCTGTGCCATTTATTCTGTGTTGAAACCAATTTGCTTCTTGTTCCCCCTTCAAGAAGCAACAAAGGCCTAAAACAGTGGCTATTGCCCTGTTAACCTGGAGATTTGCCTGTCTTGCTTGGTAAAATCTCCTCTTTGTAGATTATTGATGCATTTCATAATGAGAGTCACACGTTGACTTTTCAGTGAGATAGATGTTATAGAGATCCAGTTCTGCTTTGACTGAAACAACCTAATTCCAATGGACAGGAAATGGTATGTCTTAATGCCAGTGGATTATACATTGCAATAAGGAACATTTGTTTATTCTGATATACATCACTATGTTTATTGGGCAGATGGAAAAAATAATGCACCTGGAAGCAGACCATTTCTTTTGTTGGCTGAATAAATGAATGAGATTGTGCTTCTGGGCTTGCTTTGGTATCTGGGGTCACTAGCCTTACAATTTAAGATTGGGCAGGGGGGGAGGTGGGAGGGACAAATTGTCTCAAAGACTTTGCAGACCACTGAGCTAGGGAAATTGGTCAAAACATAAAAATCTAAGTGGAAAAGAACAACGAGGAACTTTCCCATGTCTGACTGAGCATCAGATATAGGCAAGATGATGTTTTAGGGTCCATCTTTTATGTGGATTTTCTGTCTATAGAGAGTGGGAATAAGGAATTCCCTCTGGGGAAGCAGAAGCCGTTGATAACTTTGGTTTATGAATTGTCTTTGGGCTGGTTTCTGGAAGCCACAGAATTGGCAAATTCTACTGTCTACATGGCAGGCACTAAAATTGCCTTTTCAAGAAGACCCCATTGGTAAGATGCTTCTTATCTTTTAGAGAGGTTTCAACTGTTTGAGGCTTCTTAGTAGTTACCAAAGTGATTGTTGGGTAGTGGGGAAACCTTTGACAAGTTTTCTAAAAGGCTGCAAAATGTGAATGAAAATAGACACATTTAATGTTTGTGAGCTAATTGCTTCGGTTGGTTTAACTAGTAGTTCTAAGCTCAGCTGAAATTCGAAGCTTTAAAAAAATTCAGTTACCAAGTCCCCATCTGGGACTCAAAGAATCAGAAATTCTGGGACTGAAATGAGTTGAAATTTGTATTTAAAAGCTTCCTGGGTAATTCTGACATAGAATTTTCATAGAAAGTTTGGGAACCACTGGGTTAGAGCATGTGGCTACTGAAGTTTGCTCTGCTTACAAATCATTTTATCATGAGCAGAGAAATAACCAGCAAATCAGCATACAATACTCCAATGAAATGGTTTTCTATGTATGGATGAACACCAGTTACAACTAAAAGCAAAAGCACTGTAAAATCAAATAGTTTTTGATCTTTGATTTATATTGGGGAAAATTATTATTTCTGAGCAAGGCATTTTGGTTTAGTTCAAAATGTTATTGAATGTCAGTGATCTGCCAGGCACTGTGCTAGTTTCAGTGGCCTACAAATATAACATTTGATTTTTCTTTTTTTGTAGAGTTTACCATTCAATTATTATTTTGACAAGGTCTAATTACACTTTTGGAATATTATGAAGGTGGTGAGGTGATGAAGTCAAGACCAATTCTCCTTACATAGAATAGGAAAAATTGCCTTATTTGGATGAGTGAAAGGAAAAGGGATCAAAGATACATTTGCTAACATACTTATGGTAGACAATGTTGATACCCAAAGCCAGGACCTACTCATCCCTTCCCCTTTGTCAGCTTCCTGTTACAAAGCCTGGAGAGGTGGATCCCAGTACCCCTTGCTGCTGAATGTAGCCATGTGACCCAGTTCCAGCCAATGGGAAGTAAAGAGAACTTTTCTGAAAGTTTCTGGAAAAGAGCTTTCTTTTCTAGGTCAGAAATAAGTACATTAATTGCCCTCCACTACCACTGCCTCATGCTTCTTACCTTTGGGGATATGCTACTTAGAGGTGGTGTGGCCATCTTGTTGCCATGAGAAAATATTAAGAGAATACCAGAATCACCAACTCAGAGCCTTGACACTTAGGTCACTGAATGGGGGTCCCAAACTGCCTACTTTCTCTGGAAGAAACATGAATCTTCTATTGCTTAAGGCAGCATTTCTTGGATATTTTTACTTGCATTCAAGAGAATTCCTGACAGATATAGTACAATGCAGGGCATGTTTCAACTGTTGGCTTTATTTTAACCTTCAGGGTTTTAGAAAAGAAGTTTTTAACTTCCTTGCTGGTGCAGAATATGGAAAAAGATAGCATCGTAGTGGAATGCACTGTTTTTGCTTGTTCAATTTTCATTTTCCCTTCTTGGTGATATTATCCTGATTGTCCTGGGAGGTGCCCCTTGCCCATCCACAGTCCTTAGGGTTGAGTGGTGCTGACCCTACTCCTGACAACAGGATTAGCTATGAGTCTTGGAGTTGAGACATCAGAATATTGCACCCCTGTGATATTGTGACTGGTTCAGGGATGGGATGGAGAAACAGACAGAGTAGGGATCGGGTGTGGATGGCAGTGGTCAAGCCCTTTGACTGAGAAATGCCTGAAGACTGGTTTAAATCAAGAAGTTAGTATATGAACAGATATTTTAATAGCAAGAGTAGTTTGAGTGAAATTTCTCACACTAGCAACTAAAAAGAGCTAATCACTAGAGCCACAGCATTTTCATTATCAATGGTGTCTGTATTGGAATAGCCTAAGAGAAGCTGGCCACACATCAGGGATGCTGTAAAGGGAATTCCAGTTTTCAGTAGAAAGTTAAAGTAAATGACCACTAAGATCTCTTTAAAGTCTCGAACTATATAATACTATAACATCTTGGGCCTGTAGGCACACTATGACAATGAAAGGAGTGTGGTACCTTAAGGGATGATGCTTTTGCATAGAATATGCCTAATAAATGCCAGATGAATTGAAGAGAATGTGGGAATTTTGGCATCATGGAAATAGCACCGAGACTATTAGGCTAGAAATATAGATTCTGATCCCATTTCAGAACTGGATCTTATTTTAGACCTTGGCTAGCTAGATTGATCTGAGCAAGTCCTTAACCACTGGTGACTCAGTAAACTCATTTGTAAAGTGAGAATGTAATTTCATGGTACAGGAAACCTTGGGAGAAGAAAAATGGAGTAGCAGAGGAACAGTGTTTGTCGTGGATCTGCTATGGATCAAGCATTGTGCTAGATGCTTTACTTTATTATTTTATTTAGTTGTCACAACAATGAAATGAAGATCATGTTGTTATCTCAATTTTTTAGATGAAATGATGGAAATCAGGTGAACTGATTAAATTACCAGAAGTTATACAGCCAATGAATGGATTAAATATTTAAATATTTGACACTATTTGAAGGTCAAAGGCTGAATTCATATTTACCATACCAGATTACTTCAAGCCCTTTATTTTACAGACATGCTTAAACCTAAACAATGAATGGGTGAGGCTGGTACTAGCCCTCATGTTTCCAGCCTCCGATGTACTCTGCCAATGGTATCTGCATTGCTTGTCTCATTAGAATTATTGTTTGAAATCAGACAATAGCTAGGAAAGTGATTTGAAAGGTGTGATGTGCTATACAACATTATTTGGAACCCTGAGCTTGAAAGCTCTCAGTTCTCTTTCTCTCTCTTTTTTTTCTCTCTGTCATTAGTCTTTGCTTCTCTTTATGGGTTTTTTTCCTGTCTTTTTTCCCCCCCATTTCAGACTGGTTATCTCAACAGATTGGCACTATTACAGTAAATTCTGGACTTAAATCATCTCAACTTTCCCCACAGAAGAATTGGCTTAAATGAATTTAGAGGCTTATTTGCCTCGCATGTCAAGAACTACAGATAGAGGCAACTGCTAGAGTTGAATTGGTAGCTCTAGTATGCCAAGAAAGCATTTCAGTGGTTCACTCCTACATTTGTTTAAGCTGGTGATGGTTTTTTTTTTGATACTTGAAGGTGAAATGATATTGCAACTGATTCAATTGAACAACTGAAGGAAAACTGAAGTCATTGTTCCAGGGCTGGGCAATTTACTTACGTCGGGTTAGACAGAGGCCTTCCTTGAGAATATTTGAAAGTGAACTGGTAAAGAAAAATTTTCCTTCCTATTACATGGCTACCCCTAACTGCAAGAGAGGCTAACAAATTAGCGTTTAGCTTTCCAGGCTTGAGGGCAGAAGAAGATGTTGTAGCTGTTACTAATATCTACTATTATGCAGTTCTCCTGTACTTCAAGGAACACTTCCTTACTCCATGAAGTTAAGTGTGGTCATGTGGGTAGTTTTTCCCAACATGGCATATGTAACATGTGTCATTTTCAAGCCAAAGCATTCAGGATCCATTGTGTGGGTCTCTATGCTCCCTTCCACACCACAGCAAGCACAGAAACGAAGCTTACTATGAGGATGCTGCCAAACTGAAGCAACCTCTATCACTGAGCCCTAGTATGGGAGACAACCATGCGGGAGAGTTGCCTGGCCTTCTAGTGGATGTGCATAGATAGGAAATAAAGCTCTTTTTTAAAAAAGTCATTAAAATTCGGGGTTGTTATCACAGCATACCTTTGCCTATCCTGAGTAATAGAGAAAGCAAAGGAAAGGAAAATGGGTGGAAAAAAGAATTGTGTGAGTCAACTTGCAGCATCTGCCAAAGGTGGGTCATGAGATTCTTAATTAAACCACATGTTAGAGTGAAGTGGAGGTGGAGGAATGGGTAACAGAGGCAGGACTACAAAGATATTGCTGTGAGCCTAGCTACTACTATATACTTGGGTCTACTGCAATTGTCAGATGAATTCTCCTTTACATTCATTAAAAAAATATTAAGCATCATTCCATGTACTTTTTAGGTACTGCAGACATCATGGACAATAAGGTAGATATGGCCCTTGCTCTCAGATTTTCCAGCAGGGAATCCTGCTAGTGTCTCAAAAATGCAAAGTGCTGTTAGAACCTATAACAGATGGATTCATATAGGCTACAAGATCAGGGAATGCTTTCTAGAGGAAAAGATATTTAGACTGAAGTCCGATAAATGAGAATGTATTAGCTAGTTTAATAGATAGTAATGGGAGATTTCTGTAGGTAGAGAAAATAGTAAGGGCTCAGCCCCAACTGAGAAACTTCATGGCATATTCAGGAACCACGGGCAGACTAGTAGGGACAGAACATAGAAAATTCAGGGAAAAGAAGAATGCTTCTAGGTCAGTTGTAGTACTTGATTCATTTGGATATTTTCGTCACCGTATTATTCATTAGGTTTCCTACTCCTAAACTCTATGTTTAGTTTCCCCTTTCCCTGGTAAATCCGTAAGAACCTAGGTGTACACACTTTCCTTTGTCCTGATGCTCAGAATGTATTTAACCCTAAGCTGCTTGCCAGTTTCTTCACTATAACCCTTCTACCTCCTTTTCTGTTCTTTATTTTCCTCTTGAACTAGCACAATAGTCTGTGCAGGTCCTTGAGTGACATCCCCTCTGGTGAATCCAACTAAAAATTCATGCTCATTTCTGAGAAATTCCAGTCCACTGAGGTTTTATTCAGGGGATCCTATGGAGCCTGCTAGGAATAGCTCTCACTACCTGTGTTGCTGAATGATTATTGGCTGTCCCTGTTTGTTTTTTTGGCTAGATCCCTTAATCCTTTCAACTTCACTGTGTTGAATCCAATAGTCCTGGATGGCTGTATTCTTTCAACCCTTTTCTCACAATGCCAAATTCAATAATATCACCTGGCAGAGCCGAACTGCCTCTGAGGTTGTTTGGGTTTCTTTCATTTCATAGCACATTACTGCTTCTGTTTGTCTGATTTCTTGTGGAGAATTTAATACCAGCTCTAATCTGAATTTTGCAAATAAAATTGACTGAATTCAAATTGCTTGTGTGTAACAAATACCATCACCCTGCTAAATTGCTATTTATACCAATAAATATAAACTCAGATGCCTTTGGTTAGGCTGAGTGCAATAATTTTAGAACCCTCACCTGATACATAAACTAGAGAACTGAAACTGAAAAGCAAAACTATGAGCTGAATGAGACAAACACTAATAAACAACTCTTCAGACTCCCTCTACTTCACCTCACAGATCTAAGTAAGAAAATAGCCAATAATATATTACTGACATTTTCTACATAGCATTTCATGGATTGATTTGGCTAATTGATTGACACATAATCGGCTTGTTTGAAGAGAAGCAGTGGCATGCAACTGGATCATAGTCTCTGTTTCACCAGGGGGTGGAGAGAATTAGATAGTTTAGTTCAGAAAGAAAAAGAGCCAGAGCCCAAATGTTATACTCACAGAATTAAAGTATCATTTGGAAAATGACATATAATGAAGTCCCAAGCCTTGTGTCTAGTTGTAAGAGATCTTAAGATGGAAGGCCTATTTTCAGCAGTAATTCTGCCATTTGATCATGTTAATATTATCAGAGAAGGACATTCTGAAGTCTTCATTATTTGGTCCAACTATTGAAGAAAGTTTTCACTTTGCTTACCAAAAAAGTATTACTTGTTTTTTTTTTTTTTTGAGGGGGGTGGTTCTCCTTATTTTGAAACAGTGGTTTTCAAACTCATTTCCACAAAATCCAAATGCCTTTCATTGCCCCCAGTGCCACTTCCATTGTTTAAAACATTTTTAAAGGAAGCCTCATATGAACTGAATGAGACAAATACCAATAAACAACTCTTCAGACTCCCTCTACTTCACCTCACACATCTAAGTAAGAAAATAGCCAATAATATATTACTGACATTTTCTACATAGCATTTCATGGATTGATTTGGCTAATTGATTGACACATAATCGGTTTGTTTGAAGAGCTAGTAAAGGATGCTCTGCTGGAGTGGGGTGATAGGTCCAGGAACCCCACGTACACAATCTCCTTGCCCTTCTGTTCCTGCGGTGGCTCCTAAAGTGTTCCCTGGCACCCCCAACATATTGGGAAGCACAGTTTGAAAACAGCATTTTTTAAAAAGAAGAATATAAACAATTATCTCTTGTAATTAATGGGAACTTCCTTTCTTGTAGTTTGGGTAGATTATATGTGTTTTGAATCCCCACCACTGGCTAGAATGCTAAAAATGTATTTTGGACTTGCTGGACAATGTGTTTTAGTGATGTTGGAACATAAGTTGGATTTCAGTATTATGTCTTGCTCTTCAAGGGCTAGTCAAGTTCTCCTGAGACATGTTTACCAGAAAGAGCCAAAGGCGTAGTAGCAGTTAAAACATGACATATTGAAAACCAAAGAAAACTCAAAACAGCAAATGTCAAGTTATTGATTGAGTCTTGAAATGCATGTGTATGTCTTTTACCTAAATTTTGAAAATAAAGTGAAGGAAAAGAAGAAGAAAATTTCCCAAAACCTCAAAGTTTTCCTCATGTATCAGTCAAGGCCATTTTACCCGAATATTAAAGAATTCAAAATACTAGCAAGTTTCCACGTGTCCAAGATGTAAACTGGGTTCTCATTTTGTATAATAACCTGAATACACCCCCACTTAAAAATATGAATAAAATTCTTCAATGTGTATCATTGGTAGAGATCTCATCCTATGTTGGGTTGTGGGGAGGGCTGTATTAAAAGTCTGGAGAAACATTGCAGGACTATACTTTTTATTTCTCTCTTACATTTTTCCTCCTCTCAAAACATAAGCAGAGCTGTTTGGAGGATGATATTAGGCGAAGAAGGCTTTTTTTTTTCTTTTGAAACCTAAGATACCCCTGGGTATTTATTATCCAACTGTACCAGAACCTTGACATCATGGTAAGAAAGGTCCCTTGACTTTATGACTTCATTAACTTAATGCCTAATGAAGTGGATTAATACGTTTGGCAACTATTATGTTTTGTTAAGCACTAAACACAGAAGCATCAAAATCCTATTTAGCTTTATAAGTAATGGCATAGCTGTTCTTTTTCCCAGCTGCAAACCTATGATTATCTTTTAAACATTCCATCTCAGAATATATTCCAATATGGTAACTTACTTTCTTTCTTTTTTGGTGCTGGAGAGATTTTCAGCAGTCTCAGAAGGCTAATCAACTTTCTCTGCATGAATGAACTTAATCTTCTTACATTTTAAGCTTATTCCATTCTAGGAAAAATCTATGTTTCCTATCTACCTCCCATTTGAACCTGTAAGAAAGTTACGACCTTGCCTACACAAAAGTTTTCTCAAGTTGAGTGTTTTAGCGAATTAAGTAAAAGAATGTGAGACAATAAAACAAATTTGTATTTTGGTTCATTCATTCAACAGTATTTATTGAACACCTTTTGTATACATGATCATGTGTTAAGTACAACAAAACATTAAGATGTAAGACTTATTTTAAAGGGCATTTTATACCAACAGATAATTTATTAAAACCTTTCCTTTCCCGCTGTCTTGGTCTGTTTGTGCTGCTATAACAAAATACCACAGTCTGGGTCCTTTATAAAGAACAGAAATTTATTTTCTCACAGTTCTGGAAGCTGGGAAGTCCAAGATCAAGGCCCAGGCAGGTGCTGTGTCTGGAAAAGTCTTGTTTCTCATAGATGGTGGTGTCTAGGTGTCCTCACGTGGTGTAAAGGATGAAAGGGCAAAAGGTGACAAAGGCTGTATTCTCACATGGTGGAAGAGCAGAAGTGCAAAAATAGCCTAAAATGACTCCCTTCAGCCCTTTCATAAGGCGTGAATCCACTCCTAAGGGCTCTGCTTAATCACTTCCCAAAAGGCCCTGCCTCTTATTACCACCACAATGGGGATTAAGTCTCAACACATGGATTCTGGAGGACATTCAGATGATGGCACCAATTATGCACATGTGTTTTGGTTTAGCACAGGAGATGTTTAATGGAATTCTAGATTAAATGGCTTAGCTATTATGATTAATCTTAAATTATTGCAAGATATTACCTTGCTGCTTCAAACATTTTCCTACTGTTTAAGTAAGAATCAGTTTATGGACCTGATGTCTCCTAATGCCAGAGAATGAAATACACTGGCTACAAGGCAGATATTTGACAGGTTTGACTTTCATGGTCATGTGGATAGTTACAGTTGTGTTTGTTTTGATTGGTAAATGCCCCTGCCATCTGGATGTTACATATTTTGAATATACCCCTGACTCTGTATCATATTACTTGGATCAGGAGAGGCATAGGATTTATTTGAAAGGCTGTTGGGCCACTATTAATATAAAGCAATACTGTTTTATTTAAAAAAATTTTCTTTTAGAAGAATTTAGGGCAGCCATAGTTTTTGAATATCCAGAAGATATATAAAATATCACATTGAGAAAAAAGTAAACTGGGAAATTTTCCTTTGTACTATTTTCTTGGTCAGATTATTCTAAGAATTGATTTACTCTGTGTTGTCAGTAAAACCTCTCTCTTTATTCTCTCAGTCTCCATATGTTCCTTTTCATTAGTTTTCTCACTCTGTTCTAGTGGGAAGGAAATTGAACTTGAAAACAAGAATGTTTGCCTCTCTGGGACTCAGTTTCTTCATCTATAGAATGAGTATGAATGTTACAGGTATGAATATTATAGACTGAAAACTCAGTCTTTGCAAGATTATAATTTCATCTTCCTTTTACAATAAGACTACTTTTTATCTCATGCCTAATACCACTTGGCTGAGTAAATTTAATCCTGGCACCTGAGTACTTCCATCTTTTGACTATCACTTTATGCTTATGAGCAACCAATTTAGAGTTTTGGCTCTCCTCCTCTTCTCCCCAGAACTGGTGGCAAGAAAGGTGTGCTTATGTGCGTTTAAGCATGATGAGGAGTGGCAGTAGAATAGAACTGCTTCTGGCTTTTGGTGTTAGCTTATTGTGTCTATCCCTGTTCACCAACCTTCAGACACTTCTGTACCAGATATCCATAGCCTTGAGCTGTCTCCACTTTGATTCTCAGTCCACTCTGGTATCTGTGTCCATTTGCTTCTCATCTTGACTACGAGGTCTCTTTGGTTCCACTCACACTCTTGGCTCCCTCTGTGGACACAGAAAGGTTTTGCCAAGCTGCTGTTCATGGCTAGAATTGAAGCCTCAGCTTTTTCCTCCAATATTTTATTATGGAACATTTCCAACAAACCAAAAAGTTGTAAAGATTTACGCAGAACACCCATATACTTACCACTTTGATTCTATAGTTAACATTTTACTATACTTGCTTTGTCAAATATCCATTCATTTCTTTGTCCCTCTGTGGTAGGCAGAACACTGGCCCACCGAATGATGTCCATGTCCTAATTTCTGGAAGCTGTAAATATGCTACCTAACATGACAAAAGGGACTTTATAGATGTGATCATCTTAAGGACTTTGAGATGGGAAGATTATCCTTTGGATTCACTATAATCATAAGGATCCTTACAAGAGTTGGAGTAAGCGAGACAGCAGTGGCAGCAGAGTCAGAGGTTTGAAGATGCTGTGCTACTGGCTTTGCAGATGGAGGAAGGAGTCATGAACCAAAGAATGTGGGCAGCCTCTAGAAGCTGGAAGAGGTAAGAAATGGATTGCCCATGAACCTCCAGAAGGGACACAACCCTGCTCACACCTTGATTACTCTCTAAGTGAAATTCATTTCAGACTTCTGATCTCCACAACAGTTAAATAATAACTTGGTGTTGTTTTAAACCACTCAGTTTATGGTCATTTCTTATAGCAGCAATAGGAAACTAACACATCTTCTATCCATCCATTCTTCAGCTCATCTTTAAAAAATTTTATATGTAATACATTTGAAAGTAAGTTGCAGGCACCAGGACACTTCTCCTCTCAGGACTTTAGTACATCTGTCATCAATGAGTTCTGTATTTGTTGATATATCTTTTTTCTCTTGAGGTATATTAATATACAATTAAATGAACAAATGTTTAGTGTACTTTTTCATAAATTCCAAGAAAACACTTAAATGTGCAGCCAAAAACTCCAGTGAAGATAGGGAATCTAATAATCAGTCCAGGAAGTTCCCTCTGTCCCCTCCCAGTAAACCCAAACTCCTCATCCTTGGTAACTACTGTTCTTACTTTTTGCCTCTTATATAAATGGAACTGTGTAGTATGTATTCTTTTATGTAAGGCTTCTTCCTTGCAGCATATTTTTGAGGTTCATCCACATTCTTGCATTTATCAGTAGTATGTTCCTTTTCATTGCTAAGTAGTATTATATTACATGAATATATCACATTTTCTTATCCATTTTCCAGTGGGTGGACACCTAGGTTGTTTCCAGGTTGCAGTTATTATGAAATATAGATGATATGCACATTCTTGTTCAGTTTTTTTTTGTGGACATATGGTCTCATTTTCTTGGCTAAATATTTAGAAGAGAAACTTAACAGGCGATAGTTTTGTTTTACAAGCAACTACTAGAACTTTTTCTGACACAGTTGTGCAATTTTACTTAGTTGCTGTACATTTTCATCGATATTTGATGTTGGTAGTCCTTTTAATTTTAGCTATTGTGTATTTTATTTCATTGGTGACTGATAATGTTTGCCAGGTTTTGGCTGTTGAAAAGCCCAGCTTCTTGTAAATGTAACATTTTGTCTATTTTGAAATTCAAGTGGCTCTTTTATCCTCATACAAGGGTAGAGTTGTACGGTACTATACAAAAAAAAAAAAAATGACAGTGAGGTCCAAGGGAATCAGTCCTCAGTTAATAGCTCTGAGTTCTTTTCTACTAAAAATATCTATTCTCCCCAACTCAGATTCGTTGTGGGAAGGAAATAAGATGATGATTGAAATAAGAGCTATTATTATTTCAGTCTTACTAAAATAAGGGGTAAGATTTTTTTCTTTTGGAAAATATCTCAAACATATATTGTGTTACCATTTCTTGATCTTGATTTGGGAAGCATTTCAGTTACTCTAAATGGAGAAAGAAAGGAAAACAATGAATATAAGAGAGCATTAGATGGTTAAAACTGTCAACTTTTTAAAAGTAAAATTTAGAAGCATGTCAGAATAGCTTAAATGAAGGAGACAATGTTAGCATGTTCTACAGAGATCCATGTATTGTTCAGATATGGATGCCTGCATATTTATCAAAATCCTCTAAGACTTCAACTTTTGAAGGAATACACTAGTTTTAGATTTCAGTCATTTGACTGAGATCCCATTCAAACGAGGGAACAGTTTTGTTATATTGTCAGTACTGAACACATGATTTCTTCTTTTTCTTTTTTTATTCTCTTTGTATCTAGATTTGTCATGACCCTTCTGTACTACAGAAACTCAGCTCCAGGCAAAGTTTTACAGCACAAAGTGTTCACAAACGAATTCTATCTCCTGCCAAAGTGAAGAAAATCTGATTTTAGAGAGAAAATATCTATATCTATCTCCCTGGAGGGAGAATAATGCATTAGAAAGAATAGAAAGATGTTATGTTTCCTCTCCTTCTCTGACCCCTCCTGTTTTGTCTCAGCTTCTCTTTGGATGCAACAGGGCTTTTTCCTTAAACAGCAAACACTCCGATTCCAAAAGGCCAGCCTCTAGCTTCTGGGTTTAAAGAAATATTTCACATGTGGAGGCAATAGGGGAGCCAGTATTGTAATCTTTTCCAAAATGCTTAAAGGAAAATGAACTGTGCATACCAGGAGAGTTTTTACCATGATTTCAAATCGTTAGATCCCACTGCTCTGCTTTGAGGCCTATGGTCTCACTTCTTCGGTAGCGATTTGAAAGTTTTTGGTTAACTTTACGCGTGTACTCTGAGAACTCTGTGTAATGTGGGCCAGTGCTACAGTTTAGCACATGAAATACATATCCTATTTTTAGTGTCTTCTGTCACTTTCTGAAAATCTCTTTTCAGCTAAAAAATTCTGACTTTTGATCAATAGTGCATTTCTTAACCTTTCAGTCTTGACTTATTCCTGTGTTGTGCATACTTAATTGGGTTGGGTTTGTATATGTGTGTGTGGGGTTGAGGGTGGGGTAGCAGCTGGAAAGATATAAGCTTTTCTCTTTCAATTATTTTCAGGCTATTAAAGATGACTGAGTGAACCATTTAAAAATTTCAAGAGGGTAGACCTATTAAAAATAAGTGACCTTGTGCTTAAGCCAATTGATTAAAATTTTAAAATTGGGTACTGAGTATCAATGCTAAATATTCTCCCTGCAGTTTGAGAGCCTTCTGCCAGATGAATGCATTGTGCAATAGTCTGGTTTTTCTGGAAAGAAATGCCCAATTGAAGCCAAATTAGAAATATCAAAATGTAAAACTTCTAGGAATTCAATATTTCTGTTGTTAATGTGAAATCACAAACTAAAGTTGTACAGATGCTCTATAGATGCCTGTAGGTAAATCAATATATAAAATACTATGAGTGACTTCTGAATTAAAAAATCTCTGCATTGAAGTAGTAATTGTTCTATCATGTTTTTTATTTGACTCCTTATATGAAGTATCAGAAATAATCTATTATCTTAAAAGTACAGACTATATATTCTGTATTTTCTGGCATTGTTCTAATTTCAACTATTCTGTTTAGTCTTCCCAATAGGTAAACTAGGATTTATTGGATTATGACATAGATGGTATATTGTGTTCAACTGAAAGAAAAAAATGAAAATAGGAGAAATAAACTGCTTTCTGAGCTTTCAACTGTAAATCAAAATGCAATGGATCAGAGCAGAGAGATGCAGTCCCCTTACAATGACTTTTTGACCAAAGGGACATAAATTATTATTTGATTGACAGTATTAATGTAGTGAGAAACTCTTCATAAACTCATGTTTGCAGTTAATACAAAGCATTGTTTTTCTGTAAGTCTATTTGCCTTCTGGTTTTTGAGCTGCTGTTCTCCCAAAGGATAAAAATTTAATTTCAATCAGTTCAAGTGTCTACCTCTATTTCTTTCCCTAGGGAGATAGGGACAAGGTCCAGGGCCCCTTTGAAGACAGACTAGCATCTAATATCTCATGGATGAACACTCTGACTTCCCTTCCCAGACCTGAAAATGTCTCTAGTTGTCTGGGACAGGAAAATTTGTTCTTATAGGTTTATTTTCTGTTCAATATACTGCTTTCTTGGTAGGACTCGTCCCTCCCCTCACAGAGCCTAGTTTATTGAAACTCAAAGAAAAAGACTTCTTTTCTCTGGCCTTCTGCACTGTCATCCTTTTTCCAGGGGCAGTTACTACAGCATGCCTAACTTCTTGAATGGAGGAGACCTTAGGGATGCCAGAAAATATTGGGGGGAAAATTCACTTGTTAAATCACCTTGCAGTTTGTATAGAGAATGTGTCAGCAGGTTGCTATGGGAGTGGTGTGGAGATGCCAGAGGTGGGAAGTACAGGTGCCTGGGTCTGCGCATGGATAGACTGCCAGGACAAAGACAAACAACGCCCATGGGACTCCTTCTGCTACCTTAGCAGTTATAGCTTTAAAAACATTTTTAGTCTTACATTTTAAAATTTGTATTTCCTTCTTAATTGGTAAATAACAATGATACATATTTATAGGTACAAAGTGATGGTTTGATACATGTATATATTGTGGAATGATCAAATCAGAGTAATTAAAATATCTATCACCTCAAATATTTATCATTTCTTTGTGGTGAGAACATTTAAAATCTTCTATTTCAGCTATTTTGAAATATGCATCATTATTAACTATCACCTTGCTGTGCAATAGAACACCAGCAATTACTCCTCCTGTCTAACTGGAACTTTGCACCCATTGGTCAATATCTTCTTTTCCCCTACACCTTCTGCCCACCAGCCTCTGGTAACCACCATTGTATTCTCTATTTCTGTGAGTCAGACTTTATCATAGGGATAGACACAACATCCTATCTGAACCTGCTGCTATTAACCATTTAAAGCACAGAACTAACTTCTTCTCTTCTGGTTTTACCGTCACAAGCTACCTTCAGAACACTTTCCACATGCCTTGCATTCAGGGAGAGTGAGCTGATCAGAACTATGTAAGTATTTACCCCACAAGGTGAATACTGTTTTTATTTTAAGTGTACATATTGTTTTTCTACTTTATATTAACACCCTCCCTTAGCACTCACATATTTCATGTTTTTTATTTCCTCTGCCTGTCCTCAATCTTCTGGGCTAAAAAATGATTCAGGAGCCTATACATGCACCCAGGCTGGGTGACACAGTGAAACTCCATCTCAAAAAAAAAAAAAAAAGGTGTGTCCCCTAATTAAAAACTAATTTCCTCCTAACACATGCTAAGTTTATGTCATATTCTAAATCTTTTGTTGTCATTTTAACAATATTCACAGCATCTTCACCAAGAGTAGATTCCATCTCAGAAAACTTTCTCATCCATGAGAAGCAACTCCTTATCTGTTCAGGTTTTATCATGAGATTGCAATGCAGCAATCAATCATACCTTCAGGCTTCACTTCCATTTCTAGTTCTCTTGCTATTTCTACTACATCAGCAGTTACTTTCTGGACTTAAGTCTTGAAACACTCAGTCATCCATGAGGATTGGAATCAACTTCTTCTAAACTCTTGTTAACATTGATATTTTGACCTCCTCCCATGAATCACGAATGTTTTTAACAGCAGCTCGAATGATGAATCCTTTCCAGAAGGTTTTCAATTTGCATTTCCCACATCTATTAGAGGAATCATTATCCAAGGCAGCTATCATCTTAGGAAATGCATTTCTTAAATAATAAAACTTGAAAGTAAAAATTACTCCTTGATTTATGGGATGCAGAATGGATGCTGTGTTAGCAGGGATGAAAAAAAATTTTAATCTCCTTGTGCATCTCCATCAGAGCTCTTGGGCGACCAGGTGCATTGTCAATGAACAGTAATATTTTCAAGAGAATCTTTTTTTCTGAGCAGTAGGTCTCAACATTGGGTTTGAAATAGTAAACCATGCTATAAACAGTTGTGCTTCCATCTAGGCTTTGTTGTTCCATTTATAGAAGGAAACAGTAGATTTGGTGTAATTCTCAAGAGCCCTAGGGTTTTCAGAATAGCAAATAAGCATTGGCTTCAAATAAAGTCACCAGCTGCTTTAGCCCCTAATAAAAGCTTATCCTTTGAAGCACTGAAACCAGGCATTGGCCTCTCCTCTCTAACTATGGAAGTCCTAGATGGCAACTTCCTCCAATATAAGGCTTTTTAATCTACATGAAAAAGCTATTGCTCAGTTAGCCTCCTTCATCAGTGATCTTAGCTATCTCCTGGATAACTCACTGCAGCTTCTCCACTAGCACTTGCTTTTTCACCTTGCACTGTACATTATGGAGACGGCTTGTTTTCTTAAACCTCATGAACCAGCCTCTGCTAGCTTCAAACTTTTCTTCTTCAGCTTTCTCATCTGTCATCCTTGGTAGAATTGAAAAGAGTTAGGACCTTGCTCTGGATTAGACTTTGGCTTATAATAATTTTGCGACTGGTTTGATCTATTATTCAGATCACTGAAGCTTTCTTCTTATTAGGAATAAGACTGTTTCACTTATCATGCCTGTATTTACTGAAGTAGTGTATTTAATTCCCTTCATGAACTTTTCCTTTGCGTTGGCAACTTGGCTCACTGGTGCAAATTTTCAGTCTATCTTGGCTTTAAACATACCTACTTCACTAAGCTTAATCATTTCTAGCTTCTGATTTAAAGTAAGAGACATATGACTCTTCCTTTCATTTGAACACCTAGAGGTTATTGCAGAGTTATTAACTGACCTAATTTAAATATTGTTGGCCTCAAATAATAGAAGGCCTGAGGAGAGGGAGAGAGAAAGAGGAATGACCAGCTGGTGAAGCAGTTCACACATACAGCATGGATTGACTAAATTTGCTTTCTCATTGAGAAATGTTCATGGTGTCCAAAAACAATTACAATAGTAACATCAAAGATCACTGATCACAGATCACCATAACCGATAGAACAATAATGAAAAAAGTTTGAAATATTGCAATTATTACCAAAATGTGACACAGAGACATGAAGTGAGGACATGCTGTTGCAAAAATGGTGCTGATAGACTTGCTTGACATGGTTGTCATAGATCTTCAATTTGTAAAAACAAAAAATGCAAGATCTGTTATGTGCAACAAAGTGAAGCTCAATAAAATGAGGTATGTCTGTACATTATTTCACTGTTATTTTATATAAAACTGATCTCTATTATTAATGCTAGCTGATGGTTTTGCAGTGCTTAAGCACTCATGAACACCAATTAATTTGCTTCTCATAAAAGCCCTATGTTATGGGTTGAATAGTGTTTTCCCCAAAAAGATACAGTGAAGTCCCAATCCTTGGTGCCTCATAATGTGACCTTATTTGGAAATTGGGTCTTTACAGAGGTAATCAAGTTAAAATGAAGTCATTAGTTAAAATGAAGGATGGTCCCAATCCAATATGACTGGTATCCTTATAAAAAAGGCAAATTAGACATAGGGACAGACATGCAGAGAGAAGATGATATGTAGAGACAGAAACACAATGGGAATACCATGTGAGGATGAAAGCAGAGATTGGATCAATACATCGACAAGGTGATGATTGCCAGAAAACCACCAGGAGCTAGGAGCCAGGCATGAAACAGTTCTTACTTAAAGCCCTCAGAAGGAACCACTGCTGCCAACACCTTGATCTTGGACTTCCAGCCTCTAGAGTTGTGAAACAATACATTTCTGTTGTTTAAGCCATCCAGTTTTTGGTATTATGTATAACATCCCTAGGAAACTAATACACTCTATGAGAGAGGTATCATTATTGTTCCCATTTTGCAGCTGATGAGACTGAGGCACTGAGGAATTAAGAGAATTACTTACTTTGGTAAGTGACTCAAACCGAGGCACTCTGGCTGTAGTGTTTGTGCTCGTCTCTATTTTACTAAATTGCCTCTTGTCTTTTCTAGTTAAGAACCATTCCTTTCTTAGCACTTTTTGCCATCTTTTCGCTGCCTTTCCTAGGTCTTCTTGCACATGTCGCTTCCTCTGTAGTCTTCCTCTGGGTACTCTGGCCTTGACTTGCCCAGAGCTGCACTGTGTTTTGTGGGGCAGGCAAGAGATAGCCTCCTTCTGTGCTGTATCCCACTCTCTCAGAGGCCTCTGGAAGTCTTTAGGGAAGTACCTCTTTAGGATTTTAATTATAGATTTGTTCCCAAGAATCTGGACACAAATCAGTAGGGAGGGGGCGTAGAACAAGGACAAATATGAGTACTGGCTAATATTAAAGTCTTTATTTCTCTTCACCCTGTTGAATGAAACTATAACTGGGTCATGTACATACATGTATGTCAGATATGCATATGTGTACATGGAAAAGGACACACACAGAAAAATACACAGTAGGTTGTTGAAAAAGAGATGTTCATGACAGAATGACAAGAAGAGCAAGTTATTAATGATATAGAAATTTTATTGGGATTTCTGCCCATTTATTTAAATTAGGAGAGTGTAGTCACAGAAGTGTATGAAAAGACGAAGTCAGTAAAATGCTAATGGTGACAACTGAAGGGTCATAGGATTTCAGGTGAATTTCTTCTTTCTGAATTTCTGGGGGATATAATTGTTTCTTCTCATAATAACATTGGTGGATCCCATAAAGAGCACAAAAATGATAAAGACAGTATTGTTTCCTTTTATTGGATTCATAAATTGAATGTACCACAAGATTTCTGAATCTCCTCCACATTATTTCTATAAAATATGGTTTTTCTTTTTTTTAAAGAACATCTTGAAGATCAGAAATGTGATGCACAGGGTAAGTGCTTAGAGAAGACTTGAAGAGGTGGTATTAAATGAATGAGCACATGAAGAAAATGGAAATGCTATTAAAAAGTCACATTAGGCTCGCTCCTGTTTCTGTCATTTGGGCAAGCTGAGTGACTCTGATACAGAGCAAGCACCTTCCTTCCCCAGCCCGTTCATTTCTGCTTGGCCATATGGATCATAATGACTGAGGCAGTCTGTTCAGGAACCTCTGCCCATGTTACTGGGCAACACACACTAGTCTCACAGAAAATGACTACTGGCAGGTTGTCATCAAAATAATAAGCCCATAGTCCAAAGGGAATAAAGTTGCTACTTTTAATAAACAGTTACAGTATTGTTTTATATACTGCAGCCTCTAGTATCTAAAAACCATCATGTAAATATTCTCCCAGGTTGGTATAAAGGGGTAGAGCATTCCCCATTTCTGTCTGTCTTTCAAGGTCAGTGAATTTTGTAGAATTCTTTGCCAAGTAGCTGCTGTGATATGAATAAATTTATGTGAAAATGAACTCAGCCAGCTAGTTATTGAACAAGATTTTTTTTTAATGGAATGTACTGACAGGAAAGAAGAAAAGGCAAACATAAAGGGTGAATAATAACCTAATGAAAAGAACTTTTTTTTTTTCTTTAGTTCAGGGGAAACAGTAATCTATTTTTTAAAGACAAACTTTCAAAAGTCAAAGGGGAAGGAAGATGGAACTTCAACTCCAGTGAGATGAAGGAAATAAGTAAGGCATTTCCAAGGAGAAAGAATTACTGCATGGATATAAAACAGAAGTAAATATTTGCATGGTTTAATTTTTTTTTTTCAGATACAGAAAGGCATGAACAGTGGTGCAACGCGAATAATGTACAAGACAGGTTTAACTGAAATCTTCCTGAGTTGTCTTCAGTACCTCTTTTAGTTGCAGGAAAAATAAGCTTTTTTAAAGTGCTGAAATTTTAAGGCAAATAAGTAGTTGTGCTTCAGGTGGATCATAAGGAGAAGAAAACACGCCACATAGTTATAGAGCCAGTCCCTGTTCCATCTAGTTTCTTCCAAAACCAAAGATGATAAATGCCAATATGTCAAACTAGAAATTGCATTGAATTTGTTTCACTAAATAGAACTTGGGTTTTGTAAGACTGGTGCAAGAATCTCTCTGATCCTTGATTCAGAGTTAAATGACTCCCCAATGTACGAGCTGACTAGCTGCTTACCTTCCTGTGGGCTCCTCTGCCTCAGGGCTTTGTACTTCCTTATTGTCTTCCCTATCTGCCTTGTGTATTCCCAGATGGGAAACCTAGTGCCTCCTCTCTCTCTCTCTCTCTCTCTCTCTCTCTCTCTCTCTCTCTCTCTCTCTCTCTCTCAGATACACACACACACACACACACACACACACACACACACACACACTCACTCCACCCATGGATGGAGCATACTTTAGTAGAAGTGTGGTGGTGCTTATGAAGATGGTGTTTGTGAGGCAGAAGACAGTAACTTCAGCATGAACCTTAGGCACTCATGTTTCAAAATGCCTTTGACCATCCCCAACAAGTGCGTTTCTCCTGGTTTCTTGCTCCACTTAGTTGAGGTCTGTTTGTTCACATTCTTCTCATTTGCCTGCAGACCTAGGAGCTCCCCTGCTTGGATCACCCCTTCAGATTCTTTTCCCTCTTTTAGACAGAGGCATTCGGTACTCCTCAACTTCTGTTCCTGACTGCTCCTCCCAGGAAATTTCACCTAAACTCAACCTCATGAGGTACAGAAGAAATGGTCCTTTAATTTAGTGCCTTCCAATTTAGAAAGTGAGAGTGAGTGTACATCCAAAGTAAAGATTTCTTTAGTACATGTTATTTTAGTTTGCTGTGTTTCACATCAAGATGAGCTATCCAATAGCAATAGGAAGGCCATTCTTTAACAGAACTGTGGGGTCCTCCTATTTCCACAGCTTTGGGGAGACTGAACAGCCATCTTCTCTGCCTTTCATTTTCTTGGAAAAACACACTGTTTGAAGCAGGTATCTTGGGTTATGGAAAAAGTTAAGTGTGAGAGATAGGAGGAGATGAAAAGTGAAGAGACTGACCCATTCTGAAAGCTGTGCTTATTATATATTTTAATTACTGTTATTTATCACTGTTCTTAAATTTCTAGGGATAAATTACATTAAATTTACTTTTACTTTACTAATATAACAGATTTATTTTTTGGAGCTATGTAAGCCCTCCATGAGAAATATCACACCTCCTTAACAATGACAAAATTGGAAAAGCTAAAGAAAGGAAGGCAAGAGAAACATTTTAGATTTCTCTTTCTAGTTAGCAATGGTTCAAGTGAAAAGGGAATTGCTCAAAATATTTCACTGGAGAGGTGGGAACAATGTACTTTATAGACTGTTGTCTATGACCATTCTGTGTTAAAATTGCATCAATAGGCCAAGCCCCATCATGGAGATTTAACAGATGTTTGCTCATTTTTTCCCTATTTTAAATCAGAAACAACTACTCCAGGCTAGACCAACTGGATAGATGTGTGTATCATGAAAGTGCTTTCCCAGTAGGTGTTATTTATCAGTTTGGGGGATTTATATCCCAAATTTTGACAGGTGCTGAACTTTCAGGAATTAACTCACAGACTACTCTTTTGGCAGGATAATACTGGATGTATTATTGTTTTCTTCAAGCATCAGTTTCCAAGTATTTTTTGAGTAGGATGCAAGTTCACTTTTTGGACTAGATTGTTGGACTGAAATAAATTCCAGTTCCAAATCCTATTCATTTGAATGTTAATCTCTAGATAAGCATTCAGTTTTCCAAAGTTGCTGTCCTTTGCACTTTCAAGGGAAGCAGGGCAGAAATTCACTCGGGTTATATTACTAAAGGCCCATCTTTAGGGTAAATGGCACCAAATAAATAAAACCATCTTCATAAAACCCTCTCCTGAAGTCTGTCAATTGGTATCATCATCTTGCCGTCATAACTTATTTCAAGATTTCCTGGACTTTTAAAATCAGAGTCCTTAGGGTTAAAGAACTGAATATATTTTATAAAGCGCTTCCCTTTTGGATTATTGAAGTTTAAACCATCATTTTGATTGTAGAGACTTTTCTCAAATTTCTGAAGGTCTTGGATATCTGTTAATATTTAGGGATGTGGCACTGAGATAGCAATTAGGGGTGCTATGGGCATGACAGTGGCTTCTCAACTGATAAACATAATAATACAATCAAGATTGGGCAGAGTTTTATTTTTTGTGAGGTTACTCCCAGATGCCATTACCTATAGTTCTTTTCATTGGAACAGAGGAATCTCTGGATCTACGTCTTTCAGTTTCTTGACTGAGGAGTATATGTTTGCCTTCCAGAGCTCTAGGACCTAAGCTGGGAGAAGGTAGCTGGAGTTGGGTAGACTCGGGGTTTGGTTTGTAGATAGTCACAGTTCTCTTTATTTCCAACGTAGTTCTTTACTATCATCTTATCTGTGGCTAGGGTCCCTTAGTTTGTAGCTCCAGAGTCTCTCTAATTCAGCTTACTCAACTTATTCCATCCTCTGCTGGAGTTTGTGGAGTATTTCTATTCCTTAAACATAAAAGAGTTATTTCTATTTTGTATTTTTATTCACTCTTTGTCGCTTCAACTCCTAGTTTAGATGTAACAGTACTTGGGACACACACACACACACACACAGTCCTTTATATAATCATTTGTAACTTGAAATTGTTTTTCATCTTATTTATCATTTCCACTGAAATTTAGATAATTCTTGTTTTTAATTAACTATTCATGTCTCAGTTTCCTTATCAATAAAATTGAAACTGATTGCTAGGGTCCTTTCCAAATGGAAAGTTCTGTGAGAGGTGATAGGAAGCAGGATAAAAGGTCAGATAGACACTGGAGTTAGACTGTCCGATTCTTATTACTGTTTCACCATTGCATAGTCAGAGTTGTCTGGTTGCAAGCCACAGAGACTGACTGGACTCTAAGCAGAAAAGCCAACTGTAGGGAGGATAATGAATAACAGAATCAATGTTAAAGCTGGAAAACTAGTCTCAGGAAATGGGTAGAAAACCAAGAGAGACTTGGCAGTGGGGAACACAGCCAAGGTCATATCCCAGGAATCACCTGATGAGGAAACTGCTGCTTCTGGTGCTATTGCCACTGGACATTTGCCACCAGCACACTCTTAATGTTGCTGCCACTGCCAGTGTGAAGAATTTCCCAACTCTCCCACCATCTTTGTGATTGGTTGTGCCCATGCCCTTAATTCTCCCTCCCTCTATGATTGGTTGCGTCCATGCCCTTAATTCTCCTTCCCTCTGTGGTTGGTTGTACCCATGCCCTTAAGTTTCAAGGGGTGTGGAGAGGACATTTATTTCACCATTTGTGTAGTCAAGGTTCTCCAGAAAAACAGAACCAATAGGTTATTTTACTTTCCCATTTCATTTTATCGTATGGAATTGGCTCATGTGATTGTAGGGGCTGGCAGGTCTGAAGTCTGTAGGGCAGGCCAGGAGGCTGGTAATTCAGGTTAGAGTTGACGTTGCAGTTTTGTCTAAATTCCACAGGGCAGGCCAGGCAGGGTTTCTTTGTTGTAGTCCCGAGGCTGAGCTCCTCCTTCTTTGAAAAATCTCACTCGTTGCTCTTAAGACTTCTAACTGATTGGATGACATTCAACCACAATAACGAGAGTAATCTGCTTTATTCAAAGCCTACTGATTAAAATGTTAATTACATCTAAAAAACACCTTCACAGTGACATCTAGACGAGTTTTTGACTGAGTAACTGGGCATCAAAGCTTATCCAAGTTGACATATGAAATTGGCCATTACAACATTCCGTGACCATAACAAGGTCCCTCTGCAAACATTTCCTAATTTTAAGATGCTGGGTAGGAAGATAAAAAATTATAAATGCCCACTACAGCTGCTTCACTGTATAATCTTGGCTAAGGTACTTCTCTTTATGCTTTAGATTCCAATTCTATAAAATGGGGATAATAACTCATAGTTGTTATGAAGATTAAGAGATTAAATAAATACATAGAACATCTTGAAAAGTACCTAGAACAAGGTAAATGCTCAATCAAGTAAGATGCTGTAACTTCTTGTCTAAATACCTCCATGAGTTATTTGTCACAGCACATGTATTATACCTCCCACAGTGTAGGGTATGTGAGGATGAAATACCTGAATCTGATGGAGGGAGCTGTGATCTGCATTCCTAATCGAAGGCCTTCAGTTTGAACACACAGACAATGATGCTAATAGATGTAATTTACCAAGCTCTCATTACCTGCAGGCACTATGTCGATGTTCTACATATATTCACTCACTATAATTTGACTCACGTAATAATCCAGCAAGGTTTGTGATGCCTCATTTTATAGAAGAGGACACAGAAATTTAGAAAAAACTGTATCATGCCCAGAATCATGCAACTAACCCCTTGCAGGGCCTGCATAAAAATTGTGATTTTAAAATTTAATTTAATTTAATTTCAAATGTTGGCCTCTCGACTACTCCTCTGTGCTGTCTCTACTTTAGTCCAGATGGACCTGGCTCCTTTTCCTGCTTCAGTGTCTTGAATTTTTTTTTTTTTTTTAGACAGAGTCTCGCTCTGTTGCTAGGCTGGAGTGCAGTGGCGGGATCTCGGCTCACTGCAACCTCCGCCATCGGGTTCAAGCGATTCTCCTGCCTCAGCCTCCGGAGTAGCTGGGACTACAGGCGTGCACCACCACGCCTGGCTAATTTTTGTATTTTTGGTAGAGATAGGTTTTCACCATGTTGGCCAGGATGGCCTTCATCTCTTGACCTTGTGATTTGCCCACCTCGGCTTCCCAAAGTGCTGGGATTACAGGCTTGAGGCACCGCGCCTGACCTTGAATGTTACCTCAGCTTCCTTGGTCTGGAGAATGAGAATTCTGAGGTCTCCCTTAAACATCAGATTCAGGACGCTAATCCCTAGCAAGGGAGATCCTTGTTCTTTATTGGATGTTTGTTAGGCTTTTTTTAGAGGGAGCTCTGCCTCAACTTCCTTCTTAAAAAATGATTAATGCAAATTTGTTGGGTTTTTTTAACCCACTCATGAGTGTAGAAAAGAGAGAATATAGAATTTTAAAAAAAACTTCTTTTATGTAATTGAAAATAAGTTAACATTAAATAAAATTTGTTTCAGAGAAATGAAATTAAGCTATTTTAAGCTACTTGAATAAATTTAGGGTGCCATGGAAATTAGTCTATATTTATAAAAGAAATTGTTAATTTTGAATATTACTTAAAAAACTTATGAATGTTTGCTAGGCTGAACACTTCTATCTATTATAAAATACAAAGATTAAAATCATATGCAAGCCTTTCATTGTGGACAAAAACATCTGAGGGCTAAGTGTATCTGAAAACAGTAAATGTAGGAATTTAGCCCATTTTCCTGAGATAATTTGAATTTTAAATATTTAATTCTAGAAGTTAGGTCTACAACCAATTGAATTGGAGAACAAAGTGATGTTGGAGGCTGATGTAGGGTCAGACCTGTATATCTTAACTTTCAGTGTTCATTCAAATTACCTGGGGATGTTTTCCAAATGCAGATCCTGATTCAGTAGCTTTGAGGTGAGATTTGAAAGCCTGTGGTTCTAATAAGCTCCCAGGTGAAGCTGATACTGCTGTCCACATACCAAAAGTTTAGAATAAAGGGCTGACCACCAATTTTGGTGGATGTCAAAGCTGAGAAGCAAAACCACACCCATTAATCAGAGTACTTAGTCATTTATTGTTGATAGTCATGTATAGCCATTATGATATTGTACCTTGGCAGCCAATAGCTAGAGATGGCTTCTAAGTTAATCAGAGACAATTCTATCTAGATCTCTGGAGGTGAGGGAGTGGAAAGAAATTGGCATCTATTGTTCATCAGAGCTACTCTTCCTAGAACTTGACAACAAATGTCTCATTTCATTCCTGGAGCAATTCTGTGTGAAGCATACACTAGAGCCCCCTTATACATTTGAGGAAGCGAAGGCTCAAAATAAGTAACTTGTCACGGCTAGTAAGTGGTAGAGTCAGGGTTCGAACCTTGGTCTGTCTGACATGACAGCCCATGTTTTATCCAGTATACCATGTACCAGTCATGTGGGACAGCTTTAATGCTATTGCCTTTTCTTCTGACATAATTGGCTATTTTTTACTTTTAAAGTGTTCATTTTTAAAAGAAACCAAATCCAATTAAAAAAATCTACACAAGATTTTTCATTAAACTTCCTTTTACATCCTGTTTTCCCATTTTATTCTGTATGTCAGAATTGTTCTCTACCTTGCAAAGGCCTTGATGCTTTGTGCTGAGCTGACTGACAAAGCCTTATGATTAAATAACTGATTTTAAAACTATCCTGTTCCTCTTTCTACAAAGCCCCAACCTTTGATCTTCTCTCAGGAGGAATTTCCAATCAGCCCTTTTTTCAAAGATTGTAAATGTTTGTTATTCGTTCCTACCTGGGCCCTCTCTCTCTCCCTAGAAGGAGAGGTTGGGACCTTCAATTCCCCATTGTCATTATTGTTCTATTGGAAGTCTTCGTGTAGGATTTGGTTTTCTGCAGTGAAGGTGAAGTTAAATATAGCAAGCCTCATGCTCTGCTGTGTTTGCACACTTTAAAACTAAGTGAAGTTCTGGGTAATTACCTAGTTCACTTGATCTATGGAAATGATACCAAATTAATTTAGCACTTAAAAAATTATTGTTTTTGTTTGCCCCTCTTTACCCAGACATTGATAGCATAATTCAAAATAGCTGACAAATTGCAAAATTATAATTTTACCTTGTGACACAAACTTGAAAAAATCTGGTGGTCTATAATAAAAAGAAGAATGAGCAAATTAGCTCATTTTAGATTCAGTTTTCTATTTAATTTTTCCCTAAGGGCAAGCCAAAATGTAAAATCAATACTGTTAGGGCTAGTGTGGTTGGATAAGGTAGAAATTTGGAGCCCATCTTCTCATCCTTCTAACTTTCGGCATATTCTCTTGAGGTCCCTAAAAAATTCTCACAGCTCTGATTGATGAGATTGACTTAGTCATTTTTCTCTCAAGAATATTTATTTTAACCGAAATATCTGATCTTTGAAAAAATAATTAGTATCCATGAATAACTGGGTGTTTGAATTTTTGTGAATGTTTGAAATTCCTTATCTAGTATTTTATTCAGGAACTAAGATTAACCCTGTTCTACTTCCTAAAATGAAGCTATAGGGTCTTGAGTTAATGGAAATTTTAAAAGGGAAGGATAGAAAGATATATGAGTTTTGAAATTGCTTATTTTTCTTCCTTGCTGAGACCTCTACTCAGTACTAGCTGTCTAGCTGTGGCTTACCCAATATAGGAGACATATGTCAAATTACTAAACATATGCCTTGCAAGACTGCACACAACAGTCACCTGTGAAGCTACCACAGCTGAGACCTATTGAGGAGAAAGGAGTATGGCCTTCATGGTTGTCATTTTAGAAGGATCTGGAGTTGAATCTAATAATAGTCAGAATTGAGAGTTATTGAACATAATCATTGAAAATTTGTCATTTTATTCTGGTCATCTTTGTAATGGATTTAGGTTCTCAACAAATTATTAACCTGGATTATTTTTTGAGAGATTGGTTCTAAATCAGAATTGATAGTTTTATTGTTCTAAATACATATGGCATGGGACTTACCCGATCTTCTTTAAATTCAATAATATTAAAAAAATAACTATAATTTTTTGAACAACTACTTTGGGTAGGTATAATAATTATCATCAACATCATCATCATCATCAATGCCAACACTGACAAAGCACTTGCTAAGATATGTACATTTAGTTCTCACAAGACACTATGATGTAAGCATATAATCTTCCCTTTTCACAGATAAGAAAACCGAGTCATAGAAAGGTCAAGATTACTCCTCTAAGGCTACACAGAAAATACGTGTAGAGTTCTGGCCACACATGGATATTAAATATATACCCTTATTTTACAAATGACGAGACTAAGGCTGTAAATAGTTAAGTAGACAATATTAGATGCTGGAAAGCAACCTAAAGTCAAGCCAAAATAATATTGATTCAGTGTGCATAAAATAACATTTTTCTCTTATCTCCTGTGAGGGCTTGAAGAACTGCACCCAAATAGAATTCTTCCTAAACAAATGCTATTTTGAAAAGAAACAAGCTAGTAAACACTGTGAGTTTAAAAGATTATATATACCAAAGTAATTGAAATGCGTGGATACGGGTTTGGGGATTATGGAGAAGACTAGCATGGATATCAGTTCATATCCCCTGCTTTAAATTTTACATCCAGCTTTATTTTAAATGTATAAGTATGTTAAGCCATATAATTCCCTGGATTATTTACATTCTAGTCAGAGTGACTGTTGAAGGATAGTGTAATTACAAAGTACAATTTCCAAACTGAATGAAATTGCTTGTTGTGTAATAGGTCTGACCTCTGAAAATGTCAAAAACAAATACTAGTAGGTCATGGTTAGAGGTAAAAGATATGCACCCCTCCTAGTTAGCATATGAAATGAAGGATGGTCTCTGAATTGATTGAACCATTTTCTTCTGCTGTTTGTCAAACTCAGAGAAAACATTAAAATTTGAAGTACATTTTCCTTTCTGATTTTCGTTTTTATTTCTCAGCATAGTATTAGAAATTGGCTACTGCTCCATCATGTTCATGACTACACAATGAGCAGCTCATTGGGTGGGAGCGTGAAACATAGCTAACTACTAAAGTTCAATGTGTGAGATTTTATTGGCTGTCTGAGCAGAGAGCAGTATCTCCCCAGTTCTGTATCAGCAATTCTAATGTACCAGTCTCTTCTTCTCTGGCCCATTCCAACATCTACCTCTCTTTTGTTTTCTTTTTCCTTTTTTGAGACAGGGTCTCATTCTGTCACCCAAGCTGGAGTGCAGTGGCATGATCACAGCTCACTGCAGCCTTTACCTCTTGGGCATAAATGATCCTCCCTCCTCAGCCTCCCTAGTAGCTGGAACCACAGTCATGCACCACAACACCCGGCTAATTTTTAAATTTTTTTTTTGTAGAAACAAGGTCTCCCTATGTTGCCCAGGCTGCTCTTGAACTCCTCAGCTCAAGCGATCCTCCTGTTTTGGCCTCCCCAAATGCTGGGATGACAGGTGTGAGCCACAGTGCCTGGTCTTTAACTCACATTACTTAGTTCGACTTCATGAGATGATTCAGTAAATGATGGGCAGGTGGCAGAGGTACATAAGATAGTGTTAGGTATTATAGGCAAAATATGAGCGCAGAGTATGCAATTACAAGCACAAGCTAGCAATAATTCCCATTTCCTTGCTAATATTTCCTCATATAAAATGAATTATTGTATACAATCAGCACTTAGCTAGTCTTCTTCCATGTGATCATCACTTTCTAGAATATAAGTGTCTAAATTTATACTGAAATGAGAAAAGCTTAATTTCTTCCAAATTGATTTTCATCTTCATATCAATCTACAGTTACATTTCTCTTTTCCCCTCTATCATCTAATTCCAGTCACTTCTACTGGAGGGAAAGGAGGAAGATTCCACAACCTAAATTCTTAAATCATTTGTTCTGGTTATCTACTGCTTCATGACAAACTATACATGTGATATTTATTATATCTCATGATTTCATGAGTCAGTAATTTTGGCGGGACTCAGTTAAGCTGTCCATTTTTGTTTGTTCTCAATTAATAGAGGAATTAATTTCTCTTTAGTTTATGGGATATATTCTTGTCTACAACAGACTAGAATACAAGATGAATACCCTGCATATGAAGGTTACTTTAGGAACCGTAGTCTGAAATGGAGTACATATTAAGAGACAGGGAAAGGAATCCTTGACCTGTAAACCCCAAGGCCTAATTCTTAGTATACAGGAAGTTCTCAAATTCTTTTTTTTTAAGGTTGTGGTAAAATACATGTAACATATAATTTGTCACCTTAATCATTTTTAACTGTACAGTTTAGTAGTGTTAAGTACATTCACATTGTTGTACAACCAATCTTCAGAACTCTTTTCATCTGCAAAACTAAATTCTATGCTCATTAAACAATAAATTTTCATTCTTCCCTCACCTTCAAGCTCTTGGTAACCACCATTCTGTTTTCTATCTCTACAAGTTTGACTACTTTAGGTAACTTATATAGGTGGAGTCATATAGTATGTGTCTTTCTTTGACTGGCTTATTTCTCTTAGCATAGTATCCTCAAGTATCATTCATGTTGTAGCATGTGTAAAAATTTTCCTCCTTTTTTAAGGCTGAATAATATTCCATTGTATGTGCATACCACATTTTGTTTATCCATTCATCTGTTTGTGGACACTTATGTTGCTTTCATCTTTTGGCTATTGTGAATAATGGATGTGCAAATATTTCTTTGAAACTTTGCTTTCAATTCTTTTGGATATATGCCCAGAAGTAGAGCTGCTGGATCATATGGTAACTCTATTTTTATTCTTTTGAGGAGTTGCCATACTGCTTTCCATAGCAGCTGTACCATTTCATATTTACAGTTCTATCAATAGTGTGCAAGTGTTCCAGTTTCTCCACATTCTTGTCAAAACTTGTTCTTTTCTTTTCTTTTGAAATATTAGCCACTATGGGGAATGTGAGGTGGTATTGCATTGTGATTTTTTTATTTTGTGATTTCCCTAGTGATTGGCGGTGCCAAGCATCCCTTCATGAGCTTTTTGGTCGTTTGTATATATTCTTTGAAGAAATGTCTATTCAAGTGATTTGCCCATTTTTTTTTTTTTTTTTTTTTTGAGACGGAGTCTCGCTCTATCGCCCAGGCTGGAGTGCAGTGGCCGGATCTCAGCTCACTGCAAGCTCTGCCTCCCGGGTTTACGCCATTCTCCTGCCTCAGCCTCCCGAGTAGCTGGGATATAGGCGCCCGCCACCTCGCCCGGCTAGTTTTTTGTATTTTTTTAGTAGAGACGGGGTTTCACGGTGTTAGCCAGGATGGTCTCGATCTCCTGACCTCGTGATCCGCCCGTCTCGGCCTCCCAAAGTGCTGGGATTACAGGCTTGAGCCACCGCGCCCGGCCTGATTTGCCCATTTTCTCATTAGGCTGTTTTTATTTTTGTTGTTGAGTTTCAGGAGTTCTTTATGGATGTGGATATGAACCCCTTGTCAGGTATATGATTTGAAAGTATTTTCTCCCACTCTGTAGCTGCCTTTTCTCTGTTAATTTTGTCCTTTGATGCACATCAATGTTAAATTTTGGCATAGCTGACTTAGCTATTTTTACTTTTGTGGTCTATGCTTTTGGTGTCATATTTAAGAAATCATCGCCAAATCCAATGTTGTGACATTTTACTCATATATTTTCTTCTAAGAGTTTTATAGTTTTATACTTAGGTTTGTAATCCATTTTGAGGATTTTTTTATACATAGCTTAAGGTAAGGGTTCAACTTCAGTCTTTTGCATATGGATATTCGCTTTTCCCAGTATCGTTTGTTGAAGAGAGTATCCATTGAATGGTCTTGGTACTCTTGTCAAAAATCATTTGACTGTACATGTGAGGGTTTATTTCTGGGTTCCTGATTCTATTTTCAGTGGTCTATATGTCTGTCTTTATACAGTACCACATTGTTTTGACTACTGAAGCTTTGTAATAAGTTTTGAAATTAGGAATTATGACATTCCATTTTGTTATGCTTTTTCAAGATTGTTTGGCTATTTGAGGTCCCTTGAGGTTCCATATGAATTTTAGGATAATTTTTTTATTTCTACCAAAAGCCACTACTAGGATCTTGATAGGGATTGCATTAAATTTATAGATTGTTTTGGGTAGCACTGACATCTTAAATGTACTGTCTTCCAATTCATGAACACAGGATATCTTTCCATTTATTTGTGTCAAATTCTTAACATAGACTCTAAACAAGGAAAAAAACTTTGCTATTATACATAAGAAAGAAATTCAATGATTTACATTTTCTGCCTTAGCATAAAGCAATATTTGCAGTATTAAAATTAAATAGATCTCCCAATCTTACTCCAGGGTTGAAACAAAAACATTGTACATCAAACTTTCTTTATATAATATTTCCCATTGGCAACTTTTGAAATGTATAAACATCCCCTCCTGGCAAGTGAGCATTATCTATATCCTTGTAATTTTCCATGTCTCCAGAAATATCTGTGAATGAACATTCTGAGATTTATCGTAAATATTTATATATTCATAAATAGAGAATATATATTCATATAAGACTCCAAACTCTTTGACAAAAAGAGCAATATTCCTTTTTTTAATACTTTCCCTCCTCACACTCAAATATTTCTTGGTTACTGGAACCAAGGGAACAAACAAAATTAGTTGCCAACTACCTAATCATATCAACAGTTTAACTCTTAGCAAACATTATCTAATTGTTTTACTGATTCTTTAAAAATCTACATCCAGATACAACAGAGGGGTTTAACCTTGTCTCAAGCTCTGTTTCAGGAAAAAATTCTAAGTAAGCACTTCAGCATTACTAAGAAGAATTCAGCAATTCTAAGAAGCATTATTTCTTATTTTGGGGAGCACTAACACCTTATTATCATTCACCATCTCTGGCTCATAGTCTGAAGGCAAAGAGGTTTTTGCCTCAGTAGAATTTGCTCATCTCTACTCAACAATGACTGCTGCAAATTGCCTATTGGCCTTGATGGAGTATTTTTAAGTGCTCAAACTATTTTCTTTACTTTGAAATAATGTAAGAACAATTATAAGAATGAAAATCATTTAAATACTTTTAAAATATAATTTTTCATGGCAGATGCATGAGCTCTTTTGTGCAATTATGGACACAATCAGTACTAGTATATTAAAAGGTGAATGAAGTAAACGAGAGGTTTCAGATGAAAAAGTAAGCTCTCTAATAAATGTGCTGTACTTTATCATAAATTAATAACAGGAAAAAACAATAAGACAAACTCAACTTCTTCCAGATTAGTTACATGCTAGAAATTCTTTAGAGACTAAATTTTTGCTGGTATTATATTTCTGTTTTCTCACTTTATCATGCAGTACAGACAGGAAATACATAGAAGTTTTGAGTCCCTTATGGAAAGATCAACCCTTTTTTCTTATACAAACTTGAGGTAGCAAAATGGCACTAATGGTTTTCATGATGAAGACATTTTGATGGTTTTACTGGATAATTAATGAAAGACATAAATGGCACCAGGGAAATGCTAGTCTGTTTTCCATTGCCACGAGATGCCCCATCTTAGAAACTTGATTTTTCAGACACCTTCTATTCAATTAGAATAGATTTGCCATCTTATATGTAACTATTCCCTAAAACATATTACAAGATTATCGAAGTTCAATGTCTATACAAAAGTGGCTCCAGCTAAGCTTCCATGCTAAGTAAATGTAAAATGCCATCATTTTCAATTTGATCCAGTAGATTATCATAAAACACAGATTCCAGAATAGTAATGTGTTTGGCTGATTTCTCTGATTTGTCTAGTTTTTCTCTAGGGGCACTCATATACTTCTAAGGAATGACAGACCTTGAAATTCTAGGTCTTCCTGTAAATAATGAAAGGAAAGGAATGTGGGATGAAAAGCAACCAAGGGAAGGATACAGAAGTAGTTAATTAAATGAGGGGCTTGTCCTGGGTAGAATGGAAATAAAGAACAAAGGTGTGCTCACTACCTGTGGAAAACCAGCTATAGCCAATTTAAAGGTCTGTTTTTTACCATTGCAATGAATACTCCAAGTCCTTCCCTTAGTTCCCATAAGTATGGTGTATACATTTACTTGCAATAGCATGTCAGGGAGCTGTGGAAATGGGCCAAGTTCATGAAGGGTCTAACACAGAAAAGCAGATTTTTAAAATTTCAAGTTCTAGCCCCAGTAGCTTTATAGAGACGTGTGCAATACTGTGTTGAAAGAATTCTGAAGTAATGTTCCAGACTCAGCGCAAATGAGTCCTGTGACTAATTAACAACATCTGCAAGGTAAAGGAGAATGAAGAGATCTTATGCATGAGGTATTTGTTATCCTTGGTTACAGGTACCATGTTAGGAGTTTCTCAAGATCAATAATACAGTAGCAAGGGAGAATATGCCCTAAAAGAGCAAAGTTCATTGAGGAGGTACATTTGATTCTGTCCTTTTCTGTGGAATTTTAATATATCTCTCCCCAGTGTGCTTCAACATTTGCCAAGAATCTTAGGGATGTTGAAATAAAATTTACATGTTTAATTTTCAATCCATGAGGTTAAAAATGCATTTATTTATTCCTAAAAAACGACTTGGTTTCATTTTCTCTCCTAGAAATAGTTAAAAAAAAAAAAAAAGCTTAAAAAATTAAGCACACCCACCCTGCTTTATGCATATTCACAAGTCCATCCAGAACCAAGTGCACAGTCTGAATGATTTTACTTAGTTTTGTTTTTTTTTTAAAGGACGAATCCTAATTTCTACATAATTAAATCTAATGACTTTTAATCACAATCCTCCTAAATATCAAAGAATTGCATGCACCTTGAAGGTTCTTGAACGTTTTTGGAATTGCCCTTTTAAAAAAGATCATGGGGCGGCTGCTGGAAGGTTTTCTTCTCGATTTACAACTCAGGCGTAGATTTAAGGAGAGTGTAATTACCAGATACAATCCCTAAACAGAATTGAATTGCTTCCTGGGTGCCAACCTTGTTGCAGACTGACCTTCAAAGGGAACACAACAGTACTGCAGCTCTGTGTCCTTGTTAGATTTTAGCAGGATAGAAAACTTTTTTTCCCAGGCATAAATGAGACAAGGAAAGCTGTTGTTACTTATCCTTTGAAAATTTTTATCTACTTGGTCAGAGGACAAGAAATCCCAGTTATCACTGTTGTTCCTTAAAAACAAAACAAAACTTATTAAAAGAGCAATTCTGAAAGATCTGCAATAAATCACTTGCTGTGAAAATTGAACCAACCCAACAGTCTCTAAATCAACCACCTACTTGTTCTTCCCTGAAGAAAACGAAAATCACTTATTGTCCATGAGGCCGCGGTGGGAGACGGACCATGGAAAACCCTAAGTTAGGAAATAGGATCTCATCTCCCAGGTTAGTTCATATTCTGGAAATAATCAAGTTGAATTTCTCTACTGTGCAAAAGATTTCTTCACTGACAGGTTTTCTTTTTCTCCTCACCAATCATTATGTATAGTAAGTGTTAGGTTGTTATACCCTTTCTTTTTCTCTGGAAATAAAGCATTTTGCTGTATTCAACACTCGCATTAGTGTTTGGATAATTAGTTGATGGGGTGGGAAAAAACTCTACAAAAATCATTTGGCTGGTAGAATTTGCAGGCCAGAGCTTTTTACTGCCTACACATATACACATACATACATATGTGCACGCGTGTACCTGCATGCACACAAACACACACATTCATATGCTGGAATGCATGTGTGCACACATACACTTTCTCTCCATTCCTTCATGTCATACAAAACAGCCAAATACAATCCAATAACTATTATTAGCCAGGCTTCTAATTACTTTCCTGAGGTGGAAAATGAGGGCAGGTAAGGCATATGTAGCAATCAGAATAGAGAATGCTAGTTCATCTTTCCTTTCTTAATTGTAACCATCTCTGCATGTCTCTCTCACCCACGCGCTCACCGCCACTATGCGTCCATACCATTCTACACATATTTAATAAAAGTATTTCACCGTGTTCTTTGGCAATAATTATTTTCACTCCCTTATACAAACACACACAAAAAATACACTCTTAAAACTTTTTCTTTTTAAATCTTGCAGTGCGTGTGACAAAGTGTGAGGCAGCTGACAGGCAGCCAGCCACCTGTGAAGATCGTTTTTAAACAGATGGTGCACAGCGAAGTAGTTCAAATGTAGACATCACAATATAAACCTGGAAAATATTCACGGATGTGGATTATGATAATCCCATTACCCAGACCCATTGGTCTGTTGATTCTGGTTAGAATGAAAGACTTTGTCTGGTGAGAGTTTAAAAAATATAAACTAGCAGCTTTGTATTTTGGGAATGAAAAATTGCTCTTAAGATGATGAAGGAGTCTTTCCTACATATTTCAAACACCTCATCCTTTCTAGCACTTGCATTTTTTCTCCTTGGCAACCAGATATCCTGTACTGACCTCTGTAACAGATTAATGAAGATTCTTCACATCCTGGCTTCTGCCTGCCTTTCCCATTCTCCCTTTTCCCCTCTTGGACCTTAGCAGGTCATGCTCTACTAGTATTAATTCATTCTCCAGATGGTCTGTACTTGTTTTTATCTTCTCCTGGCCTTCATAGATGCAGCTTGATTTCTAGGATACCTTTTCTGCCTTCCTTAAGTGTAAAATTCCTATTTACCCACCTAAGTGCTCCTTGTGTGTCACCCCTCTGTGAAGATTCTCTGAATACATGATTGCCCTACTCCACCAAGGCAGAGTAAAGAACTTCTCCCTCCCCATAATCCCTGTTCCACAGAATCAACATTATTCTTACACCCACCTCCTTCCCTACACTGTGAACTCGGAGAGGGAAGCATCTGCTTCTTATTATCTCTCATTCTCAGCACCTGGTCTGGTGTCTGGCATATATTCAATGTTCAGTAAACATTTGTTGGACAAAATTAGAGATGGCTACATATCTGTCCTGAGATTGTAAGTTTCTTGCAGGTCAGGACCGTGTTTTGTTCAGTTCTCCTTAATATGAACCAGCAAAGTCACTTTCATGTAAGTACCTAATTAATGTCACTGTGCTTATTTGTAAGGGAGTGGGGAAACATAGCACCAGGAGTCAAGAGAATAGAGTTCTAGTCCTTTCCCTGCCAACAATTCATTAGGCAAGTTAGGATAAGTAATATAGCTTTTCTGAACATCAGTGTCCTTTTATGAAAAATGGAGAATAATCACACATTTCCTATTTCCATTACAGGCCACTAATGAGGATCAAACACATTTTCTAGATTGGGAAGTGCTTTGTGAAGCAAGAGGCAAGACAGTATAGTGAGGATGAGCTCATGCTCTTGAGGTAAATGGGCTCTGTTACCTCTTGGTTGTGTGACATTGGGTACAGTATATTACTGAAACACCAGGGGTTGGTCTAGGTCTTGTTGCTCCCAGCACAAAATGCCAATCACTGAAACAATGAGTATTTCCAGGGCTAATGGCTTTATTTGGGTGCTGCAGACAAGGAGATGGGAGATCAGTCTCAAATCCATCTCCCTTACTGACTCAAATTAGGGATTTATATAACAGAACTCTAAGTACATGCAGGAAAATGGGAACTAGGGAGGGGTAAGGAAGATGAGTTGGTCAACAAGAAGTAGGTGGTTGGTTAGGCAATCATGATGGGTGAAGGGCCTGACTCCTCATTGTCCAGATGCAGTGATCTGGTAAGTTTCAGTTCTTTGATACTATTTGGGAGGCCTGATGTTTAGTTTCCAGAGAAAGGGGTTCAGATAAGACAATGGTAAATTTCTCAAGTTTTAAGATCACGAGGATGAATTTCTATGTTTATTCAAAAGAAACCATAAACATCAGTTATATGGAATAATTAGGCTGGTTTCAATTAGTTTACATCTCCGAGTCTCAGTTTCCCAGCTGTAAAACAGAGATAATGATAGGGTCTACCTCATGAAGTTGCTGTGGAGTTTAAACAATTTGTGTGAAGCATTTAGTGCCGTAAAAATACATAGTAAGTCCTAACAGATGATAGTTTTTTAAAAAAATGTCAGTTTAACAATTTGTATAAGTGCAGGATGTTATTATTACTCATTGATGAATTATTCTTCAACTTTAAGACCAGTAAAAGGAGAGTCACTCAGATGGAAAAGAGAATACTGTACTCTCTTTTCCCCTTGCATGACCTATCCTCCAGACGGTTCTTGTGACTGTGTTGTCACAAGCAAGAGAATCCACAGCAGATGATAATAGGTTCCCTTTCCATAGGGATGCAAATGGTATGGACAGCATACAGCCGTGTCAAGTGTTTTTATCTGAACCCTCAGACATTCCCCACTTAGAAGTGGGATTACTGTGATACACAGGAAAAGTACATGTATCTAGGCAATTCTTAGGGATGGACAGGTCTATTCCCTTTTCAACTTGCTGTTGCTTGCCATCACTGGTCCCAGACACCTGCCTCAGGCAGCTCTGACTTATGACTTTTCTAGGACTCTTTCTACCTTCCCCAAGCTTGGACACAGCTTTTTTTTATTAATCCAAAGCAAAGTAAATATTTTTAAATCTCAAGACTTGAGCATAAGATCAGTCAGTTGCAACAAGAAAATGTGAAATTCAATGTGAAATTCACTAAACATCTATTTGCCGTGACTCTTTATGAGTCCTGTATTAACTACCTCTATCCTTAGCCCTGGATTAGGAGCCAAGCCTCACTTCTCCCCTACAGATAGGAGACCTTGTGATCATGTCTCCACTATTTTTTGGAGTTTAGACTCCTGTTTCCCTGGGATGCATTAGAACACCAATTTCCATATCATTTCAGAAAGCACATTCATCACTATCTATAGGGTAGGGCCCCTGTAATGTTTAGCAATACATTCTCCAAAATTGGATCACTCAGTCTTAAAGATTTCCTTGTACAAAACACTACACTAAAAGTGTATTTTGAAAAAAAGGCTCAGTGAGAGCACAATTCTACCAAAGATATCCCCACTTTATGTCTCTAGGCAAAGTACACATCTGCATGCCTAAAACAGGTCACTCAAATTTGTCCCTTCTAAAATTAAGTGAGGGACTTAAACTAAGGCTGAATTCTAGCTTACCTCATAGTAGACACTGCCTATGCGCGCTATACCCTCCTTGCCACCTTATAATCTTCCACTTTGAAATAAAGATTTAGACTCCATTTACAGGAAAAGGAAAAGCTACTAGAGCATTCAATGAGGAGTTTGTCCTTCCTTCATTTTATTAGGAGAACAAAATTTTACTATCAAGAACTAGGAACAGGGATAAGAAACAACTAAAGCTGTCACCTAATTATGAGCAGAAAGGCCAGCACAGTTAAATTATTATCTAATTTTTTGGTTCCTATTTGGAAATTAAATAGTCCTTAGAGATTTAAACAATTCCCAAGAAATGTTTACAAGCACTCTTGCCATTTTAATACACCTATTGTGACCAAAAATGAATAAACATACTTTTCCCCGATATTCTGGAGAATGTTCCAAACAAGACACATTGGGAAAGCAAATAATGGTGTCTGCCAATAAAAACTGTTGCTTCTTCACATATATGTTGAGTCTTCACATATCAGGAGATAACCCTGATGCAAACATTTTTATCAGGGAAAGATGAAAAGTAGTGTAAGATGTTAATTGCCAGTGGAAGAAAATGAACTCTGGATTCAGATGCAGGTGAGGCTTGGGTTCAAATCCCAGCTCTGCTGCTTATTAGCTGCATGAACTTGAGGAAATTATTTAACCTCTTCTTGCCTAAAATAACTTCTGTATAAAATGGAGATAATGGGAGTAAATGCATCATGGAGTTGTGATGAGATTTCAGATCGTCCATGTAAATAAAGATGGTGCACATGCTGTCATGGTGTCCAGCGTGAAACTCAATGCTCAATATGCCTTAGCTATTATTGACATCATTATTGCTGCTGCTATTAGGATAAGAAAAAAAAAAATCTAGCCCGAAGGAAAGAAACTTATTCCTGTGACTAGTAAAATACTCCTTCTTTCCAAGATCCTTGCAAGTCTAGTCACACTTAAATATTATGTGGGTGCAATGTCCTAGAATGGGGTAACAACAGTCTTTGCTTCAGAGGAACTTGCCTTCTTCCGAGAATGCTGAAAAAACAAAACAACACAAAACAAAAACAACCATCTCTTCTAAATCTTTTGGATTTGATTCATATCACTTTGTGGGTCTCTTCTTTAAAATTCCACTTTGTGTTTTTTATGCCCTTTGAAGTTCATATAAACTCAATATGTAGAAATTGGCTTTATGAGTATTAAATTTCTACAAAACACTTCTGTTTGGAATTCAAGTCTCATGCAGCACTGATCCATGCTTTTTATTACTATTAGAATAAATGGATACTGTGCTTTATTATACTTGTTGAATAGTAGGTAAAAGACCATGAAATATCCAAATAATCCAGGAATGGCTGCCTTAAAGTCTCCTGGGAAGAAGAGGGATTGCTTGCTAAGAGTCTTTAAAGAACAGCAGGTGCTAAGAAATTTGTTTTGACCCATTAAATTTACATTGGCTTCATAGCTTTCAGGCTTCTCCCATTGTCTGCCTTTGCTGCTATCTAAAAGCTGCAAGATGGAGATGATCAAGTTTTTCTTCCCATGTTAACTGGGTTAGATGACTAAAATAAGATCAAACTAGATACTAGGTGGTTCCATCTTGGCTCTTGCATTGTTCAAGACCAGCATTCTTTCATTGATGAGAACAAACCCCAGAGAAATAGGAGTCAAGTTTACCACCCTAGCAAAGAAGTCTTGGAGATTCAAGAGAGACCCCTACTTAAGGCTAATTTAACTAGCTCTAAGTAGGTGAGATGTCACAAAGGTATCCCCCACCTTAGTATTAGCATGCCCCTACAGCACAATAATGACATCCCAGTGAAGAAGGCTGCTGGAAGAATGCAGTTGCAGATACAAAGAAGTAAATAATGGCCAGACTTCCTGGGGTGAGCTATAAATCATGCAGGGCTGTGCTAGGGAGGAGGTGGGGTGAAGAGGGTAGACATTGAGTCTAATATGGGTGTAAATGGTTGAGGTTTTTAAATGGACTGTATAACTGGGCCACATGCTCCCAACATGTTAGCCAATGGTATACTGCATGAACCTTTGCATTTTACTGCTATGTAACATTGCAAGATGCAGCTGTTTGCGCCCTGGTTGCAGATGGTTGGTGGATGGCCGAACGCTTTCCAGGCAGCAGTGCCAGGTTTGGAAGAATCAAAAGGAAGGTTTCATCAACTGTTGAGATCCTTTAAATTTACAATCACAAACTCTCACAGAAACAAAACTAAACAAAATTAAAATCAACTACAGAAACGAGATAAGTACATTTCTTTTCACTGACTGGGGCTTAATTTCCCTTAGGTATGCACAGGCCCATAACCAGAGTGAGCGGATGTTATCTCCTACAAAACAAAAATTTAAGTAATATTAAGTAATTTTGTTTTAATAAAACTTTTTTTTTTTTTTTTCTCTTTCTTTTTTTTTTTTTTTTTTGGTGCTGAAATTTTAACTTAGTGGGGTCGCTTGGTAAATTCTTGCTTTGGAAAAATGCATTAATGACTTTTGGTTCATCTCACAGAGAACTCTGGCCTTTCATGAAAGGGCCATTCAAGGGTAAAGACGATAAAGTTTCAGGAAATTGGAAAGATGAGAAACAACCAAGTAAGGGAGTTAATTTTAGATGAAGAAATATGTATAAAAGTTAGGGTGAAGAATAGACATAAAAATACATGTATTTTCAAATTTGCCATAATTTTTAAAAATTTTGTCTTGAGCTCGGAAATCATAGTTTGGTCACAAAATGGTCAAGGCTACTTTATTCTTACCCTTTCAGTTTCAATAGACTTGCCCTTACAGCCGATTCCAGGGGTATGAGCTGGCTGGCTTAAGCCACTGGGTGTGTCCCATCTCCTAGCCACAGTGACAGAGGAAGAGACTCAATTCAGGCTAAATGGTTAAAAAAAAAAAGTTTGCTGGAAATTCTGTGAGAGGAACTCTCTCTCCTCATCTGTATCTCCTGCTGGATTTGTTTGTTCTACAGGTCTTAAACTGCCCTCTGAATGGGATCCAGTCACGAGAATAAAGCTGACCCACATAAGGACCCAGAGCTGAGAGCTGGACATAAACTTTTATTTTTGGTCTTTTCTTTTTCTTCTTTTATTTTTAACTTAACTACATACCCTGTGCAGTTTGTTTGACTGCTCCGAATCTCATGTTGAAATGTGATCCCTGATGTTAGGGGTGGGGCTTAATGGGAGGTGTTTGGGTCTTGGGGGCAGATCCATCTTGAGTAGATGAATGCCTTCCCTGGGAGGGGGCTGTGAATGAATTCTTACTCTATTAGATCCCAGGAGAGCTGGTTGTTAAAAGAGCCTGGCACCTCCCCTCTCTTACTTGCTTTCTTGCTGCGTGATTTCTGCACATGCTGGCTCCCTTTCACAGTCCGTAATGAGTAGAAGTGGCCTGACAATCTCACTAGAAGCTGAGCAGATGCTAATGCCATGCTTCTTGTACAGCCTAAAGAATAATGAGACAAATCAACTCTTTTTCTTTATAAATTACCCAGCCTCAGGTATTATTTTGTAGCAATGCAAACAAACTAAGACACTGGTCATGGGGATAGGCCATGGGATTAAACTTGCTCATTGTTATTTCAGTGCTATTACTGTCACTATCCCTAACTATTTGAATGCATTCACTATTCATTATTAGGGAAGCAATGCAGTTTTAAACCCTTAATTCCATTCTACCTACTTCTAAAAAGAACTGTTGGATTCTCTAATCAGTCCTCACAAATTATTCATTCAAGCATCAAGTTTACCCTTCCCAAATTATATATGAAGAAACTGGGCATTCAGTCTTTGCCCTGAAACACTGGAGAAATAAATAGCTAAGAGGAGAACCTAGTTTTTCCCTTAAGAACTGTATCTATACATTTCCAGACAAATCAAATCATTGGGAAAGATCAAGTCATAAAAACAAGCTATATTTGGGCCGGGTGTGGTGGCTCATGCCTGTAATCCCAGCACTTTGGGAGGCTGAGGTGGGTGGATCACCTGAGGTCAGGAGTTTGAGACCAGCCTGACCAACATGGTGAAATGCTGTCTTTACTAAATATACAAAAATTAGCCAGGCATGGTGGTGCACGCCTGTAATCCCTGCTACTTGGGAGGCTGAGGCAGGAGAATTGCTTGAACCCAGGAGGCAGAGGTTGCAGTGAGCTGAGATTGTGCCATTGCACTTTATCCTGGGCAACACAAGCAAAACTCTGTCTCAAAACAAACAAGCAAACAAACAAAGCACAAGCTGTAGTTGGTTAGATAGACTTCACGATAAAAGAAGTGTTTGGTTATTTTCTATTCTTGGGCTCTATATTCTTATGGAAAACTGAATAATAAAGTTCTTCAGCTCTGTATAATTGCACCTTATACCTTTATAAAATCTAACTCCCTTAGTAATTCTAGTACATTCTATCACTGAAGAAATGGCCAAAGGCAGCTGTAGAAATTAAAGTTTGCTAACACTTAGTCTGACATTAAAATATCTTTATTTAGTTCTTTCATAACTTTCATGACCTTATAGACATCTATAGATTGAAATAAATAACTTATCTCTTGTCCTCAACGTGATATTTACAAGCTTTGAAATATCAAGTCAAAACTTATATGCACATTTGCATTCCAATTATACTTTCGTTAGATTTTCTAGGGCTTGCTATTTGAAAAATAATTATAAATCTCCTTGTGACTTTGCTAAACTACATTGAAATTGTAGTCATACAAAAAATACAAAAGGCTCACAGTGTTTTAAATATCTCATTTAACTTGGAGGCACCTCATAAACACACACTTTTAACATGCTCTTTTCTAAGATTTTAAAATTTTCAATTAACTTTATATCAAGTATGCCTGCTTGCATATTTATATCCTTTTGTATCTGATATAAATAACTCAAGAAAATGTTTAATGTATTTTCAGATTAGAAAGTTTTAGAAACCTGAAAAAAAATTAAACTCTGTCTTGTTACTAAAACAATTTTTATTTTCAGCAGGAAACATACCAGTGCACAGTTATATTGATGAATAAGACAAGTACAAAGTCATTAAAATTTTTTAAATTTTAAGATAATTTCTATATTCTGGAGAGAAACAGAAATGTTTTCTGGGGAAGGTCTGTGTTTTTATTATGTAGTATGTGATGTGGCCTCTATAAGCATCAAAGACTAATGAAAAAATAAAACACTTTTTTTCATGTATTTACTCATTTATGTAATAAAGGATATCAATTTAAAACATTTACTCATTTATGTAATAAAGGATATCAGTAACTTCAGTATTTGTGAAGGGGCAGGGAAGAAGTCACATTATTGGTGAGAATGGGGTTATTATAATCTTTTTAAAAATTTAAAATGCACAGATCTTTTGATGCATAAATTCAACTTTTAGGAATTTATTTTATAACTATAGGAATAGGTAAGGATGAGAATGTTTTCTATAACAAATACGTGAGAAGATCTGAATGTCCAGTTTAAGAATGGTGGAATAAATCATAGGTTGGCAATACTAGGAACTACTACATTGATATTAAAAAGAATGAATTTAATCTATACATATTGACCTTGAAAGTTATCATGATATTTTAAGTGAAAAAAGTGAGCTGAAAATTAATATGCATGGCACTCTCTTTCTATTGATCAAAAATGAAAACAATCCCATGTACCTGTACAGGCTTGTCTATGTTTATTTATGAGCATTGAGAAAGATGTAGAAGGATGGTGTTGGCTGCCTCATGGACATGAGATTGAAGATGGGAGAAGGAGGTTAATAATAACTTTTTTATACACCTCTATGTTGTTTGGCCTGTTGCAATACATCTGTATTACTTTTGAAATGCAGAGTGAAAACAAATAAATGAATGGGCAGCAAAGACTCTACAAATGATCTAAGTTAAAATTTTGTTTCATACAAATATCATTCTTCTAAGAACTTATGCAACTTTGAGTCTCTATAGTTATTACAAAGTAAAATAGGTTAGGACTGCGCAGTGACCAAAAATGAAATTAATGCCTATGACTCCAGATGTTTCCAGATGTCTGGATGCTTACCTTGACATAGCTGAGATATTCAGCTAGTGGTGAAATACAACACAATGTCCACCATCCTGTGGCATCATGTAGTGTAAAAAGAGAAACCTGATTTCTCTAGTAGTCTGGGCTTTTAACTGAGCAGTATTGATATGACCAAAATAGTGAGCATAATTAACTGTATTATGATGAACAAAGCCATTATGGGTTGAATGGTGTATGCTTCCTCAGAAAAAGGTATATTGAAGATACTTGAAGCACCTGTGAATGTGACCTCATTTGGAAATGTCAGCTGCAGGCTGGTACAGCTACAGATTTGCAGATGTAATCAAGTTAAGATAAAGCCATTAGGCTGGGCCCTGACCTAATATGACTAGTGGCCTGATAAGGAAAGAAATTTGGACATAGGCAGAGACATACAGGGAGAACTTTAAATGAAGATGGAGGCAGAGGAGCCAAGCAACACCAAGGATTGCAGATGAAACCAGAAGCTGAGAAAGGTATGGAACAGATTTTTCCCTAGAGCCCTCAAGAGACAACAGAACTAAGGGACAATAAATTTATTTTTTTCAGTCATTCAGTTTGGGGTAATTTGTTATGAAAGCCCTCGGAATTTAATTCAAAACCCAGAAATAATCCTGGAGAGGAGATAAAAAGGGAAGAAAAAGTAAGTAAGGCCAACCAGAACCCCTTCATAGCCCAAACTGCATGACTAGTCAAATATTATTCTTAATTTATTTGGAGAATATGTGCAGGGGGGAGAAAGAGTGAGAGAGAGAGAGGAATAGAGACAGAGAGAAAGGCAGAAATAAGACAAAGCTACTTAAAAATACATCAATACATCAGCATTTAATTATGTGTAATATAATACTGGGTAATATTTTGAGAATAATATACAAAATTTCTGTAAGATGTAGGTTTGCAAAAACTTTAGCAAGAACTAAATTGATTGACAGTTTTTCACAATTATGTGATGTTTGATTATCCCATCTTGCTTGCATCCAAATATCTGGTCACATTGTCTGACAATGAGAAAGTTTCTATTTAGGAAGGCAATAAAATGATGAGTCATAGAGCGGCAAGGGGAAAAGTCGTGAGCATGGTGGTTGTCAAATCGGTGATGTATGGGCCCTCAGTATAGTTTTAGAGGGACATACGATTTTCCTGAAAGTAACCCTTGTTGCTTACGAGCATTAGCTTTGTGTTTTAGTTACCAAAGTTTTAGTTACCAAAGAAATGCATATATTCTAAAATGTTATTGGAATCCTCATTTATAAATGTATTGCTGTTTTTTGTGTGTTAGTTTGAGTGCTTCAAAGCCAGGGTAATAACTGTTTTCTCTTGACAGTACTTCTGAAACTTAAGTGCACTAACTATTAATTTAGTAATGAAATGATCATAATTGTATAAATATGGGGTTGGGAATAGCAGTGACTTTTATCAAGCTGTAATCAGGTTACTTGTTAAAGTGGTTCACAGGAGGCTGTTACGGAAGGTGCAGGCTGGTGCCCCCTGTGCAAATAACCTTATACTTCATGAACCACTCTTGGTGCCTAAGGTAGAAAAGCCAGTCCATGAAAATAAGCAGAAGGACCATGTATCAGTGACAGTAAATTCTACTGAGTGGAGGGGAAAAGTAGAATTTTGATGTAATCTGATAGGCCAACTTGGTAGTGGCAGCTCTGTCCTTGTTCAATTAGAGACTAAAGTAGACTGCCCACAAGAGATACATTTGTAGTTTCCAACTCTGTGAATACAGCATTGTTTGTATGCACTACTTGATTTCTTCCAAGTCATCTTTCTCCCTAAAGTCACATGTCAAATAGGCATAGCTTGATATCACAAATAAACCAAAACAAGTTAAAGAATATTTTAGGAGCACTATTACCTAGGTGAATAGGAGTAGGCAATCACAGAGTTTTTTTGTGATGCACTTGGTGAGCTTAAGGGGCCAAAAAAAAAAAAAAATTCTGGAAAAGAGACAGTTCAACTCCTTTAATCTTTAGTCACTTCCAATTTCTTTTGTTTGCTACTGTTTTTAAATGATAGCTGATAGTCCCCGTATCTTTTTCCTCATCTATCCTCTTATCACTTAAATCTGGCTATTGTTCCTACTGCTCTAGTCAAATTTATTTTGTGAGAGGCCAACATATTGCCTGGTTGCTCAATCCCATTGCCTAGTTGCTCAATCCCCTCTTCTAATTTTCATTTCCCTGACTTTTCTAATTCCATTTGGTATTATTCATTGCCAGTTTCTCAACTTTTCTGTACTTTTAGCTCCCACAAAACGGATGAATATCAGTCTTTTCTAGCCTTTCCTCATTATTGTTCTCTCTCCTCCTCCAAGTCCAAAGGCAGGTCCCCCAAAATGGTCCTTAGCTCAGTGTCTGCTGGAGACACATGTAAAGTAGTGGAAAATAATTGGCCTGCAGTTAAAGGAGTTTAAATTCCGGCTTTGAAACTTACAATTGCAGAGAGAAAGAAAGAGAATTTAAATAGTGTTCCCAGGGGTGTGTGAGCAATGATTCTGTTATTCCCTTAGTTGAATGTGTGCACAGCCATCTTTCTCCAACTGAACATCTGTCAGTGCTAAGTGTGGTCCCAGTGTTTAAATGGTCAAGAAGTATTTTTTGTTGTTTTAAATTAAAATGTGATCCCTAAACTTCTTCATCTGGGGTTCTAGTAAAGAAACAGCAAACAGCTCCAGGCTGGTAGAATGACTGCCTGGGTTGAATTAACTGAAGGCCAGTACTGTACTGTCTTAATAGAGAGTTTAGGGCCCCCAAGAGTGGTTTTAACTCTACAAAATATTCATTGACTTTGACATTTAACCCCCTGCATAAGAGGAAATGCATTGACCTTGAGTGATTTACTCAATGTCCCTGAAGCTTGGCATGCGAATGTCCTTCACACAGTTATAGTCAGTTATAATGCTCCCTTAAAAAATACTGCAAAACATTCCAATGATCTGGAGAAATAATTTTTTTGGTAACCATGTAAATGGTTTTGAATTTTAATATTTTGGTGATATTTTAAATTTATAAAAAATTTCAAAATAATACAATGAATTCTCATTTTTCCCTTTATATTCTTTAACCTTTTACTATATTTGCTTTATCTCTCATTTTCTACACTTGTAGATTTATATGTACATATATATACATAAATACATATATATGAAATACATTGTACACATTTCTTCCCATTTCAACATTCAGTGATTTTTTCATGAGTAGTTTGAAATCAGCCATGGTGGGAGGATTTATATAACAGAAATCAGCAAACTGATACGGTTTGGCTCTGCATCCCCACCCAAATCTTATCTTGTAGCTCTCATAATTCCCACGTGTTGTGAGAGGGACCCGGTGAGAGATAACTGACTTATGGGGGTGGGTCTTCCCCATGCTGTTCTCAGGATAGTGAATAAGTCTCATGAGATCTGATGGTTTTAAAAAACACAAGTTTCCCTGGACAAGCTCTCTTCTCTTGTCTGCCGCCATGTTAGACGTGCCTCTCTCTGCCTTTTGCCATGATTGTGAGGCCTCCCCAGCCATGTGGAACTGTAAGTCCATTAAATCTCTTTTTCTTCCCAGTCTTGGGTATGTCTTTATCAGCAGTGTGACAATGGACTAATATATAAATACTACAAACCAAGGCTTTTGTTTATTAATTTGTTTTCTGGAGAGCTAGTTTATCAGCATGACCACTGCTTTTAACAGTAAATATTTTGTGCCCCAAGAGTGAATACATTCTCTTACATAACTATAGTAAAAAGACCAACATAGGCCAGGCACGGTGGCTCAAGCCTGTAATCCCAGCACTTTGGGAGGCCGAGACGGGCGGATCACGAGGTCAGGAGATGGAGACCATCCTGGCTAACATGGTGAAACCCCGTCTCTACTAAAAAATACAAAAAACTAGCCGGGCGAGGTGGCCGGCGCCTGTAGTCCCAGCTACTCGGGAGGCTGAGGCAGGAGAATGGCGTAAACCTGGGAGGCGGAGCTTGCAGTGAGCTGAGATCCGGCCACTGCACTCCAGCCTGGGCGACAGAGCGAGACTCCGTCTCAAAAAAAAAAAAAAAAAAAAAAAAAAAAAAAACCAACATAAAAAAAATTAACACTGAGATAATGCCATTAAGTAATGTAAGTTGATATGAAACTTCATCCATGGTTCCAATGAAGTTCTTTATAGTTATTCTCCTTCCTGATTCATTGTGTAGAATGTCCTTTGACTTCAGTTTGCCTGATGTTTTCCTGTTATGCTTTGTTTGGCGGGAATATAATTTAAGGGAGAACATGTCTCAGTGCATGAAATTAGGAAACAAGAAGTTAACTTTGATCACTTGGTTAAGGGAATCTCCACCAGGTTTCTTCACTGTAAAGTTAACTATATTTCCATTTGTATCATTTATTTATGGGATGGGACTATCATTTAAAATGTGATGCAACACAAAACATTGTAGTGCATGAACTAAGAGATTTAATTAATGAATAAGAAATTATGAAAGTTTATAAAACTAAAAGTTTTATTTGTTCTGAAACAGTTTCAGTGCTATAGGTTGTTGTTGTGAAAACAGAAAGTTAAAAAGTGAAAACACAAGCTATGAGCAGCATGTTCTGGAAAGAGTTTTCATGTTGTAATCAAAGGCCTCTACTTGTGAGGTGCTTATGTGTGCAAAAGAGAGAAGAGAGAGAACCATGGTGGCATGGTGGGGAGGGAGGTGGTGGAGATATGCCTACTCCTTACTGTACCCCAGTCCACTCTTAAGATGATGCTGCTGCCAGTGCCCCAAGAGGGTCTCTGAACCTCAGTTAGCTCATCTATAAAACTTAGATACCAGTTATGTCCTCCTGGAGAGAGTGTGGGAAGTGAAATTAAACAGTGATGGTACTAATGTTTACTAAATGCCAAGTATGTGCCAAATACTCTGCATATGGTATGTCATTATCCTCCTATAAGGAAGTTACTATTATTACTCTCATTTTACAGATGAAAAAAGTGAGGAAAATGTTTGAGATGAGAAATGTTAAGTAATTTGCCAAACTTAGTAAATGATAGAGCCAGAACTTAAACCAAAGGAGTCTCACTCCAGAATACATGCCTTTTCTACTATCCTCTTGCTCGATTGTCTTCAATATATGAATTCTCTTCTACTAATTTCATTTTACACACTTGCTAAGTACAGAATAGTAGACAGTCATGTATCAGAGTTCAAGAGACAGGGCCATATTAAGACTTCTTGAGGCCCATTTATTGGGACACCGGTTTTTTGGTGTCCTTGTCGGACACCGAAACTATTTTTTGGAGGGGTAGAGAGGGCAGTAGGGTGTGATAAATGGGCCTGAAGAAGTCTTAATATGGCCCTGTCCCTTGAACTTGAACTCTTATACATGACTTTATTTATATCTTTATTGTCTAGAGCAGGGTTTCTCAATCTTGCACTATTGACATTCTGGGCCAGATAATTCCTTGTTGTGGAGAGCAGTCTTGTGCATTATAAGATGTTCAGCAGCATCTCTGGCTTCTACCCACTAGATGCCAGTGGCATCCACCCTACAGTTGTGACAACGAAAAATGTCTTCTGATATTGCCAAATGTTCCTAGAGGGAAAAATCAACCCCACTAAGACACTGCTCTGAGGCATTGCTGGCTGTGCTTTTTGGAGTACTCAACACTTTTGGCACCTAAGTGACTATACCCTTGCCTACCCAAGTCACAGCCACTGGACCTAATTTCCTTTGCAATTAAATGACCTATATTTTCTGAATCTTATATGCATTTGTAATGTGGACTGAAATGAAAGGGCCATTCTAAAGTTTTGGTTCTTCTTCTCTAGTTGTTCGAAAAGTAAACTCTCTTTGCTTATTGGAAATGTCCTGGGACTGGAGTTCAATCACAAGGCTTAGCTGTAATCCCTGCTCTACCCCAGGGCCCTGCTTTGAGCCTCAGTTGTTGCAGCCTTAAGGGCACTGTCCTAAATCAGAAGTCACAAATACAATGATGACAGGGCTAGACAGGTAAGAAATGTAAAATCAGCTTGTATAACACATTAGGAAATACTGTAGTCGATAGAGAACCAAAGTACAGGCCCTGGCTAGAGCCATTTGAATCACACCTTTAAAACACAAAGGTGTATCTAAGCCAAATTTGGCCTGGTGGACAGTGGAAATGCAGTGTATAGAAATGCTACTGATTTTTGTATGTCAATTTTGTATCCTGAAACTTTACTGAATTCTTTTATCAGTTCTAAAAATTTTTGGTGGAGCCTTGGTTTTCTATATATGAGATTGTGTTGTCTGCAAAGAGGGATTATTTGACTTCTTCTTTTCCAATTTGGATGCCATTTATTTATTCCTGTTGCCTCATTGCTCTGGCTAGGACTTCCAGTATTGTGTTCAATAGAAGTGGTGAAAGTAACCTCCTTGCCTTATGCCAGTTCTTAGAGGAAAGAATTTCATCTTTTCTGCATTCAGTATAATGTTGGCTGTGGTTTGTCATATATGGCCTTTATTATGTTGAGGTATTTTCCTTCTATGACTAATTTGTTGAGAGTTTTTATTATGAAGCGATGTTGAATTTTATCAAAAGCTTTTTCTGTGTCTATTGAGATGATCATACAGTTTTGTCCTTTGTTCTGTTGATATGATGTATCACATTTATTGATTTGCCCTTGGACTAAATTTGTTCCCTGGACTAAAATGATCTCTAAGATCTATTTCAGCTACAGAATCCCTTCTTTCTGCTAGCTGAAATACTCTTAGTATTTTCCCCTATGGAGACTTTCTAAACTTATAGATACCCAATCTGAAAAGGTCCAGAAAGCTTCTACATTTATTTATAAATTCAGCACTAATAATTCTAGTAAAGATAATGAAAGTTTAAAAATTTTGTTCATTTCTTTGAGTAACTGAATAGCTTTTGTTACAGCCTCATGTGTGGTGAGAATGTTTTGTTCCATCACTTAAAAGATGTCAATGAAAATAACTCACATATTCATTCATTCATTCATTCATTCATTCATTTCATCAACAGATGTTTATTTAGCATCTATTCTTTGCCACTTTAACTGTGTTGGTTTAATGTTTTTTTACAGGGTTGCTAGTCACTTGGAAGGAAAATAACTTGTTCACTGTACAACTAAACAACTTGTTTCAATTTTGTGCGTGCAGTTTCAATTTTGTGCAAGCTCTGCACTATCATCAATAATCAAATACAAATATTCATATTTGGTGAAAAAAGGAAAGAGGAGAGATCCGTAGCATTCTCCATATAGGTGTTCACTACAGAATGATTCCCGACTGTGCCAATATGGAAACCCAAGAGTTAATTTCAGAAAGCACTTAAAATCTGATATGAGAAATTTCTCTCTATAAAAAAGAACAATATCCTGAGGCAGGCAATTATCTACTGAAATGAAAACAGAAAGTCAAGCCATAGGATAACAGCTGAAACCTTAAAGAACAGAAATATTTATCAGTGGTAATTTTAAATTAAAATACATAAAATTAATCTCAAGGTCCTCTAGGATGTTCTTTCCATTTATTTCTCTTTCTGTCAGAAATTCTGCCAGTCTGAGTTGTGGGCAATTTTATAAGTGATACAGAAAACAAGAGCTCTTCCTTTCTCCACAATTACCAGGGAAAATTGAGAGATACCCTTTAATGGAAGCCTAGATATATTTATTCTGATGTGCACGTACTTTCTGGAATAACCGTCCTTTCTGAATGCTAAAGCCTAGAGAGTAAAGGGATAAGGAAGCTGTGACTAATTGTATGTAATTGCCATAAATTGGAGCTGCACACCAGTGTAGCAGGAATAATTACTTCTGTGGAGTTTATCACCAGCAATTTTAAATCCAAGGGGACAGCAATGAGGTCAGTTTTCTGTGTACAAACACAATGACTGGTAACCAGAGTTAATGACCATTTGATGGCTACTGGATAAGGCCTGGCAGAGGTTGGAAACACTATTTCAATTCAGAAGTTCTTTGAACTACAGCTGTGGAAGGGTCCTTAGAGATCATGTAATTTAATCTCTTAATAGTAAAGAAAAGAAAGCTCAGGTTTTGAGTGTTTAAATTACTTGGACAAGACATGCAGCTTGGTCTCCTCTTTTTCCTAGTGTTCTTTGTGCTTCTTCAGGTTGCTTCTCAGGATGACCAATTGCCTCTTAAGGCAGATTCACAGTTGGAATTCAGAACCTAATTTGTTACTGACCTCAATCTGGCATTCATAATGTTAAGGGTGATGGTGAACCCAAATTCTTCCAATGTCAGTCATCTGATTGTAAATTCGTGAGGCTGAACCCCTAACCAAAGCATTCACTATGTGGACTAGATTTTAAACATTTCCTGTGGTGGAGACGGAAGGCTGATATTTATAATAAGATGTGATTTTTCTGTCTCAAATACGTTCAAATCGTAGCCTTTGGAATTTCTGAAGATTCTTACTTTACATTTTTCTATTTGCTAAGTGCTGTGACATTTCCCAATCTGATCATGGGACTCAGTGGGGGCTGGTGACAGTTATTTTGTCCATCTCGTCTCTAAGAATCAAAGGTGCTCTCCTGGGTGGCACTCAAAGCATCGTGGCCCTCTGAGACTATTGGTTTTGATAAGGTTTATCAAGAATAGCCATAAAACAGCATCTAGGACTCAAAACATGCTTATAAAAATGGGGAGTTTGACATGTAATGTAAGATAAGTTTTAGTCTATTAATATTAAAATAAAATGTAGAATCTCAAGACCATTTAAAATCATTTGGTTATTCATATTGATTCGCTGAGAAGTATGACATGTTGAATGTGTTGGATAAACATATACTGACAATTAAATGTGATGATGATTTATTTTAAGTTTCCAAAATCTAAGTTAAGAATTTTCATGTTTTTATTATATAATTAGATAGCGTAGAACTATTGTGAATGGGTTATCTATTTTTAGACACTATAAAACTAATACATATTAGATAAATTTTGAAAATTCAGAAACAGAAACAAGTTAAAAAAAAAACCCTGGTGTCGCTACTTAGAGTAAATCAGTTACATTTTTTTAAAACTTTAAAATTAATTCAGCACATTTCACTTAAGTTAGTATCAAAAGATTCCTGTCTGTCTAGGAAGGGAAATGTTAAATATGCTATGTTAAGTAACTATACTAGAGGTAAGTTTATTTATGAATAACTCATATTATCATATAGAGGATTTAGAAAGTTACATAAAAAGTTGAGAAGATAACATGTGGCTGGGGCTGGTGGCTCACATCTGTAATCTCAGCTACTCAAAAGGCTGAGATGGGAGAATTGCTTGAGGCCAGCAGTTTGAGATTATAGTAAGCTATGACTGCGTCACTGCACTTTGGCCCCTATGTGACAGAGTCAGATCCTATCTCTTAAAAAACCAATAAATGTAAGTTTGAAATAATTTTTAAAGAGACAGCAAGTGGATAGAAAAAAATAAGGATGGGATCATTAAGTAGAAGAGACAGCAAACATCTGTCACACACACACCTATGTGCTGGCTGGCCATGGGTGGCCACATATTTGGGTCTAAGAGTTCAAGCCAAGTTGAAAAAAGAAACCTGGGTGTTTGCATGATTCATAAAATCTATAATATACAAAGTCCATAAAATATACATGGGTTCTACGACAGTGTCCTAGACAGCATTCTTATGATACATGTGCTGACAAAATTTTCCTAAAAATGATTCCTTAATAGAGATAGATATTCTCTTCCCAAGAAATAATTCGTGCAAATCAGCTGTACTGGCAAGAGTGGTAGTTTAGGAGGCTGGGGAATATAATTCAGTCTGGGCACCTCTCCTTATGCCAGTCTGGCTGAATGCCTGGATAATGCTAGGTTATCCCCTGGTCAAACTAATCGTGAGTGTAAGGCACCAACAAATTATGTGTGTGTTGAACAAAAAATGGGTAATTTCTATTGAAATTATTCAATCAAAAATCAAGAAAAAGCAGGTTTATATTTTCAGCATTTGTTTATGTCTTCTGTAATTTTGAAGAATGGCTTATTTCAATTTGTGTATATCAGAAGAAAGCACCGTCATCTTCTCAGTTTTAATGGGCGCTAATCTGGCCCTGATTCAGGGGCATATTTTATACTATGTAGAGAAATGAAACATTCTAACTCTTCAAGCAATTGTGCTAAATGTTTTTCCTCTTGGTAAAGTTTTGATTAATACTAAGTGACCCTGAGCTTGAGATTGTATTTCCCGGCAAGTACCAGGAGTGTAGGTATCATCAGACTTCAGAGCTTGGTACAGAACAGGTGAAAAGAAGCCTTCTTTCCACCCCCCATGACCCATCTCTTTTCCCAGGAAGCCAGAGGAAGCCTCAAAAATGGCTTACATTCTTTACAGACACTTTTTTTCTGAATGTACCCTATAGTCCAGATGGGTACATTCTTTAGACCCTCAACTGTTACTGAGTAGAGCAGATGCACTGTTATTTGGCATCAAAAAATTGCATGGCATGTGCAACTGCCCTGCCATGTAATAGCAAAAATACAGCCATATAGCACCCATGGAACCCAATAGTAACACCTAGTAGTGATGTCCATTGCTTAGTACTAGTTATATTAATGGGACAAAAGATAGGCAACACACTTAAAGAATATCTGAGAATAATAAATTACATTATTATCATAGCTGGAAAGAATTAAGCTGGGAAGGTCTCCTGAAAGATGTATGTCTTTATATGTGATATAAATCAGTCTACTATAAAGACACATGCACACATATGTTTATTGCAGCACTGTTCACAATAGCAAAGACTTGGAACCAACCCAAATGCCCATCAGTGTTAGACTGGATAAAGAAAATGGGGCACATATACACCATGGAATACTATGCAGCCATAAAAAAGGATGAGTTCATGTCCTTTGCAGGGACATGGATGAAGCTGGAAACCATCATTCTCAGCAAACTAACATAAGAACAGAAAACCAAACACCACATGTTCTCACTTCTAAGTGGGAGATGAACAATGAGAACACATGGACACAGGAGGGAGGGGAACATCAGACACCGGGGCCTGTTGGGGGGTGGGAGGGCAGAGGGAGGGATAGCATTAGGAGAAATACCTAATGTAGATGAAGGGTTGATGGGTGCAGCAAACCACCATGGCACATGTATACCTATGTAACAAACCTACACATTCTGCACATGTGTCTCAGAACTTTAAGTATAATAAAACAAACAAACAAACAAAATGTGATATTACATATAGCATGACTAAATGTAGATCAGATGTCCATGAATTCTTCTCCTCCCCTGAATTTTAAAATGTAGACATACAGGGGCCCGGCACGCCTGTAATCCCAGCACNATGTTCTCACTTCTAAGTGGGAGATGAACAATGAGAACACATGGACACAGGAGGGAGGGGAACATCAGACACCGGGGCCTGTTGGGGGGTGGGAGGGCAGAGGGAGGGATAGCATTAGGAGAAATACCTAATGTAGATGATGGGTTGATGGGTGCAGCAAACCACCATGGCACATGTATACCTATGTAACAAACCTACACATTCTGCACATGTGTCTCAGAACTTTAAGTATAATAAAACAAACAAACAAACAAAATGTGATATTACATATAGCATGACTAAATGTAGATCAGATGTCCATGAATTCTTCTCCTCCCCTGAATTTTAAAATGTAGACATACAGGGGCCCGGCACGCCTGTAATCCCAGCACTTTGGGAGGCTGAAGTGGGCAGATCACGAGGTCAGGAGATCGAGACCATCCTGGCTAACACGGTGAAACCCCATGTCTACTGAAAATACAAAAAATTAGCCGGGCGTGGTGGCAGGCGCCTGTAGTCCCAGCTACTTGGGAGGCTGAGACAGGAGAATGGCCTGAACCCGGGAGGCGGAGCTTGCAGTGAGCTAAGATCGCACCACTGCATTCCAGCCTGGGCGACAGAGCAAGACTCAGTCTCAAAAACAAACAACAAACAACAATAACAACAACAACAAAAAATGTAGACATGCATAATGCTAACACCAACTAAAGCACAATATCTTTGTTGACATTTTATGGATGTCTGTTTATAACTGTGCCCTCATCATGCATAATAAGCATGTTACAAAAACCTGTTTGAGAGAAAAATTAAAATATTAACTCATTTTTTAGAATTAATGGGATTTTCAGTTTAGTTTCGCAAGCCACTTATTATTTTAAATTTAACTTCAGTACTCAGCTTAAGATGAAGTACCTTAAACAGTTATTTGGGAATAGTTTACTTCAGAGAAGCTACCTGGAACACACCCACAGAGATTGAAAATGTTTCTTAGCAGAGAACTTTATATTCGTGACTCCAAAACAAAAAGCAGCATCATTTACCAGAATATAGCCTGGCATAAAGCAGACAAGTACACTAAAACAGTTTTCATTAGCACTGAAATTAGTTGCATAAAGTTGATGTCACTTATTGTCTTCGGTGACTTTAATTCCTGCTGCCTAAGTTAAATCAGTATGGCAGAAGAGCACAAATCCTTGGTCATTTGTTGGAACAAAAAAAAAAAATTTAAAAACCACACACACAACTGAGTGGTTAATTTGTGGCTATTTTGTCAAGTCAATTAACTTGAAAAGAATTCCATTGTTGGGAAATGACCTGTTTGCCAGTTTGAAGGTCACCCTAGACAGCAGAGCAAGAGAGCCTTCCGTGGTGCAGCTCCGTGGGTCATTTTATATTTAGCACTGTAATTGGCTTTTCTTCTTTCCCTTTATAAATTGTATGAAATTTGGGACGACTCAGGCTGCTGACTCCTTTGCAAGCTGGCTTCATAGATCAGAAAGTTCTAGTTAGGTGTGAAAATATATCTGTGTTCAGCTCATTATGTTTGCTTATAGGGTCAGCCTTATCCATGGGGCAAGTTGGAAGCCACTGAGGTGTGATTAAGGAGCAAAAAGAAAGCTCCCTCATCCAGGGAGGCAGCAAGAACATGGTCTTTGTGTGACATTGTGCTGTTAAAACAACAACAACAACACAAAACAGAAAACTCTTCGAATCTCATTTTCCTCATCTTTTAAATGGGGTAAAAATTCCTAGTTTTAGGGTCATTTGACAATAAAATAAATCAAATGAGTGCTTTATATGAAGTGGTGATCAATAAAGACTAATGGTCATAACCAAATAATTATCATCCCTACTAACCCATGGCCAGTCCTAGAAAGGATCGAAATGCCTCTGGGGAAGTGTTTCACATTGAGCCTTGAGCATCAGTCTTTGACTACTTTATGTGAATTCATTTATATAGTCCTTTCAACTCAGCAGCAGAGAGTAGAACCAAGAGTGACATCACTGTCCTGGGACACAGTTCAGAGCCTGGCCACTGTAATAACACTTCTTGATAACAAAGAACAGAATCATAGGAGAGAGGAGCACCAAGGGTTGACAGAAGCAGCCTTCGAATCAGGAGGCATCAGGACTGTAACTGGGAGGGCAGAATCCACCTCCGTCAATATGCTGAAGCAGGGAAAACTCCAGAGAACAGCCAAGGCATCATGGGATTACAAGCAGCAGAGGGCAGTGTAGATGCAAAGGAGGAACCAGGTAAGTTAAGGCCTCTTAACTTCCTGTGGCCTCTTAACTTCCTGTGGCCTGGAGTTGTTTGGCCTGTTGAGGACCAGTTACTTGCTAGGCAATGACCTAAGAGGCAGGAGTTGCTCTTGGTCTTCAAAAGATCTCGTCTTTGTAGCACAGAACAACTTAAGCCTTGAGGCCTGATCTTGAGACCAGCTAACTGAAATCAGAATTTATTATGGAGAGAAAGTGCAAGGCACTGCTGCCTGCAAAGGGCAGGGGGCCCAGTCAGGCGCTAAGAGCAGTAGCAGGTGTTTTGTAAAGAGAATCCTCTCCCATTTCACAAATGGTGGAACACCGACTTTGTCCATGAACTTGTTGTTATTCAGTTTCCAGAAATTATATCCAGGTTAGAATGCCACTTCTATCATAGTCTGTAAACTAGAAATGGTTCAAGCAATTCAGGGGAAGTCACACATAATTTTATTCTTTGTTTACTCAAATTGAGGGTCCTCCATGTCTCCATTCATAAAATTAAGAATTGATTGAAGTTGTTGATCTTTGATAACTTTTGGACTTTAGACAATGATTTGATTAGTAAAGAATGGGATTTGATGCAGGGACCTCAGTAATAAGTAATGGGAGGTGGTTATAGTCCATATTCTTCTGGGAATCTACCCTACAGAAGGCTGGTCCAAGTGGTGGGTCCAGATATCAATCCACACATTATTGATTAAAGAGGCAAACAACAATTAGAAGCCAAAGGGAACAGATTGGCAATCTCAGATTTCAAAATGTTAGGCATTCTTACAGCCCAAAATGTGTGATTATGTGTGTGTGTTCATATGGATAGGGTTTTTTTCTGCAAGCTCTTTGTGGTCAGGTTCTGTGTCATCTTTGACTATTTTAGCATTACATAGAGTGGTGGCACATAATCACCAATTAGCAAATGTTTGTAGTATTAATTATTTATACTCTACAAGTAGTAAAAGTGAACATGCAGACATAATGTTTTTATTATTTTAATCTCACAAAAATACTGCAAAGCAGGCACTATTACTATGATCTCATTACATTCAAGGAAACTGATGCAGACAGAGGTCATGTAACTTGTTCAAGATTGCACAGACAGTTATAGGCAGATGTGGGATTTCAGCCTAGGCTAAAGTGTCTGTGTTTTAATCACTGCCATGATATGCAGATACAGAATTTGATGTTATAGCAATGATGAATTGGTCTGAAGGGGACTCCTGTAGTAGTCAAAGACAGGAAGTTTATGAGAATCCATACAAATGAAAATAAGTTTGTGGCTGTCTATCACTGTCTCTTGTAAAAACATGTAGATGTCAGACGTGGTCCAATTTAAAACATAACCTATGGGTCAATCACAAAATCATTTTGGTAGCTCTGGGGTGGCACATCAAAAATAGGTAATAGATAGCCTCCAGAGCAGCTAAAATTGAGGTGCAATGATGGTCTTTGAGGCTGCTGATACACACTCACATGGCATGTATGAAGTGACTTTGAGGCCATTATATTCTGGTCACGAAGCTAACTGATCTATGTGCTTGTGTCATTTAATCATCACCAAAAAATCAAGAAGTCCATACCATTACCTTTCTTTTTAAATGGGGAAAGTAGGGCTCAGAGAAATTAAATAACTTCCCCAAGGTCACAGAGTTAGTAAGTAATATAGCTTGGATTCAATCCTAGTTCAATCTGACTTTAAAGTACAAGCTTTTAACACCATTATACACACACACACACACACACACACATGCAAAAATGTAGGTGGAATTTATTTGGTAAAAGGTTCCAGTTTTGGAAGAAATGGAATAGTAAGAGAGGAAAAGGAAGCAAGGCATAGAAGCTTGTCATTTTTGATGATAAGTGAGACCTAGTAGAAACCAGTGTTCCAAATGGCAGTGTTTGTTGGAGACCTTGCTGCTTATTACAGATACAAGTTTCTTCAGTTTTCTGAAGTCTGAATAGCAGCAAGAGTTTATTTCAGAGTGGTCAGTGATGAGCAGGCCACCTAGCACACAGGGAGGTTTGCAACAGATAAGCAGGAAGTGGGGCTGTGCTAAGAAACTGACAGAAGGCATTGCTGAGGAGCCGAGGCCAGCAGAGTCACTTTGTGTGCCCACTGCCCTGAGCCTGTGGTTTTCTTGGGTAAAGTAAGCTGGCTGGAGAATTGGTCTCTCAAGCTCTAACAAGGACAGGAAATTTGACCAGCTCTAAAGGATAGACAAGAGAGCATTGAGAAGGATTATAGAAAGATGAGTCTTTCTGTCTACTAGAATGTTCTCTTGTTATCAGGAAGAGGATGGAATTCTAAGAAGGCTTTGTTGTCTGAGTAACATGACATTGAATATGGACAAAGAATGTTTGTATGTTTGTAGTCTGAGTATTTCCAAGGAGGCCACACATTTGACCCTAGTCACCTTTATAGCCTTTGAGTACCCCTCAATTTTAGCCAAATTGGGCATTCATTATTTCCTAAGCACATTAAAAGTCTCCCACCTTTCAAGTGAGTTCAGCTCAATCCAGTTTAGTACTTACTGAGTATCGACTATGTGCTTGACACTGTTCTAGGGACTTGGGTTGATCCAGCTTGTTTATGAGATTTACTGCTTACTAAAAAGACAGATAGGTAAACCAATTATTTCACTCTAAGTGCTAAGCACTAAGAAGTTTGTACTGGGATCTATGAGAGGACACAGAAGAGTCACTTAACCCATCACTGTACTCCCTCATTTATGGTAAGAAGGCATGGAAGAAGGAGATCATTATGAAATGCATAGGGTTTTCTAAAAGGAGGTAGAATAGTAAAATAACGTATGTGCTGGGCACAGTGCTATATATTTATATGCACTACATCATTTAACCATCCCCGAAATCAAAAGCAAAAGTAAACACCACTATCTTTTCAGATGGGAAAACTGAGATTCAGAGAAGTTAAATAACAAACCCAAGGTCACAGAATTAGTAAGTCAAAAAGCCTGGACTTAAATCTGGTTCTGACTTTAAAGCTCAAGTCCATAGACACTGTTAAACACACATACACACATACACACACACACAGACACACACACATATGTGAAATTTATTTGGCTTGAGGTTTCTGTCTGGCACGTTTTGATAAGTTTTGGAAGAAGTGTAATAGTAGAACAGGAAGAGGAAGCAGAGCATAGAGGAAGTAATTTTTGATGACAGGTGAGAGACCTGGTAGACTTAGTTCACTTTAAGATTCTAAATTAAACTCAGATGTCATTTTTAAGGTGGTCAACGAGGATATGGCCTGAGGCAGGGGAGACTGTGTGATAACTTTTGGTACTGGTTTGCAGTTCTTACACCCAAGGAGCCAAATCTTCTAGAACCAGCTCAGTGCTGTGGGCTCCAGGAGGCTGATGGAATATAAGCAGCCTCAGCCTTTTGACTCTCAAAGGGGTGACACAGTGGTATTTCAATAACTGTTTTGTGTGTGTGTGTGTGTGAATATCTCCTCCTTCACAGAAAGGGAGAATGTAGTTTAATATTGAAGGGTAAAGTCTAAACTTGGATCTGGACACAATTTATTAAAGCTCCATTACTTCAAAACAACTCTCCAAAAATTGTCATTATCCTGTATGCAGGTAGAGGTTTGGTCCATTCAGAAACTGAAAGGTCTTTTTCAGGCAAGATTGATTGTTCCAACTAACCTAATCTAGGAAAAGACTTTACCCAGGCAACTGAAGACCAAGCAATTTGAATTTATGTACATAGAAATGTATACAAACTGTGTATATACTAGACTTTTGAGGGAAAGCTAGAGAATGATTATGACATATCTATGATCCTTTGCAATGGGCACCGTTACTTACTTCAGAGATACAGCCTTTCTGTTTAATTTCCAAGGTTTTTTTTTGTGTGTGTGTGTTAGGTGCTTATCTTGGTGCTGAAAATATGACTCAATAATGCTGGGAATTAAATTCAGATAATAGTTTATGGTGCATTGATGTACATTATCTCATTAAATCAATTGTGTGAATTTGAAAGGACATGCATATTTGTTTCTACTTTAAAAGTAGGAAAGGAGTGACTTTTCAGTGTTTTTTACATTGTCACCTGTGTTCTGGGTCTTGTCATCCTTCCCTTCAATTTCCAAATTCATAAAAGTTTAATGATAATGCCCTTTCTCTCTACTGCGTTGGATTCCTGCACCATTTAAAATCAGGAGACTGATGTAAAACTAATTGATAAAAATCAAAATATGCAAATCTAACTCATTAATTAGGACTAAAATTTAGAATCCCTAATTTCAATTCAGTTTCCTATTGCTTCTCACTTTCTTTGTCTCTGTTTTTCCCACAATAATAAAGTAGGTTGCACCAAAATAATAGTTTTCTAGGTCCTACAGCTGTAAGTCATAAAACATTATGACCAAACCACAGTATTTATGTGGAGTGATAAAGTACCATCTGAGTGTCATGTTTCTCTTCATCTAAATATTTAATTGGCCAACCAATTTAAAAGAAACTTAAAACTGTGGGACCACATTATGGCAATAATCTCTTATGTGGAACTTTATGATAGCTGTGTCTACACAGAACCTATGTCTAACATGTTTGAAGAGGCAATTTTATTCCCCAACAATATACTGAAGCATAAACATTTATAATGGAAAAATACATATGCTTATGAGAAATGTGTGTTTACACTAGAGACAATGCAATTAGTAGATCCAGTACTCAAGCTTCTGACAAGTTTGTGGACTTCCTAAGTGCAGCTTAGGGTTTTAAAATTCTACGCCTTCTTCTAGCTATCACCATATTTTAAATTTTCACTTTATTGCCAAGCTTTTTGAAAGAGAAATAGAAACTAAATATTTCTACTGCCTCATTTTCCATTAACTCCTCAGTGAATTACCATCTGGCTGTCATTCCATCCATCTTCTTGCCAAAGTTATATGTGAACTCTTAGGTGGCAATGCCAAAAGGATACTGTTGAGATCTTGTACTTCTGATGTTGCAGCAGTTGTTGACACTACTTATATGTCCATTTGAAACTGTCTTTCTCCTTGGTATATATGGTGCTCTTCCCTCTTGATTTCTCATCTTCTTGTCTGGATGCTCTAGTGTGATCTCATTATTGAGCATACGCTTTAAAAGTTTATGACACAAGAGAGTCTATTCCTGACCTTTACTTTTCTCCCTTTATTCACATTCTTATCTATTTTAATGCTTTCAATGATTACCTCTGCACTTGAGGACTCCAAAATTTCTACATAGTTTTATGTCTTTATCCTAGACTTCTCTCTCGGATCACAGATTCATATAACTAGTTGATTACTGAAAAACTTTACATAAATATCCCCTTCACTCATCCTTATGTCAATCTGCTCGTTCATTTACCATAGCTTTTTGTATGTCCCACAAGCATACATTAACATTAAAACCAAACCCCTCATTTTGCCCCTGCAATAGCATCTATTTATTCTTCCTTTTCTATCTGATGCCTGGAAATGTTCTCTGCTTAGTGATACAAGTTTAAAAAACCTGGTAATGTACTTGATTGAATGGTAAACTGTGCTTTCTAAAGGGAGATCCCTGGCCTTGGTAGTTTTGAAATCTTTCTAGGTGTTTCTAATGTATATCCAGGGTTGAAAGCTCTCTGTAGATCAGTGCGTCACCAATTTTGATGTACACAAGAATTACCTGGGGATCTTGTTAAAGTGCAGATTCTCACGAGGCAGGTCTGGGTTGTGGCCTGAGGTTCTGCATTTCTAATAAGCCCCCAGATGATGACAGATGCTGTTGGTTTGTGGAAAAACTTTGACTATTAAGACTTTAGGTGATTCCGTGATAATATCTCCAGTTAACTTGCCCTCTCTTAGGGTTTGTTTGGTGGAATATCTGGAGGATTTCAAAGACAGGATGTGGATTATTTCACCCATGCTTTTAGCAGTGCACCTTTTTGGTGAATTTGGTATTATCTAAGCCTTTCTCTTTTCTCAACAGCATATTTTAATCTCTCATTCTGAATTAAAAATGTACCAGGGACTTTGGCTATGGGATTTCAAGAGCTGCTTAAAGTACCATTATTCTGTACATAGAATATCATTTAGGTCTTGTCTTTCCATCTGTAGCCTAAACTCATACCTCTTGTCCTTTGGGCCCTTCTCCCTTTGAAGCTGGACCATTTATACATCAATATATGTATCATCAGCTCACAGTGCTCTGTGCTTTTCCTTTGCCTGGAATACTTTCCTTTACATACTACTTATCTTTCATATTGCAGCACAGATATCATTTTATTTCAAGTCAGATATTATTCATGTGCTCCCATAATGCCCTTTATTATTTCTATCAAAGACACTTATACTATTGCTTTGTAGTTTGCAGTTTACTTGCTTGTCTCTTCATTAACTGTGAAGCTCCTGAAGAGAGTACCCTAGAACTTTAGTGCCTAACATGATGCCTGGCACGTTGAGATTCAATAACTTTCTGTGGAATAAACTGCAGCTGTTGATTGAAATTTAAGATGATACGTTAATCTAAATATTTATTAATAAATATCACATATTTATTAATCAAGCTCTAGAGCTTGATCTCCCTAAATATTTATCCTGCTATACTCCAGTCAGATTAGGCAGCAACACTGGAGTAAATGAGCATTAAACATGAATACAGCAATATAATTTCAATCATTTATATTGGTCTATGCCTTGATGGTTCATAGATCATCAACTGAAGAGTTGATGAGCTTGCTTCCTGGTCTATTTCAATTCTTAAATATTTTGAGGTTCCCTGTGTTATATATAAAGTTTCAGTGCCACAAAATAAGTAGCACTCAAATATAAAATTTTCTTTTTAATTCTCAGCAAGGGAAGGTACTTCTGTAGAAGGTTGCACCCTTACAGGTGGAACAATGGTGAGCGCACACTTGGACAAGGGAGGGGAAGGGGTTCTTATCCCTGACTTGAATGGCCCCTGCTGCTGCTGCTGACCCTATTGGCTGGGGTTAGACCACACAGGCTAAACTAATTCCGATTGGCTAATTTAAAGAGAGTGACAGGGTGACTGGTTTGGCGGGAAAAGTGGTTATGACAGAGCAGGTAATCTGAATGAGTCAGGATGGAGTAGGTAATTGGAATGAGTCAGGGTGGATAAGGTAATCGGAATGAGTCAGGGTGGATAAGGTAATAGGAATGACTCAGGGTGGATAAGGTAATTGGAATGAGTAAGGGTGGATAAGATAATCGGAATGAGTAGGGTGGAGCAGGTGATTGAAATGAGTCAGGGTGGAGCAGGTAATCGAAAAAGGTTGCTTTATGAGAAAGTTAAGTTTAAAAGTGGAAGGTAAAGAATTGAACATATTGACATATTGATTCTTTGTAAAGAAATTTAGAACTCATATCTAACACCTGGTAGACAAAGTCTATAGCAAAAATAAAGGAACTCTGGAGTTTTCCAAGAAAAGGCGACTTAAACCACGAGCTTTTATTTAAAAGATTATTGTTTCTTTACCAACACAGCAGTACCCAATGTCTGCCTGAGGAATAAGAAATGGATTCAATCATGATGATTAATGGAGCCTCAGCTCCTGTCTTTATCCCAGAGATGTTCTCAGTCACGACATCTGGCTCTGGACACTCAGCCTGATGTCACTGATCTTGGCCTGAGAGGCTCATCACATTTCACACACTGCAGGCCACCATTAGCTTGAATGATTAAGAGCTGGTTAAGTCTTACCCTTCCAAGATTCTGTCACAAAGTTGAACAGTTTAGAGAGAATTTAAGTAATTTGGATAACTGCATAAACTCTTTATTGAGATTAGCTAGATTAAACTCTAAACAAAGATGTTTTTAAAAACAGAAGATTCACAGGCAAACAAGTTTTTTTTTTTTTCCTGGAAAACAAAATCTCATAGATAAACTTGTACCTAATGTTAATTTATTTTATTCAAGAAATCTACAAGTGAAATAGATTTCTAACTTCTATTCCCTTCCCTCACCATGAGCTATTGACAGTATAATGGCAGTCATTTAATATTATCAAAATCAATACCTTCAAACAAAAGAGACTGTTAGCTAAAAGCCTAATGCAAAGGAACAATCCATTGAGAGTGACACTTCATTTGTTTGGGTTAAATTTAATTGGTTGAATAAAAGTAAAATTCATCTGATCTTTTGTTCATTTAAAAAATTGAACCATTTAATTGGTGACTTAGACATGTCTTACCAGGTTGAGAAGATAACACAATTTTAAAGTTTAAAATTTCATTTAAATACAACCAAACAGTTTTCTAAATATTCAAGAAACTAAATGGTGCTACATCACTTCACATACTCTAAAGTCTGTTGTATCCCAAACTAAAACTTCTGTCCTCTTTTGAGCCAGTTCTTACCAAGAAAATGGCTGTGAACACCCTCTTTTCTGTTATGACTGTAAACTCCCATGAGGATAGGTCCTCAGACATTTTTGTTTAAAGCTCTGTTCCAGTTCAAGAAGAAAGCTTGGCATATATCAGATACTCAATAACCATTAGATGAGAGCTATGAGAGTGCTTCCTACTTCCCTACTCCAGGATGCTGTATAAGTGTGCGTTGTCAATGAACTATTTAAGAGCTCCAGTTTCCCACATAGAACCAGTTCACTGATTTGCTAATATGAAGCAGAAAGAGCTCCATTTTTTTTTTCTATCTAGTCTGGTGAAAAGCTAAATTAGGAAGAGCTGTATTTTCAGCTCACCACAATAATGGTCCCTTTTTTGCTTCATATGCATGACTTTCCCAGTCCCTTAGGGTAAAGTTCCAAGTTATACCATGGCTTCCAAGTTTTTCCAGAAGTTGTCTACATAACTCTCTAGCCGCATCCTATTCCAGTTTTTCCTGTGTGCCCTGTGGTTCTGCCAAACAAGTCTTCTTTTATCCACTAAAGTTTTTATTTCTCTAGATATTCCATTTGGTTCATCTAAAAATATTCTCCATTTCCTTTCTCACTCTGTTCATGTTTTTTAAATCCTTGAACATATTTCTAATAGCTATTTTAACACCCTTGTCTTCCAATTTCATTATCTTTATTATTTTCTAGTCTGTTTCTATGGACTGCTTTTTCTCCTGGTTATATGTCATATTTTCCAACGTCTTTGTACTTTTTGATTGGATGCTGTACCTTGTAAATTTTATGTTGTTGAGTGTCTGGATTTTGTTGCCTTCCTTTATGGAATTTTCAACTTTGTTTTGTTCTGTTAGGCAGTTAGTTTGTTTGTGGTCCCATCTGATTCTTTTCAGGTTTATTTGAGGCTTTATTAGGAGAGGTCTAGAGTAACTGTTATCTAAGGCTAGTTTAGCCCAACTACTAAGGTGGACCAGAAATATTGGTCTTATTTCTGTTCTTCAAGCGTATTCTTATATGTTCCCCCTCTCTGTCTTTGTCACATTTTGATCTCTCTGACTCTAAGTTAGCTTTCTGTTGTTATACACCTCTATTATACCTTAAACTTCCCCTTCTGAAATTAAATGTGTAATTACATATTTAATGACTGTCATTCTTACTAGACTGTAAACTCCATGACAGCAGGAGACATTATGAATGAGCAGCTGTCATTTCACACCAAACAAATGAGACATATTTCAGGACGATGCAGAGATAATTTTCCTTTTGAGGACTTGGTCAATGAAAAGATGAGTCACTCAGCTTCCACTTACAAGGATGGATATAGTAGAGATGCCATTTATTTCCTCTGCTAATAATTCCTTTTCCTCCCACACACTTCCAAAATGTCTGTTTTCATGATACTGTGGAATAAGCAGTGATTCATCTGGTTCCATCCTACTGGCTATAACTGGCCAGACTGGGGATGGACAAGTGACATAAGGTAAATCAATTATATTCTTTATTTTAGAGATGCTAGTTAGGTTGGGTTTTTTTTTTTTTGGAAAGTGTGTTTGGGGTGTGTTTTTTTTTTTTTTTTTTTTTTTTTTTTTTTTTCCTTGAAGCAGAACTATCCTTTCAGTGGTACTGAGCCATTGAGCATCAGGCTCAGTAGAAATCGGGGTTGTCTGGCAGAACACCATGCCCAGAGGATATACCCAGATAGATGAGTTGTTGATGCCAATAAGGCCCAGAATGGGTTGGTAGCTGGGTATAGTGGAGACAGGCAGGCCAAGTGTTTGAGCAGAAAATATAAAAAGATACATGTACTTTGTGATTGATATTAGGTAGTTCTTGCCATAAGGCACCATGTGCAGTGAAGAGTTCATGGGAGGACTTCAGTCCTCAGGGTTATTGATTATGTTAGTTTCCTAGGGCTGCCATAACAAATTACAACAAACTTGGTGGTTTAAAATAACAGACATTTATTTTCTTAGAGTCATGGAGGCCAGATGTCTGAAGTCAAGGTGCCAACAGGGCTGGTTCCTTCTGGAGGTTCTATTCCTCTGCTCTATGACTCTATCCTAGCTTCTGGTGGCTGCTGGCAATTCTTCGCATGCCTCTGCGTATAGATATATCCCTTCAATTTTTGTCTCCTTCTTCACATGACCTTTTTCTTCTGTATCTCTGAGTGTTTCAAATCTTTCTCTCCCTTTGTTTTAAGGACACCAGTTATTAGATTAGGGCCCACTCTAAATTCAGGATGATCTCATCTCAGGATCCTTAATTATATCTATAAGGATACTAATTCCAAGTAAGGCCACATTCACAGGTATGACGTGGTTAGTACATAAACATATCTGTTTTGGCATGTTATTTAACCCATTATTTTGGTAAAAGCAGAACTAAGTCCTAGGTTAGAAAAGCAAATGATCTGTTTAAGGCAGTAAGTCAAAGCTCAAGTATAGAAAAAGAAAACAAGAGTCTAATTTCAGGAACGCAAAATCATGGTTAGGATAGGACCAGAATCAATAGTACATGGAATGGAAGCTTAGTTACTAGTTGAGTAAGGCTCTTTCTATTCCAATAGATTAAAAACAGACTGTTAAATAGCCTAGGATACTGGTAAATTCACCAGCTGCAACAGCAGGGATAGTATGTGGGCCACAATAACAATAATTACTAAGTGCAGTAATCTGGGAGCCATAGACTCTGTAAAACAAAACAAACAGAATCTTAAAAACAAAAAACAAAAAACAAATTAGTTTTTTGCTCACAGTTTAGTTAGTGGCATGCATAGAAATTCTAACCAGCTCTTCAAGTTTCCCCCTTTGTGTATTCCACAAATAACTTTCTCCAAGTAACATGAATTCTTACTTTTTTGCTCCAACCCCAAATATAAGAAAATTAGTCTAATTCTAGATTATGAAAAAAAATGGAAATAATAGCTTGATTAAACCTTAATAATTGTTACCAATTCCCTTTTAAATTTCCTTAGTGTGTGAATGATTTAAAAAATACTTTACTACACAATAAAAGTATTTTATCAAAATGTCATCAATTCCTTATTTTATCATGCAGAACTTTCCTGAACACTAAGCTTTTATTCCATTTTAGAAAATTTCTTAGGCAATGATGTCCCACTTTCGAAGATATTAAAATATGCTCTAACATGTTCAGAAACATATGTCTTGTTATTCCAAATCTGGCCTTTTTTCCATACTGTTTCCCAAAAATGGGAAAAGAAAAGTTGATGAAATTGAACAGCTTGATTTTTCTGTGAATGAGTAGAGCAGTTTGGAACAGATATGAGCATTAGAGATTATCTGAAGTCAAGGGCTAATGGGTCAGAGGCGTAATTGGAGTTGCAAAAAATCACTTTTTTTCAGAATATATGACATTTTTATGCTCTTCTGGATCCAAATAGTGTGTACCTTGGCATACCATGTCTGTTCAAATGACAGCAACTCTCTGTCCTTTAAGAACAAATACATCTTCTCAGCTGTAACGGTTTTCATTGGTTTGATGTTTGATGAACCAAGGCCTTTGGAGTCAGAGTACAGAGAATGCAGTTACGGCTGGGGTTTTGGCCAGGTTCCCCACTGTCTCAGAAAATGACCAGCTATCTTTTGAGGTGGCTTAAAGAAACAGCTCTCTGATGACTCAGCCGGAGGTTAACAACTCTGATAAGTGCTACATCCGATTGGGTTCTTTGGTGTCATCAGTGGCCTTGAGTGCAGAGAAGATAGAGGCTTTGAAACCCTGACACAAAATCAAAGAGTCACCTTCTCACCCGCAGTCAGTTCATAAGAAAAGAACTGAAAAAATGGGCATTTCACAGAAGCCCTTACATAGAGCTTGCATCTTTTTTATTTTCTCTCTTACTAGATACTTTAGAAAGCTTTTGGAAAATACATTTAATCTATTTCAAAGGTCACAGCAACAAAGTTCTTTGTTCCATTGCTATATCCATGCTTGGTCAGGCTTTAAAACTTCAATCTTGGTGGGTTTTTTTGACATCAACTGGAACAGCGGTGAATGAAAATTACTGGTGTTCAAGGGTGCAGATGAAACAGAACCGGATTTTTTTGTCTGTATGTATTAGGGTGTCTGGAAATAGAGTTCTCATATTTTATGAATCAAAAATCAGTTCCGTTGCCTGACAAATATAAATAACCTCATAGGGATAATGAGTCAAAATATTTGAAATCAAGAATATTTTGGATAATCTGAGATGTGGTTTTTGTACATACAAAGTGTTGACTTAATTCAAATTTAGTGAAAGCTAAATGAGAACTCGTATGTGTTTAAGTTCATAGCCTGGGTAGACTATTACTGTATGTTATTGCTTGCTTTCCTTCTCATCAGTCTCTGCAAGAAGTTAGCATATATAATAAAAGACAGCTTTCACAGGTACCACATTTTCTTAGCCGACCATTAATAATGAGGAAACACAATGCTTGTTTGCTAATCAAACGTAATGAGCAGGTTAATGAAAAACACGTTCCAAGTTCACCTAAGTAATAACCTTACCTCTATCTCTTAAGTCACCAGGGATGGTTTGACAAGCACGTGGCTTAGGCTAGTCAGTGATATGAATTTAGTTAATTCGCTGTATTTCCTTCCTAGGGAAACTATGCAAACAATGCTTTTCATTTCAAATACATGTCAGGTTTTTCAAAATCCCAATGTTATTGTAAGGGTGAGAAACACAAATTGAGAGACAGGGAGTTGGTGAATGTCCTTAACCCATCAGACTGAAGAGACAGCTAAAAGCAGTGAGGTTATGTGGTTGGCCTATGCTTATTATTGGGTTAGAAAAAATTGGATCTGCTTTGCTTTTGGTCAAATAAAAACAACACCAATACTAATAATGTAGGCTAAGTGTTTTTTTGTGAATTATCGTAATCAATTCTTGCAGTAATCCTATGAGCTAGATTCATAAATAACATTATGAATAAATAAATCTGGAGATAACACTATAGATTTAAGGCAATGAAGCTGAGGATGAGAGATGTTAAGTAACTCTTGCATGGCCATACAACTAATAAGTGGTAGAAACAGGATTTGAAATTCAACAGCTTGTAGAAGTTCTCTGAGCTCCTTCCATCCTTAGGCAACCGTTTCTTAATAACCCATGTTACAGGTGCAAATAATTACAGCCTTTCTATACAAGATTTTTGTCATAGTCTTGATTCACTAGATAGCAAACATTGTGTTGTATTTTCCATTATACAAAGTGCTTTGCACATAGAAGGAACTTAATGCATGTTAGCAGAATGAATTTACTTCTTAAATCTAGTTTTAACACTTATTCCAATTGTGTGCTTAGAAAAATATGGCAAACAAAAGCGAAGTTTGTGCATGAACTAGATGGAGTTAGATCCACTAACTTTGTTTCTAGACCCAGGGAGGAGAGTGTAGAAAACCTGCTGCCAATTGTTAGTCTCAGCAAATGGGAAGGTCAGGACGTTTCTAAATGTGGATCAGCAGAGTACATGAAGAGTACCATATGGCCAAGAGAAAGGCCAAATACCTTCAAGTATTAGTAACCTTCCACACCTGCAAGTGTGGACAAGAGGACACAATAAACATTGTTCTTGGCCGTAAGAAATATCGCAGGACAAACAATCCTCTAAGAAATTTTTGAACCCAAGCAATCTAATTGTGCTGGTAAAATGTGCCTTCAGGCAGAATTAGAGGTAAAACCAGTTAATTAGTTTATTTATTGTCATCTTCTCAGAGGCAAGTACATTTTTACTTTCACAATAAACTCACTATCAAAACTCACATGAGAACTTGGGATTCATCAGTAGCTCTGATGTTTGTCAAAAAATCTGGATCAAATTCTATTCACTAATCTCTCTCTTTCTGGCTCTAAACACATGTCACACAGTGGCCTGCTATGGACATGATGTGCCCTGTGGTAGATGAAGCACTAATCAAAGAACTTGAGTTACATGTTCTCATTGGCCTAGTGAAACGGCAGCCTTCTTCTCTTAAAGATACAAAATTGACCTTTAAGTCATTTTTTCCTTCAGCGCTTTGGTAAATTTCCTGTTCCAAGGGAATTTTAAAAAGTTGGTGTTGGCAGCCCTGAGGAGTTAAGTAGAGAACATCACAAACTCAGGTTGAGAGAATTGGATGACTTCCTCTTGGCATTTCAGTGTCAGATTTGCTTTTTATCTGCCAAGGAGGTCCAGCAGGCTTGCCAGTGGATTCTTTCTTAGAGGGGTCTAACATGAGGTTACTGCCCAGTCCAATTACAGCATGACTATAAAGAAGTCTCTATCTCCCAGTGAACAATAAATAGAAATATAGCAACCATATATTTTGACTAGGAAATAGTGATAGCTGGCAAGGTATTTGAGGGGTTAATGGGGCAATTTTTGTTAAATATCAAGACTGTCTTGTAAAATCCACAATGTATTGTTATTATATTTTTTAATGTTCAGAGACAAATATTGATCTACCTTGCCTGTAGCATGAAAAGCAATAATAATAATAATTCTAACACTATTGAAAATTTACTATATGCCAAATATCAATCCATTTGTTCCTTACAATAATACTAGGAAATAGATCCTATTATTATCACCCACTTTTGGCAGATGGGGAAACTGAAATACTGAGGGGTTAAGAATCTTTACCAAGTTCACACAGCTAGTCAGTGACCAAGTTAGGATTTTAACCTAAGAAGTTTAGATGGAGAAAATATGCTCTTAACCATTATGCTAAATTGCCTGTATTAACTGGAGAACCAGGACATGAAAACAAAACTCTGAATAATAATCATTATAATAAACATTGATTTAGCACTATAGTGTGCAAGATACTGTTCTTTTTTTTTAAGCTATTCTTAAATAAAAAGACATTTTATTTAGGAATAGTTTTAGATTTACGGGGAAGTTGCAAAGAATTACAGGCAATTTGCTAATTTGCTCACGCTATACACATTTTTGTACTTAATCCCCTCAATAATCCTATAAGGTAAGTAATATTATTACCCCTATTTTACAGATAGAAAAACTGAGGCACATGAAATATAAGTCACTGGCCTCATGTCAATCAGCATGTAAGTAATATGACTGGGATTCAAACCCAGGTGAGGCTAGTCATTCAAACCCATCTCTTAATTTATATTTGCTGATGCTGTGGCAGTATTTTGAAAAATGGACATCAATTACTGGATTCTTAAATTCAATAAAAAATAATTTTCTTTTTATTGGCCACATCTCATCCAAAGCAATCTCAAAATTTTTTCTTTCGGCCGGGCGCAGTGGCTCAAGCCTGTAATCCTGGCACTTTGGGAGGCCGAGATGGGCAGATCATGAGGTCAGGAGATCGAGACCATCCTGGCTAACATGGTGAAACCCCGTCTCTACTAAAAAATACAAAAAACTAGCCGGGCGCGGTGGTGGGCACCTGTAGTCCCAGCTACTCAGGAGGCTGAGGCAGGAGAATGGCGTAAACCTGGGAGGCAGAGCTTGCAGTGAGCTGAGATCCGGCCACTGCACTCCAGCCTGGGCGACAGAGCGAGACTCCGTCTCAAAAAAAAAAAAAAAAAAAAATTTCTTTCATAAATTAGGAATCCTCTCACATCAAGTACAATGGCTAAACACAAAAACTACATAAATAAAATCAAATTAGTTGTTGAAGAAAGACCAACTGGGTCACTGTCTTCCTCATCACTCCCTTTTCCAGTAACCCCCCAAACTTCAAGAAGGAGGAAAATATATAATACATAGTGACCAATGATTTACAACCCATAGATATGTTTTCAGGAAGATAAACTTACAAATTCATACTTACTGGAATTTCTTTAATTTTTTTCATATCTTGATTGCTTCTACATAATCTTTGTTACTTTCCCAGTTGATTAGAGCTAAATATAAAATATACTGGCATTTTTTTGTGATTTACATTTCTGTTGAGGACAACCTATATAAAACAGAGATCATGTCCCTGATATATACGAGCCTAGCAAATTTTAGCTGTGTGTTTATTCATTTCCAAAGATAATAAATATTGCTGCTCCAGTACTTCTATCTTTAAAAAATGAAATTTACACTGGCAAACATAGTTAATGATCATCTAACAAAGCATACCAATCACTTCTCTCATTAATCACAGTATATGAACATTATAGACTTCTATTAGGGGCTAAATTAGGAGGTAACTATTGCTTGAAAAGTGGGAATAGTACTAAATTTGATAATTTTGGATATTAAGCTTCTTGGTACATCCAGAAGTAGACACTTTGCAACATATGAACATCCCCACAACTTTTTCAGCCCTAAGTAACCTGACCAATAATATGATGCTATCTCCTATATTTTCTTTCAAACTGTAACCTGACGACAATAGACAAAGAAGTATGGAATGCCATACTTATGTGCAATTGTTAAAATTCACTGGGTGATGCTGTTAGAGGCTAGGTGTTAAGGAGATCGGTATGGACATTTAGGTAACACTAGCATGTGGATCATTACAGCAGAATTAAATAATGTTGGAGCTGGAAAAGACCCTTCTGTTTAATTCTACTGCCACTTATGATTGATGAAAAATTAAAATCCAGAGAAATTTATCAACCTGCCTCAGAACGCTCAGGAAGAAAATGGCAAAATCAAGACTAGAACTCAGATCAATGTATTCAGTTTAAAGAAATGTGCCTCAATTGGAGGGATAGAAGACTCTGACTCTGAAGGTACCAGCTTTCCCTCAGGATTTATTTATTTATTTATTTGAGACAGAGTCTCGCTCTGTCACCCAGGCTGGAGTGCAGTGGCGCGATCTTGGCTCACTGCAAGCTCCGCCTCCCGGGTTCACACCATTCTCTTGCCTCAGCCTCCCAAGTAGCTGGGACTACAGGCGCCCGCCACCACGTCCAACTAATTTTTTTGTATTTTTAGTAGAGATAGGGTTTCACCATGTTAGCCAGGATGATCTCAATCTCCTGACCTCGTGATCCGCCCGCCTCGGCCTCCCAAAGTGCTGGGATTACAGACGTGAGCCACCTCGCCCGGCCTCCCTCAGGATTTAATACTGAGTCTAATCAATTCCTTTATCTTAGTTCATCAAAAGTGCAGCCAAGATGCAAGCCCTATACACAGGCTTTCCCATATCACCTGGAATATGTGGAGACTATGAATTAAGCAAGGTGTAGATGAACAGTACTGAAATTAAATCATGAAAAAAACCTGGTACCTGTAGATTCTTCCATTAGCAGTATGACTTTGAGAAAGCTTTAAACTTTCTGTGGTCTTTCATATTCTTATATTTCAGAGATTGAGTTAAATTAAATTTTATATGCAGTAAGACTACTTTGATGACTAAAACACAATTTCTTTGCCTTTGGTTGAAATTATAGCAATATTCAGAAAGATAACCTTGGCAACCTTATACTACCAGAAAGTTCTGATTAGAATTCATATACAGAAAAAAATAAATTATAGAGAAAGAATGATTCTAACAACTCATCTTAATTTATCTTCATACTAATGGTATAATACACTATTTTGTAACTGAGAAAAGTGAGTCCTTGAAAGGTAAGGAAGTTGTTTGAAGTCCTGTTGCTACTAAGCCACACAGCAATAATTCAAAATGTTTTTGTAGGACTCCAAAGTCACATATGTTTGTGTGAGCAAAAAACAGGCCCAGCTGGCAAATAAAAATCACAAGGAAATCACGGTGTACAACGACTCAAAATCACCACAATCAGAGTCATCCAGTGTTATTTAGTGCTTGGTCAAGCCCAATAGCCTTTGAGAACATCTCTTTGTCATAGCAGGACAAGATGATTGTTTTCAAAATGATGGCCTTCAATCATCAGTAAACAGTAAATTCCATTCTGTATGTTCTATTTAAGAAAGATCGTAAAGTTCCAAATCAAATGTTTTAAATATACAGCTTATCAGAAAAGCACAATTATATTGAATGATTCATTACCGGAATGTTCTGGGTCAGAATACTACTAAAGTATTCTTATTCAGAATAACTAAAAGTTATTTCCATGAAAGTATTCCTGCTATTAGTTTGGAGAGGAATTTAATGAACAATGCTTCTGGGTTTTTTTTGTTTGTTTTGTTTTTTGTTTTTTGTTTTTTTTTTTCAGGTGACAAGGTTAAATTTGAGGCTTAATCAATGGTCCAGTCATCCAAAATGCTACATCCTGCTTTTTCTTCCTGTACCTATTCATAGTTTATGAGCTGTGGTAGACCTTTAGAGTGGATGGCTCAGTGAGCAGTTTGTCAGAGACAAGTGGGTGTTGTGTTGTTTTTTCTTTAAGTTTAGTGGAATAATGGTCATTATTTAAAGCTAAGGATCAAGTTCTATTCAAATTGCCTACATAATTTTTATTTTGTCATCCCTCCAAAGAATTTATTAAAGCATCTAAATGTGTTTGGTATAGATTTTCATTAGTACATTAAAAGAAAATGTGAAAACATATTACTAGGATGCTGATAAATTAGAGCCCTGCAGTTAGTTCTCATTGAATCCCTACTAAAAATAATAGAAGGTAAATTATAGTGCTCCTAGAATTTCATCCTAGTGAAAAACAGCAGCCTATTTTGCTGCATGTCTACAAACCTGGTGGTATAATTTCACAAATGTATCCAGCTAATTAGGCAACCTTTGTGTTAAAATCTTTCAAAACTCTTTCATTACATTTGATGGTTTTTGAGGAAACAGCTGGAAATTTCTATCAATGAAAACAGATTCTGTTTTATTATTTGTAATTTCTTTTTTATCTCTGCATGCCAGTAGGATGTGCTGCAAATCATTTTAAAGACCTATACAAGCTGGACATATTGACATTAAAATAAAAGCAGAACCTTTTGCTTGCAGATATTAAAGTAAAGTATTAAATATTAAAGTTGATTTACTGGCAAGTTTAGCACAGAAGACAGCTGAAATAAGCTATGAGAATGAACATAAATTGGATTATGTTGTTTGTGGTTTGAGCTGAATGAGGTAAAAAATTTTTACTTCATAACAATAAAACAAAAATAAATGTTGGTATTAATTGTCCTAAATACTCAGTAAAGGAATAATGTGACCACTTACAAAAATTAATGCAAATAAAATTCACAGCATCTCTGTGGGTCTATCCTTCATGCAGAATTGAGGAAAATATTAACCATCATTCAGGACAAAGACTGTGAAGTATCTGTCCCATGTGGGTTTAGAAGTCAATCATTTAATCAATTCAGGAGATAAAAAGGTTCCTAGACAAAGTTTGAACTGCTCTAGAAATTCTCTTCTTTTAAACAGGAGGAAACAGCAGATTGTTTGGAGATTCACAATGAACCAAAGAAAAGGAAGAGAAATAACTACTAAGAATCAGGTGCTTAATATATACCAGACACTGCTCAATGTGTTTAATACATAATATAATGAGTTCTCCCAATCCATCTTGGCGAAATTATTATCACCCCTATTCAAAACACTATTGTTATAAGCCTTGCTTTTTACCCTTATCATCCAATCTCGTCTTGTTCCATTCTTCATTTGCCTTCTACACTCCAGGTACATCAGCCTCCTTTTGTTCCCTGAAACACTAGAAAATCCTCTCTTCCTTAGGGGCATTGTACCTGTCATCCCCTCTGCCTTTAACACCCCTAACCCCTCAATCACTACCAATAACTCCATGCTTCAGTGGCTTGGGTCTTCCATTTTTAAGTTCTCGCAATATTTAATTTTGGAAACAGAACAAAGAGCGTCTGTAATATAATGGTTTAACAATATGAAAGTTTCTATATTTTTTTAAGCGAGAGCCCAAAGGTAGGTTGGTGATCCATGTTTGTAGGCAGCTCAGTGATTCTCACACACAGTTTCTATATCTAGGTCCGATTCCCAGTGTATGCTATGTCTCAACTGGTTGGCAGGTGAAAAAGATCATGGGAATACCTCTCCAATTGCATTAAGAACAATACCTAGAAAAAGCACCAGTCACTTCTGCTTATATCCCATTGATGAGAGTTTAGTCACTTGGCTATACCTAGCTGCCAAGGAAACTGAGAAGTAGAATATTTAGCTTGGGAACCATGGCCCTAGTTAAGACCACATTAAAATAAAAAAGAAGGTGATCAATGACTAAAAGGCAACTAATAGAGGCTTGGCTTAGATGTCATATTTGCAGAAACGCCTTCTTTGACTACCCCATCTGAACTAAATCTCATATTAGTTACATATATTTTTTTGTCACTGCATCTTGTTTATTTTCTTTATAGCAGTTATTTTATGACTTTATATTTGTGAAGTTATACATTTTATAAAAGTTTCAAAATTATTGTCTTCCTTTTCTCCTTAAACTCCTTGAAAGTAGAACTATGTTTGTTTTTGTTTCCCATTATATCTTTCATGCCTATATGCATGGCACATTTGATATTATGAAAGTTATATTTGATATAATAAAGATTGTTGAATGAGTGAACAGAAATTCAAACAAATCTCTAGACAGCTAATACCTCAAATGAGGTGAATTTATTGGTTGAAAATGCAAGCAATTTACGAGGAAAATAACAAAATTAACTATGAAAGTACCTTACAATTCCCCTAGTGCAGTATTTTCTAAAGTGTTGGTCAACTATCCACTAGTGGGTTATAAAATCCCTTTATTGTATCATAATAGCATTTAGAAAGAAGAGAAATGGAATAGGATAACCAGCATGAAGAAAAAAAATAGAATAGAACAGAATAGTAGACTAAAAGAGAATAGAATAAAAAATCAGAGGACATTGTACATGGTTAGGGTTGGCATTATTTCAGAAAACTTTAGTCTGATATATATATATTTGTATATATATTTGTGAATGTATATCTATCATCTATCTCAGAAGTGTGTGTGTGTGTGTGTGAATATGTATACATTCTGGGTCACAAGGTAAAATGTAATTCTTACTGTAAATGATGTAAAAAAAGATGTTTGAAAGCCACTGCCTAGTGCACTTAGAAGAAAAAGGTTCAAAGGCAAGACAGATACGGGAGGAAAAAAGTTGATCCTTATAGAGCTTAATGTGACCTGTCTTATAGGCTAACAAAATGACATCAAATGGTGACTCGTCTCTTCACCAATTCCATGATTTTCAGTTGCATCTTTTCCAGCAATACGGTATCAAAGTGTATTTCAAAGAAGAGAAGAGTGTGTGTTTCAAAGCATCATTTTATCTTATCAATCACAGTGGGCTATTATCTTCAAGTATGAAAACTTCAAAAATAACTTTGAATTATTGAGAGCATCTTTTTTATTTTTGAAATTCAAATATACCTATGGAACTTATATACTTGCTCTAGTGATTGGTCCTTGATCAGGGGTCTTTTCTAATGTGCCTGCCTGTGAGGATCCCATGTTGTATTTAGAACAAAGATTAGTTGTATTCTTTGAGCTCTTTGCGTGAATGCAATTTTGCTCCATTTTGACTTCCAGCAATTGCTAGTAGATTTTTTTTTCCTTTTTCACTTCCTTTCTTGCTAGAGGAATCTGAAATAAAATTAGTATTAAGCTATCGACCTTATTAAAATTTTAGTCTTGTATTTTACTTTTCTTTTAAATTCAATAGTGATTTTCTTCTGGCTTCCTCAGTTTTCATGAGATTTACCAACTCCCAAGCTCTTTATAAAAATATGTTCAGTTGGACAATATCAGAGCCAGAGGTAAGAGTGATGGTTCTCTAAGCAAATAGCTTAGTTACAACCTAATCTGCTGCTCCACACATACAAACACCTTTTAAACCAGTGTGAATAATGTCTGCCATATGCAGGAAACACAAAAAAAAGTGAAAATGGCAAAACATTTTTTTCCTTTAAAAACAGTTTCACTCGCTGTTCTACTGAACAAGGATTGACCCTTTGTAGTTACTGACCTACTGGAACCCTGAAATATCTACGTAGGCTCCTTTAAGTGGACGTTACTCCTCCTCACTTACCGGCTCTGCAAGAGTAAAAGGCCATTTTATGGGTACCACTGGAATTCAGCCAGACCACTACCAACTTGTATACTCTTCCTTGCTTTCAGGTTTACCAAATCTTCAGCTCTGTTTCTGTCTCAGTTTTGCTCAAAATCTCTTCCAATATTGGCAGCTAAACATAGTGTCTACTATGATTTGGGTATTATGCTAAACTCTTTACTTGCATCCTCTTATATAACCTTCCCCAAAACCCAGTGAGGTAGTTACTTGATTTGATTATCTACAGTGGCATGACAAATAACTTCAAAACATAATGCTTTAAAGCAGCAGACATCATTTGTTATCTCTCAGGTTTCTGTGGTTCAGTTATTGGGAAGTGCCTGTGCGGAGCAACTCTGGTTTAGGTTCGCACATGAAGTTGCAGTCAGTCTGCGCCTGAGGCTAGTGTCACTTTGCAGGTTTCTTCACCCTCACTGGCGTGGTGTCTGGACTTAAGCAGCTGAGATTTCTCAGGTATAACTCTCTCTCTTTACGTAATCTCCCCACATGTTCTCCCCATCATTGTAGCTTTGGGATGGCTTCATTTTAAGACACATACCTTGAGAGAGAGAACTAGATGAAAACTGTTTTACCTTTTCTGACTTAACCTTGGAAGTCATGCAGTGTCGTTTCAGCTCCTTTCAATTTTATTCATTTTTATTTTTTATTTTTTTTGAGACGGAGTCTTGCTCGGTCGCCCAGGCTGCAGTCCAGTGGTGCGATCTTGGCTCACTGCAAACTCCGCCTCCTGGGTTCACACCATTCTCCTGCCTCAGCCTCCCCAGTAGTTGGGACTACAGGCGCCCGCCACCATGCCCAGCTAATTTTTTTGTATTTTTAGTAAAGATGGGGTTTCACCGTGTTAGCCAGGATGGTCTTGATCTCCTGACCTCGTGATCTGCCCACCTCGGCCTCCCAAAGTGCTGGGATTACACGTGTGAGCCACCATGCCAGGCCTCAATATTTTAAATAAGCAGGTCATTAAGGCCAGTCTATATTTAGAAGGAAGGAGATTAGACTCTACCTTTTATGGAAGGAATGTCAGGGAATTTACGGACAATACACATAATTTTACTTCATTTTCATAGCAATTATGAATGAGTGTTAGCCAACTTTTTAAAAGTTCTATTTGTGATTATCTAACCTTGGTGAGGAAGTAAAAGGTTAAGTAGGTTTCATCCCATGTATGAAAAGCTTTGCTTTATAGACACTTTCTTTTTTCATGATAAAATTTTAAAATTTTGAAATATGCCTATAGAAGAGCACATAAGACATACATGTATTATATAACTTAAGGAAGAATTGTAAAATAAGTATTTGTGTACAAATATTTTTGGCACCCGAGATCCCCTTTGGGTCTTTCTTCTTGGTAATCACTCACACTGTTCACTCTAGTGTAACTGATACTAAGACTTTTGTTGTGATATTATTAACTTGCTTTTCAAAATAATTTTAATATTTAGTTATATAATCCTTAATTTTTTATTTTAACTTTGCCTGTTTATAAACTTTATGTGAAACGAGTCAACATTTGTGTCTTTCTTCCATTGCTTATTTGTGTGATTTATCCAAGTTGGTCACATGTAGCTGTACTGTAGTTCATTTTACTTTATTTGCTATGTAGTATTCTGTCAAAAGAATATAACACAATTTTATTTACTAATTTTTATACATGTCTATTGGTGCACATGCACAAATGTTTCTATAGGGAATGTTTCTAGGAGTAGAAATGCTTAAAAATGCTTGTGCATATCTTTGCAAAATGTCAAACAGCTTTGCAAAGTGGTGGTATTAATTTGCATTTCTACCGGTGGTATATGAGACCTCCTGTTGCTCTAGATTCTTGGAAACATTTGGCATTGTCAGACTTTTAAATACTTCCAATGTGTTGGGTGTGTACCATTTTCTCATGGTGTTTGCATTGTGCATTTCTTTGATTACTAATAAAGTTGATTACCTTTTTATATATTTAATGGTAATTTATACTTTGTGCAATGCTTATTAAAGTTTTTTTCTATATTTCTATTAGACTTAGGTTTTTCTTATTGATATGTTGGAAATCTTTATGTATTCTGAATACTAGCTCTTTTCAAGTTTTATGTGTTAAATGTCTCTTCTCCGCCCATATTTTGTGACTTATCATTAATTCTCTTTATGTTGTATTTGATAAAGAAAGATATTCTTAATTTTAAATATAGTCAAATTTATTTCCCTGTTTCTTTATGATTACTGTGTTTTTGGTCTTGTTTAGGAAACCTTTCTTACTTTGAGGACTTAAAATATTCTTCTACAATATTTTAATTAAAATAATTATAATTTTCACTTTTCATTTATATGGGTAATGAATGTGGAATTTATTTTTTGTAGGTAGTGTGAAAATAATGTCTAAAGTTATTTTTTTTAACCATATGGATATTTTATTGTCTTTGCATCATTCATTGAAGACTATCCTTTTCTAAATACTCTGCAATGACAATGCTTATAAATCAAGTGTTGGATCAAGATCTGTATCTTGGATTTTTATTCTGCTTTTCTTTTTTTATTTCTTCTTAAATTAATAATTTTTATTCCTGTTTTTAATTTTTTTAGAGACAAGGTCTTGCTTTATTGCCGAGGCTGAAGTGCAGTGACTCAATGAGCTTACTGCAGCCTTGACATCCTAGGCTCAAGGGGTTTCAAGTGATCCTCCTGCCTCAGCCTCCCAAGTAGCTAGGACTACATGCTCATACCACCACATCCAACTATTTTTTAAGAAATTATTTCTTGTAGAGATGAGGACATTTGTATGTTGCCCAGGCTGGTCTTGAACTCCTGGCCTTGAGCAATCCTCCCATCTTGGCCTCCTAAAGTATTGGAATTACAACATGAGCCACCACACCTGGCCTCATTTTTTTAAATTGATACATAAATATTATATATATTTATCAGTATAACATGACATTTTGAAACATTTTGTAAACATTGTGGAATAATTAAATATAATTAATCAATATATGCATCACTACACATACTTATCTTTTTTCATGGTGATAATATTTTGTATCTACACTCAGCAATTTTCAAAAATAAGATATATTATTATTAATAATAGACACCATGTTGTGCAACAGATCTCTTAAACTTATTGTATCTAACTGAAATTTTATATCCTTTGACCAACATCTTCCCTACTCCCTCACCTATGCTGCAGCTTCTGATAACTACCATTTTACTCTTTTCTTCCATATATTCAACTTTTTTTCAGATTCCACATATAAGTAAGAAAATGTGATATTCTCCTTTATCTTCTGGGCTTATTTAAATTAATACAATGTCCTTCAGGTTCATTTTGTTGTCACAAATGACAGACAGAATTTCCTTGTTTTTTTTTATGGCTGAATACGTATGGTTGATTCCATATCTTGGCTATTGTGAATAATGTTGCAATGAACATGGGGATACTGATATCTCTTAAACATACTTATTTTATTTCCTTTGTATATATTCCCAGAAATGGGATTTCTGGATAACACAGTGTTTATATTTTTAATTTTTTGAGGAACTTCCATACTCTTTTCCATTATGGCTATACTAGTTTAGATTCCCAATAACAGTGTCTGCATCATTGTCTTAATACTATAACATTTTACTGTGATTAATATCTGGTAGATATAGCAAGTCAAACCATCTTGTTCCTTTTCAGGCATGTTGTAGCTATTTTTAATTCTTTTTGTTTCCACACAAATTATAGAATTTGCTTATCAAGTTTTATAATTTAACCTAAGATTCTCTTTGTGGCTGCATTAAATCTATAAATGAAAAATTGGGATATGTTGAATAGAACATCTAAGAGAGATCACTGGATTTCAACAGAGAAGTGATGGGAATTCTCTGAGGCACAGAAGGAAAGGAAAATGAAGCAACCAGCCCATCCCAGATTGGCTCAGAGCCAGGAAGATATCCTGATTGCAGGGAAAAGGTAAGCAAGAGATCCTCAGCAGTCCACATTCCCACAATGGATGCCTGCAATCCTAGCCACAGGAGAGCCACTCAGCCCTTATAGGACCTGAGCCTAGTATAAAGAGCTATGTGGAATCCATGCAACTACATTGTTCTAGAGGAAATTTACACTGGGTCCTACTCACCCATAAGACCCAAGCTGCTGCAGCCCACAATGCCATATTGAGAGCCCAGCCCCTACCAGACTACATCCTGCACTGGAGATCAATGGCCCCTGCATCTCCATTTCTCAACATCCCCCCACATCTACCCCAAGGGCTGCAGCATTACACCACCAACCAGACCCAGTGGTGCAGCCATGTCTCCAGCACTCCAGCCCATACACCCCAGGGAACAGGCAATCCAGAACATGAGAGAGGCTACCCCAAGGACAAAGGAAGTGAAAGCATGTACTCCTCAAAGCTTGAGAGCCATCTTCCTGGCACTGCAAACATTCACAACAGCAGTGGGGGTTCCACACACCTGTGTGTACCTTCAGAGGGCCTGAGAACCGGCTAGGATGTGTATGCCATCAGAGAACCTAAAGACCAGACTTCCCTGTCCACTGCTGCCAACATCCATGCACACCATCCAGGGGCCAGAGAATTGGTTCACCCCACCTGCCACAGCCCACTGCCTTCACTGCAGCTGGTGGTCATGGGAACTGTCAACAGGCCTGAGGATTGGTCTACCCCATGTCCCATTACTGGTGCCATTGCATGCTGCCTGAGGCCCTGGGAACCAGTCTGCCCAGACTGTCACCACCAACACTGGTGCCTGTGCATGCCATCTGGGAGCCTAAGGGCCAGCCTGCATAGGCTCTACTGCCACCACTGCTGGTGCCTGTGTATACCACCTGGAGGCCTGAGAACCGGAATACCTGCCCTCTTGCTGACACCACTGGGGTCTACATGTGCCACTGGGTACACAAGGATCAGTCTGCCTGATGCTCCCATATAGCAAAGCCTCACTACAGCCTTCACTCACACCTAGAATCAAAACCAGAGCACCCTATTCAACCAACATTATAGATAAACCTAAAGAAAAAGACCCTTCCCCCAAAGATTCAATCCATGTAATTGGAAGAAATGACTATTACACCAGATGGACAGATATCAACATAAGGACAAAAGAAACATGAGAAAGAAAGTAAACATGACACTTCCAAAAGAGCACAATAATTCTTCAGTAACAGATACCAAAGGAAAAAAAAATTCTATGGAATGGCTGAAGAGGAATTCAAAATAATGGTCTTAAGGAAATTCAGCAAGACATAAGAGAACACAGATAGATAATATGAAGAAATCAGGACAACCTCCTAGATGAAAATCTCAAAAGAGATAGGCATTATATAAAAGAACCAAACAGAAATCTAAAACTGAAGATTTCTATGTTTTTTTTTTTTTTTCTTGAGACCGAGTCTGGCTCTGTCGCCCAGGCTGAAGTGCAGTGGCACGATCTCGGCTCACTGCAAGCTCCGCCTCCCAGGATCACGTCATTCTCCTGCCTCAGCCTCCCGAGTAGCTGGGACTACAGGTGCCTGCCACCTCGCCCGGCTAATTTTTTGTATTTTTTTAGTAGAGATGGGGTTTCACCGTGTTAGCCAGGATGGTCTTGATCTCCTGACCTCATGATCCGCCCACCTTGGCCTCCCAAAGTGCTGGGATTACAGGCGTGAGCCACTGCACCCGGCCTAAAACTGAAGATTTCAATGAATGAAATGAAAAATACAATCAAGAGCTTCAACAATAGACTAGATCAAACAGAAGAAAGAATTTCCAAACCTGAAGACAGACTTTCTGAAATAACACAGTCAGACTAAAAAAGAAAAAAAATAATAAAAAATAATAAAGAAAATGTACATGACATACAGGACACCATGAATCAAACAAATATTCACATTTTTGGAGTTTCAGAAGAAGAAGAGATAGAAAAGGACATAGAAAAACCATGTAATGATACAATAGCTAAAATTTCCCAATATGCCTGAGAGATATAGACATCCATATACAGAAATCTCAAAGAAGTTTAAATTAATTCAATCCGAAAAGATCTTCCTTAAGGCATGTTATAGTGAAACTCACAAAGCCAAAGAAAAAGAGAGACTTATACAAACAACAAAAGAAAAATATCAAGTCATATATAAGGGAAACTCCATCAGACTAACAGCAGATTTCTCAGTAGAAGTCTTACAGACCAGAAGCGGGTAGAATGATATGTCTAAGTGCTGAAAGAAAAAAACATACAAAAAAACTGTCAAGCAAGAATATTATATCCAGCATACCTATCCTTTAGAAATGAAGAGTAAATAGAGTCTTGCCAAGACAAGAAAAAAACAGAGGAAATTTGTCACCGCTAGTCTGACTATACAAGAAATGCTTAAGGGAGTTCTATTTTTGGAAGCAAAAGGATAATGTTTACCATCATGAAAATATACAAAACTCACTGGTAGAGCAGATATGAAAGTGAGAAAGAGAAAGTAATCAAACATTATCATTATAGGAAAATAAGCAATTCATAAAGGTAAACAGTAAAAGAGAATGAAAGAGACAAAGGATAAAACAATCAGAAAACAATTAAAATAATAAGAGTAAGTCTTCACCTTCTGTAATAACCTGGAATATAAACACTTTAAATTCTCTAATTAAAATATATAGACTGGCTGAATGGATTTTAAAAAAAACCAAATATATGCTACCTACAAAAAAACTCGCTTCGTCTATAAAGACAACCATAAACTGAAATGGAAAGGATGAAAACAAAAAATCCACAGAAACAGAAACCAAAAGCAAGCAGAAGTAGCTATACTTATATCAGACAAAATAGACTTTAAGTTGAAATACATGAAAAAAGAAAAAGAGAGTCATTATAATGATAAATGGATCAAATCAGCAAGGGGATATAACAACTGTAAATATATATTCACCAAACTTTGGAGCACCAAGGTATATAAAGCAAATATTATTGGAGCTAAAGAGAAAGATAGGGCCCTAATATAATAATCAAAGACTTCAACACCACACTTTCAGCACTGTACAGATCATTTAAAAAGAAAACCAATAAATAAACATTGAAATTAACCTTCAGTGTGAGCCAAATGGATTTAACAGATATTTGTAGAAAATTCCATTCAACAGCTCTGGAATACACATTTTCCTCATCAGCACATAGAACATGTTAGACCAAAAAACAAATCTCAACTTATTAAAAAATCAAAATTATATTAAGTACCTTCTCAGATCACAATGAAATAAAACTAGAAATCAATAACAAGAGAAAATTTGGAAACTATACAAATACATAGAAAGTAAACAACATGTTCCTGAACAACCACTGAGTCAATGAATAAATTAAAAAGAAAACGAATAATTTTTTGAAACAAATGAAAATCAAAACACAACATTTCAAAACCTGTGGGATAAAGCAAAAGCAGTGCTAAGAGAGAAGTTTATAGTGATAAATTCCTACATCAAAAGAGTAGAAACATTTCTTTTTTATTATTATACTTTAAGTTGTGGGATACATGTACAGAACATGCAGGTTTGTTACATAGGTATACATGAGCCATGGTGGTTTGCTGCACCCATCAACCCGTCATCTACATTAGGTATTTCTCCTAATGCTATCCTTTCCCTTTCCCCCAACTTCCCGGCAGGCTCTGGTGTGTTATGTTCCCCTCCCTGTGTCCATGTGTTCTCGTTGTTCAACTCCCCCTTATGAGTGAGAACATGCAGTGTTTGGTTTTCTGTTTCTGTGTTAGTTTGCTGAGAATGATGATTTCCAGTTTCATCTATGTCCCTGCAAATGACATGAACTCATTCTTTTTTATGGCTGCATAGTATTCCATGGTGTATATATGCCACATTTTCTTCATTCAGTCAATCATCGATGGACATTTGGGTTGGTTACAAGTCTTTGCTATTGTGAATAGTGCTGCAATAAACATATGTGTGCATGTGTCTTTATAGTAGAATGATTTATAAGCCTTTGGGTATATACCCAGTAATGGGATTTCTGGGTCAAATGGTATTTCTAGTTCNGTTTTCTTCTAGTTTGCATGGTTTTAGTTATTACATTTAAGTTTTTAATCCATCTTGAGTTAATTTTTGTATAAGGTGTAAGGAAGGGGTGCACTTTCATATGGCTAGCCTGTTTTCCCAGCTTGGTCCAGAGCTGAGTTCAGGTTCCTGTATATCCTTGTTAATTTTCTGTCTCGTTGATCTGTCTAATATTGACAGTGGGGTGTTAAAGTCACCCACTGGTATTGTGTGGGAATCTTAGGTCTCTAAGAAGTTGCTTTATGAATCTGGGTGCTCCTATGTTGGGTGCATATATATTTAGGATACTTAGCTCTTCTTGTTGCATTGATCTGTTTACCATTATGTAATGCCCTTCTTTGTCTTTTTTGATCTTTGTTGGTTTAAAGTCTGTTTTATCAGAGACTAGGATTGCAACCTGTGCTTTTTTTTTTTTTTTTTTTCCATTTGCTAGGCAAATATACCTCCATCCCTTTATTTTGAGCCTATGCGTGTCTTTGCACATCAGATGGGTCACCAGAATACAGAACACTGATGGGTCTTGACTGTTTATCCAGTTTGCCAGTCTGTGTCTTTTAATTGGGGCATTTAACCCATTTACATTTAAGGTTAATATTGTTATGTATGAATTTGATTCTGTCATTATGATGCTAGCTGGTTATTTTGTCATTAGGTTATGCAGTTTCTTCACAGTGTCAATGGTCTTTATATTTTGGCATATTTTTGCAGTGGCTGGTGTTGGTTTGTCCTTTCAATATTTAGTGCTTCTTTCAGGAGCTCTTGTAAGGTAGGCCTGATGGTGACAAAATCTCTCAGCATTTGCTTGTCTGTAAAGGATTTTATTTTTCCTTCATTTACAAAACCTTGTTTGGCTAGATATGAAATTCTGGGTTGAAAATTCTTTTAAGAATGTTGAATATTGGTCCCCACTCTCTTCTGGCTTATAGGGTTTCTTCAGAGAGATCTGCTGTTAGTCTGATGGGCTTCCCTTTGTGGGTAACCCGACCTTTCTCTCTGGCTGCCCTTAACATTTTTTCTTCATTTCAAACTTGGTGAATCTGATGATTATGTGTCTTGGGGTTGCTCTTCTCAAGGAGTATCTTCTTGGTGTTCTCTGTATTTTCCGAATTTGAATGTTGGCCTGTCTTCCTAGGTTGGGGATGTTCTCCTGGATAATATCCTGAAGAGTGTTTTCCAACTTGGTTCCATTCTCCCCGTCACTTTCAGGTACACCAATCAAATGTAGATTTGGTCTTTTCACATAGTCCCATGTGTTTTGGAGGCTATGTTCATTCCTTTTCATTCTTTTTTCTCTGATCTTGTCTTCACGCTTTATTTCATTAAGTTGATCTTCAATCTCTGATATCCTTTCTTCCACTTGATTGATTCAGCTATTGATACTTGTGTATGCTTCACGAAGTTCTCATACTATGTTTTCAGCTCCATCAGGTCATTTATGCTCTTCTCTAAACTGGTTATTCTAGTTAGCAGTTCCTATAACATTTCATCAACGTTCTTTGCTTCCTTGCATTGGGTTAGAACATGCTCCGTTAGCTTGGAGGAGTTTGTTATTACCCACCTTCAGAAACCTACTTCTGTCAATTCATCAAACTCATTCTCCGTCCAGTTTTGTTCCCTTGCTGTCGAGGAGTTGTAATCCTTTGGAGGATAAGAGGCATTCTGGATTTTGGAATTTTCAGCCTTTTGTGCTGTTTTCCTCATCTTCTTGGATTTATCTACCTTTAGTCTTTGATGTTGGTGACCTTCTGATAGGGTTTTGTGTGGTCATCCTTTTGTTGATGTTGATGCTATTGCTTTCTGTTTCTTAGTTTTCTTCTAATAGTCAGGCCCCTCTTTTGCGGTTCTGCTGCAGTTTGGTGGAGGTCCACTCCAGACCCTGTTTTGTTGGGCACCACCAGCGAACACTGCAGAATAGCAAAGATTGCTGCCTGCTTCTTCCTCTGGAAGCTTTATCCCAGAGGGGTACCCGCCAGATGCCAGCCAGAGCTCTTCTGTATGAGGTGTCGGTCAACCCCTGCTAGGAGTTGTCTCCCCATCAGGAGGCACGGGGTTCAGAAACCCATTTGAGGAGGCAGTCTGTCTCTTAGCAGAACTCAAGCGCTGTGCTTGGAGATTTGTTGCTGTCTTCAGAGCCAGCAGGCAGGAACGTTTAAGTCTGCTGAAGCTGCACCCACAGCCACCCCTTCCCCAGGTGCTGTGTCCTAGGGAGATTGGAGTTTTATCTGTGAGCCCCTGACTGGGGCTGCTGCCTTTCTTTCAGAGATGCCCTGCCCAGAGAGGAAGAATCTAGAGAGGCAGTCTGGCTATACTGGCTTTGCCGAGCTGTAGTGGGCTCCACCCAGTCCAAACTCCCAAGCAGCTTTGTTTATACTGAGAGGGGAAAACCACCTACTCAAACCTCAGTGATGGCAGACACCCCTCCCGCCAGCAAGCTTGAGCATCACAGGTTGACCTCAGACTGCTGTGCTGGCAGCGAGAATTGCAAGCCAGTGGATCTTAGCTTGTTGGGCTCTGTGGGGTGGGAGCCACTGAGGAAGACCACTTGGCTCCCTGGTTCAGCCCCTTTCCAGCAGAGTGAATGGTTCTGTCTTGCTGGCATTCCAGGTGCCACTGGGGTACAAAACAAAACAAAACAAAGCTCCTGCTGCTAGCTCTGTGTCTGCCCAAAGAGCCACCCAGTTCTGTGTTTGAAACCCAGGGCCTTGGTCTGTGGGCACCCGAGGCAGTCTCCTGGTCTGCGGCTTGTGAAGACTGTGGGAAAAGAGTAGTACGTGGGACAGTTAGCACTGTCCCTCACAGCACAGTTCCTCATGGCTTCCCTTGGCTTGGGGAGGGAGTTACCCGATCCCTTGCACTTCCTGGGTGAGGTGATGCACACCCTACTTCTGCTCGTCCTCTGTGGGCTGCACCCACTGCCTAATCAGTCCCAATAAGATGAACAAGGTACCTCAGTTGGAAATCCAGAAATCACCCACCTTCTGCATTGATCTCGCTGAGAGCTAAAGACCGGAGCTGTTCCTATTCAGCAATCTTGCCCAGGAATCCCCTGAGTAGAAAGATTTCAAATCAACAACCTAATGATGCATCTCAAAGGCCTAGAAAAGCAAGATCAAACCAGTCCAAAGGAGTAGAAAAAAAGAAATAATAAAATCAGAGGAAAACTAAACAAAATAGAGATTAAAAGTACAAGGGATCTATGAAATGAAAAGTTAATTTTTTAAAAAAGGTAACAAAATTAATAATCTGCTAGCCAGACTAACCAAGGGAAAAAAGAGAAGACTCCAATAAATAAAACCAGGAATTAAAGAGACATTAAAATTGAAACCATAGAAATACAAAGAATCATCAGAAACTATTATGAACTACTATACAATAACAAATTGGAAAACTAGTTGAAATGAATAAATTCCTGGACACATAGTCCCTCCTAAGATTGAATGAGGAAGAAATAGAAAACTTGGACAGATTAATAATGAGTAACATGATTGAATCAGTAATAAAGAGTCCCCAAGTAAAACAAGCCCAGAACTGGATGACTTTATTGCTGAAACTTTTAATGAAGAACTAATACCAATTTTGTCAAACTATTTCAAAATGTGAAGAGGAGAGAATTCTTCCTAAGTCATTCTATGAGGCCAGAATATCCCTGATACCAAATTAGACAAGGACACAACAATAACAACAAAGTACAGGCTAAATCCGTGATTAATATAGACCCAAACAGTCTCAACAAAATTCTAGCAAACCAAATCCAACAACATGTCAAAAGATAACACATGATAATCAAGTGAGATTTATCCCAGGGGAGCAAGGATAATTTAACATGTACAAATCAATAAATGTGATACATCACATCAACAGAACGAAGTACACAAACCATATCATTATCTCAATAGTTGCAGAAAATAGCATTTGTTGAAATTCCTCATCCCTTTATAAAACTATTGGAAATTAGGCATAGAAGGCACATATCTCAACATAATAAAGCTCATATATTACAAACTCCATAGAAGGCACATATCTCAACACAATAAAGCTAATATATTACAAACCTCATAGAAGGCACATATCTCAAAATAATAAAGTTCATATATTACAAACCCACAGCTAATGTCATATTGAATGAGGAAAAGCTCAAAGCCTTTCTTCTCCGAACTGGAATTAAGAATTCCCATTTTCACCACTCCTATTCAACACAGTACTGGAAGTCCTAGCTAGAGCAATCAGGCAGAAGAAAGAAATAAAAGACATCCAAATGAGAAAAGAGGAAGTTAAATTGTCCCTTTTGTCAGATGACATAAATTTAATCTAGAAAATCCTAAAGACTCCACCAAAAAACTCTTAGAATTCATAACGAAATTTGGTAAAGTTGGAAAATAAAATATCAGCATACAGAAATCAGTAGTGTTCTGATCATAGAAATCAATATGCAGAAGAAGAAAACTAGACTCCTATTTCTTACCATATGCAAAAATAAACTCAAGTTGGATTAAAGACTTAAATGTAAGACCCAAGAGTATAAAATTTTTAGATGAAAACATAGGATAATTGATTTAGGACATTGGTCTAGGCAAATATTTCATGGCTAAGATTTCAAAAGCAACGGCAATACAAACAAAATAGACAATTGGGACTGTATTGAACTAAAAACCTGTACTGCAAAGTACACAATCAAGAGAGTGAAGAGACAACCTGGTGAACAGGAGAAAATATGTCCAAGCTACTTATCTGAAAAGGGAGTAATANGTTTTTCATATGTTTGTTGGCCACATAAATGTCTTCTTTTGAAAAGTGTTTTTTTTTTTTTTTTTTTTCGTATCCTTCACCCACTTTTTGATGGGATTGTTTTTTTCTTGTACGTTTGTTTAAGTTCCTTGTAGATTCTGGATATTAGCCCTTTGTCACATGGATAGATTACAAACATTTTCTCCCATTCTGTAGGTTGCCTGTTCACTCTGATGATAGTTTCTTTTGCTGTGCAGAAGCTCTTTCGTTTAGTTAGATCCCATTTGTCTATATTCTCTTTTGTTGAAATTGTTTTTGGTGTTTTAGTCATGAAGTCTTTTCCCATGCCTATGTCCTGAATGGTATTGCCTAAGTTTTCTTCTAGTTTGCATGGTTTTAGTTATTACATTTAAGTTTTTAATCCATCTTGAGTTAATTTTTGTATAAGGTGTAAGGAAGGGGTGCACTTTCATATGGCTAGCCTGTTTTCCCAGCTTGGTCCAGAGCTGAGTTCAGGTTCCTGTATATCCTTGTTAATTTTCTGTCTCGTTGATCTGTCTAATATTGACAGTGGGGTGTTAAAGTCACCCACTGGTATTGTGTGGGAATCTTAGGTCTCTAAGAAGTTGCTTTATGAATCTGGGTGCTCCTATGTTGGGTGCATATATATTTAGGATACTTAGCTCTTCTTGTTGCATTGATCTGTTTACCATTATGTAATGCCCTTCTTTGTCTTTTTTGATCTTTGTTGGTTTAAAGTCTGTTTTATCAGAGACTAGGATTGCAACCTGTGCTTTTTTTTTTTTTTCTTTCCATTTGCTAGGCAAATATACCTCCATCCCTTTATTTTGAGCCTATGCGTGTCTTTGCACATCAGATGGGTCACCAGAATACAGAACACTGATGGGTCTTGACTGTTTATCCAGTTTGCCAGTCTGTGTCTTTTAATTGGGGCATTTAACCCATTTACATTTAAGGTTAATATTGTTATGTATGAATTTGATTCTGTCATTATGATGCTAGCTGGTTATTTTGTCATTAGGTTATGCAGTTTCTTCACAGTGTCAATGGTCTTTATATTTTGGCATATTTTGCAGTGGCTGGTGTTGGTTTGTCCTTTCAATATTTAGTGCTTCTTTCAGGAGCTCTTGTAAGGTAGGCCTGATGGTGACAAAATCTCTCAGCATTTGCTTGTCTGTAAAGGATTTTATTTTCCTTCATTTACAAAACCTTGTTTGGCTAGATATGAAATTCTGGGTTGAAAATTCTTTTAAGAATGTTGAATATTGGTCCCCACTCTCTTCTGGCTTATAGGGTTTCTTCAGAGAGATCTGCTGTTAGTCTGATGGGCTTCCCTTTGTGGGTAACCCGACCTTTCTCTCTGGCTGCCCTTAACATTTTTTCTTCATTTCAAACTTGGTGAATCTGATGATTATGTGTCTTGGGGTTGCTCTTCTCAAGGAGTATCTTCTTGGTGTTCTCTGTATTTTCCGAATTTGAATGTTGGCCTGTCTTCCTAGGTTGGGGATGTTCTCCTGGATAATATCCTGAAGAGTGTTTTCCAACTTGGTTCCATTCTCCCCGTCACTTTCAGGTACACCAATCAAATGTAGATTTGGTCTTTTCACATAGTCCCATGTGTTTTGGAGGCTATGTTCATTCCTTTTCATTCTTTTTTCTCTGATCTTGTCTTCACGCTTTATTTCATTAAGTTGATCTTCAATCTCTGATATCCTTTCTTCCACTTGATTGATTCAGCTATTGATACTTGTGTATGCTTCACGAAGTTCTCATACTATGTTTTTCAGCTCCATCAGGTCATTTATGCTCTTCTCTAAACTGGTTATTCTAGTTAGCAGTTCCTATAACATTTCATCAACGTTCTTTGCTTCCTTGCATTGGGTTAGAACATGCTCCGTTAGCTTGGAGGAGTTTGTTATTACCCACCTTCAGAAACCTACTTCTGTCAATTCATCAAACTCATTCTCCGTCCAGTTTTGTTCCCTTGCTGTCGAGGAGTTGTAATCCTTTGGAGGATAAGAGGCATTCTGGATTTTGGAATTTTCAGCCTTTTTGTGCTGTTTTTCCTCATCTTCTTGGATTTATCTACCTTTAGTCTTTGATGTTGGTGACCTTCTGATAGGGTTTTTGTGTGGTCATCCTTTTTGTTGATGTTGATGCTATTGCTTTCTGTTTCTTAGTTTTTCTTCTAATAGTCAGGCCCCTCTTTTGCGGTTCTGCTGCAGTTTGGTGGAGGTCCACTCCAGACCCTGTTTTGTTGGGCACCACCAGCGAACACTGCAGAATAGCAAAGATTGCTGCCTGCTTCTTCCTCTGGAAGCTTTATCCCAGAGGGGTACCCGCCAGATGCCAGCCAGAGCTCTTCTGTATGAGGTGTCGGTCAACCCCTGCTAGGAGTTGTCTCCCCATCAGGAGGCACGGGGTTCAGAAACCCATTTGAGGAGGCAGTCTGTCTCTTAGCAGAACTCAAGCGCTGTGCTTGGAGATTTGTTGCTGTCTTCAGAGCCAGCAGGCAGGAACGTTTAAGTCTGCTGAAGCTGCACCCACAGCCACCCCTTCCCCCAGGTGCTGTGTCCTAGGGAGATTGGAGTTTTATCTGTGAGCCCCTGACTGGGGCTGCTGCCTTTCTTTCAGAGATGCCCTGCCCAGAGAGGAAGAATCTAGAGAGGCAGTCTGGCTATACTGGCTTTGCCGAGCTGTAGTGGGCTCCACCCAGTCCAAACTCCCAAGCAGCTTTGTTTATACTGAGAGGGGAAAACCACCTACTCAAACCTCAGTGATGGCAGACACCCCTCCCGCCAGCAAGCTTGAGCATCACAGGTTGACCTCAGACTGCTGTGCTGGCAGCGAGAATTGCAAGCCAGTGGATCTTAGCTTGTTGGGCTCTGTGGGGGTGGGAGCCACTGAGGAAGACCACTTGGCTCCCTGGTTCAGCCCCCTTTCCAGCAGAGTGAATGGTTCTGTCTTGCTGGCATTCCAGGTGCCACTGGGGTACAAAACAAAACAAAACAAAGCTCCTGCTGCTAGCTCTGTGTCTGCCCAAAGAGCCACCCAGTTCTGTGTTTGAAACCCAGGGCCTTGGTCTGTGGGCACCCGAGGCAGTCTCCTGGTCTGCGGCTTGTGAAGACTGTGGGAAAAGAGTAGTACGTGGGACAGTTAGCACTGTCCCTCACAGCACAGTTCCTCATGGCTTCCCTTGGCTTGGGGAGGGAGTTAACCGATCCCTTGCACTTCCTGGGTGAGGTGATGCACACCCTACTTCTGCTCGTCCTCTGTGGGCTGCACCCACTGCCTAATCAGTCCCAATAAGATGAACAAGGTACCTCAGTTGGAAATCCAGAAATCACCCACCTTCTGCATTGATCTCGCTGAGAGCTAAAGACCGGAGCTGTTCCTATTCAGCAATCTTGCCCAGGAATCCCCTGAGTAGAAAGATTTCAAATCAACAACCTAATGATGCATCTCAAAGGCCTAGAAAAGCAAGATCAAACCAGTCCAAAGGAGTAGAAAAAAAGAAATAATAAAAATCAGAGGAAAACTAAACAAAATAGAGATTAAAAAGTACAAGGGATCTATGAAATGAAAAGTTAATTTTTTAAAAAAGGTAACAAAATTAATAATCTGCTAGCCAGACTAACCAAGGGAAAAAAGAGAAGACTCCAATAAATAAAACCAGGAATTAAAGAGACATTAAAATTGAAACCATAGAAATACAAAGAATCATCAGAAACTATTATGAACTACTATACAATAACAAATTGGAAAACTAGTTGAAATGAATAAATTCCTGGACACATAGTCCCTCCTAAGATTGAATGAGGAAGAAATAGAAAACTTGGACAGATTAATAATGAGTAACATGATTGAATCAGTAATAAAGAGTCCCCAAGTAAAACAAGCCCAGAACTGGATGACTTTATTGCTGAAACTTTTAATGAAGAACTAATACCAATTTTTGTCAAACTATTTCAAAAATGTGAAGAGGAGAGAATTCTTCCTAAGTCATTCTATGAGGCCAGAATATCCCTGATACCAAATTAGACAAGGACACAACAATAACAACAAAGTACAGGCTAAATCCGTGATTAATATAGACCCAAACAGTCTCAACAAAAATTCTAGCAAACCAAATCCAACAACATGTCAAAAAGATAACACATGATAATCAAGTGAGATTTATCCCAGGGGAGCAAGGATAATTTAACATGTACAAATCAATAAATGTGATACATCACATCAACAGAACGAAGTACACAAACCATATCATTATCTCAATAGTTGCAGAAAATAGCATTTGTTGAAATTCCTCATCCCTTTATAAAAACTATTGGAAATTAGGCATAGAAGGCACATATCTCAACATAATAAAGCTCATATATTACAAACTCCATAGAAGGCACATATCTCAACACAATAAAGCTAATATATTACAAACCTCATAGAAGGCACATATCTCAAAATAATAAAGTTCATATATTACAAACCCACAGCTAATGTCATATTGAATGAGGAAAAGCTCAAAGCCTTTCTTCTCCGAACTGGAATTAAGAATTCCCATTTTCACCACTCCTATTCAACACAGTACTGGAAGTCCTAGCTAGAGCAATCAGGCAGAAGAAAGAAATAAAAGACATCCAAATGAGAAAAGAGGAAGTTAAATTGTCCCTTTTGTCAGATGACATAAATTTAATCTAGAAAATCCTAAAGACTCCACCAAAAAACTCTTAGAATTCATAACGAAATTTGGTAAAGTTGGAAAATAAAATATCAGCATACAGAAATCAGTAGTGTTCTGATCATAGAAATCAATATGCAGAAGAAGAAAACTAGACTCCTATTTCTTACCATATGCAAAATAAACTCAAGTTGGATTAAAGACTTAAATGTAAGACCCAAGAGTATAAAATTTTAGATGAAAACATAGGATAATTGATTTAGGACATTGGTCTAGGCAAATATTTCATGGCTAAGATTTCAAAAGCAACGGCAATACAAACAAAATAGACAATTGGGACTGTATTGAACTAAAACCTGTACTGCAAAGTACACAATCAAGAGAGTGAAGAGACAACCTGGTGAACAGGAGAAAATATGTCCAAGCTACTTATCTGAAAAGGGAGTAATATCCAGGGTATACAGAGAATTTAAATAACTGACCAGCAAAACACAAACAATCCAATTAAAAATTGGGCAAAGAATCTGAATAGCATTTCTCTAAAGAAAATATACAAGTGGGCAAAAATATATGAAAAAATGCTCAATGTTACTAATTATCAGTGAAATGTAAATCAAAACCACCGTGAAATGTCATCTCACCCAAGTTAGAATGACTATTATTATGACTATTATTATGCTGGCGAGGGTGCAGAAAAGGAAACTCTTTTGTTGTTGTTGTTTTGGTTTTGAGACGGAGTCTCACTCTGTCAACCGGGCTGGAGTGCGATGGCACTCACTGCAACCTCCGCCTCCTGGGTTCAGCTGTTTCTCCTGCCTCAGCCTCTTGTGTAGCTGGGACTACAGGCACCCGCCACTCTTATACACTGTTGGTGGGAATATACATTAGTACAGCTATTATGGAAATCACTATGGAGAGTTCTCAAAGCTAAAAATTGAACTACCATATGATCCAACAATTTCACTACTGGGTATTTACCCAAAAGAATAGAAATCAGTATATCAAAGGGATACTTTCTCCCTCATGTTTATTGTAGCACTATTCACAATAGCTAAGATACTGAATCAACCTAAGTGTTCATTCACAGACAAATGAATAAAGAATATATGGTATATATACATAATGGAATACTATTCAATCATAAAAAGTTGAAGTCCTGCCATTCGTGGCAACCTGGATAAGACTAGAGGATATTTACGTCAAGCAAAATAAGTCCGGCATAGAAAGATAAATACCACATGTTCTCACTCATATGTGGAAGTTAAAAAAAAAAAAATTGGAGCTAATGGAACCAGACAATAGAAAAGTGGCTATTAGAAACTGGGAAGGGAGGTTGGGAGGGATGGTTGATATGGGATACATAATTACAGCTAAATAGGGAAAATGAGTTCCCGTGTTCTGCAGCACTGTAGAATGAATGTGATTAACAGTAATTTATTGCTTATTTTCAGAAGAGGAGAGGATTTTGAATACTTACAACACAAAGAAATGATAAATTTTTGAGTTGATGGATATGCTAATTACCCTGATTTGATCTTTACATATTATATACACATATGGCAATGTTACTCTGTATCTTATCATTGTCATCTTTAGTTTACAATTATTATTGAACTAAAAACAAAGGGAAAAATTTCTGGGACAGTTGTCAGTTTTACAATAGTGAAACTTCAAATTCATGAACATGATATTTCGTGTATCTTTGTCTTTGACTTTATCTCTCCAAAGTGTTCTGAGTCTTTCCTTAAGTTTTATACATATTTTGTTAACATATATATATTTTGAGACTATATATATATTTTGAGACTAATTCACTCTTTAAATTTTCATGTTCTAGTGATTGTTGATAGAAATAAATGCAATTGTTTAGTATTCATTTGGTTTGATATATATTTCTCTGTGAGATATCCTTTATTATTTATTATAAGAATATTTTGTTGTTCTCACTCAGCATAGTTATAATAGCTGTTTTAAAGTCTTTATCTGATAATTTTTTTTTTTTTGCCA
>NW_016806805.1:2035208-2077706 GCF_001698545.2 Rhinopithecus bieti
AAAGGGATTCCCTTCCCCTTGCACATCCCAGGTGAGGCAATGCCTCGCCCTGCTTCAGCTCTCGCTGGTCAGGCTGCAGCAGCTGACCAGCTCCGATTGTCTGGCACTCCCTAGTGAGATGACCCCAGTACCTCAGTTAAAAATGCAGAAATCACCGGTCTTCTGTGTCGCTCACACTGGGAGTTGGAGACTGGAGCTGTTCCTATTCAGCCATCTTCTATCTGATAATTTTTAACTCCTGGGTTACTTTGAGACAGGCATCTGCTGATTTATTTTCTCTTGGAATTGTGTTATACTTTATTCGCTCTTCATATGTCAAGTGATTTTGGTGTATACAATTGACATTGTGAATGTCGTTGTGGAGATTCTGGAGTTTGTTACATTGCTATGAAAACTATATATGTTTTAGCAGACATTATACACTGAATTGGTCCTCCACTCCCAATTTATATGTTGAAGTCCCAACCCTCAGCACATCAAAATGTGACTGTATTTGGAGATAGTCTTTAAAGAGGGAATTCAGTTAAAATGAGGTCTTCAGGGTGCGCCATTATCCATTATAATTTATGCCTTTATAAGAATAGAAAATGTAGACACAGACATAAACAGGAAAGACCAGGTGAAGATACAGGGAGAAGATGGTTATTTACAAACTGAGGAGAGAGGCCTCAGAAGGTACTCACCCTTTTAACATCTTGATCTCAGACTTCTGGCTTCCAGAATTGTGAGAAAGTAAATTTCTATTATTTAAGCCACCCAGTCTGTAAAATTTTGTTATGGTAGCCTTAACAAATTATACAGCATATAATTAACTTGGCTAGATTCAAAATGCAAATGATCATGCCCTTGGTGGATAGTAGCTCAGATCTCAATTCAGTTCTTTAAACCTGAGTTGTTAAGAGGCTTTCAGGTTTGTGCATGAACAAGTGTTTGAGAGGTCAGTCAGGCATCTGAACACTTTAAACATAAAATTTTGGGTTATATTTCTATGAATTTCTCTCTTCTAGGGTATCTCCCTCACTCTCTGGTGGCCCTGGGTTCCCTAGATTTCTTTTCCTGATTACTCTGGTTAGAAAGACGGTGAACTTTCCATTGGCGTTTTAGCTGCCCTAAAGGAAAACCATATGAAAATTGGAACCAATTTATGCTTACCACTTGGTCCAATGTTTGCTTCTTTCCAAACTCCCTCTTTTTTAATCTCTAGGGGCTTCATGTAGTTGGTTTTTGTATTTTGCCCTGAGTTTATAGCTATTATTTGCAAGATGATCAATTTGTTACGCCCTCTTTTCTTCATACTGGAATTGAGACTTGCATTGGGTTTTGAATATTAATTTTGAATCTAATTGTCTTTCTAAATTCTCTTAGTAATCTTAGATAATTTATCTCTAAATTTAATTTGTTTTTTTGTTCCTTTAGAAAAAAGAGGAGCTAGAAGCTTATTAATGTTCAAGTTTCAGATGGTAAGCATGTTTTGACTTAATGCACATAACTGATCAAAAATAATTTTGTACTAGCTTATGTGATTTTGCCAAAGGAATGTTGTAATGTATTCAATTTGTTTTCTTAATCGAGATAATGTAGTTTAGCCAATGATATGCAGGTGCTTAAACTTTCATATGGGTCCTAGAATGCCAATAAAAATGTTGCTTCATATTTTTTATTTAACAGCCTCAGGAGTAAAAGACCAGTGAGGTGTGATGTGTGTGAGTGTGTGTGTGTGTGTGTGTGTGTGTGTGTGTGTGTGTTTCAATGGCTAATAGTAAGTCCTGATCACTAAAGAGCTTTATGTTTTGGTATTATTTCCATTCCATTTGGATGATTTTCTGAGACCCAACACTATTTCATTTTTTCAAACATTTATTTATCCTTTGTTTACTTATTCAGAGACAAGTCTCACTTTATCACCCAGGCTGGAGTGCAGTGAAGTGATCATTGCTCACTGCAGCCTCAAACTCCTGGACTCAAGCGATCCTCCTGCCTCAGTCTCCTGAGTAGCTGTGACTACAGGCACTTGCCACCATGCCTGACTCTAACACTATTTCTTTACTTTCCTTGGGTCTGTAATAAAGAAAGCCCTCACTGTGGCATCCTAGATCAGGAGGACCATTTATCAACATATACTTTAAAAATGTATCAATCCTGAGGAGCAACACTGACAGGTCTATATACCTCTACTCCGGAGATAAAAGAGTGCAAAAGGTTTCAGCATTGGTAGTCTTCTCAGGCCCTCTCTGCCCTCTCAGCTAGCTAAGGTTACTGTAACTTCAGTATTAGGAAAGTGGTTTTGTCCACTATAGAAAAGAGTGATGAAGAAGGGTTATTCTATACCTAAGGGCAGATAATTATCAATATTTGTATCATGTACATAAGATTTAATACAAGCAGAAAAAAATCAAGCTGCATTGGTTATGGTACCAAGAGCAATCTCAAGGGTTCTGTTGCTTTGGCAGTGGCTGCTCTAATCAGTGAAGCCTTTTATCATGGGCACCTCAAGGTTGGATGCTTTTGGAACTGCAGTAAAAACCTTATCTAAGCCTCTTACCTATGAAGACTTCAAGGGGAAAGGTGTTCTTTTCATCTACCCAGAAGCCTTTGGAGTCTATCCTTTGGAGAAATATCTGATGTTTAATGGAGATATATATCCTAGGTTCCTCACTGAGTAAGATCTAAGAGCAAAAAATCTCAGTTTAAAGAAGGAAACCCCTTTGAAATTAAAATTTTCATCTTCAATTGGAATAAAAACTTCATGGAGGAAAGAGGATTTTCTGTTTGTTCACTGTTGTATTTCCAGTGTTCACAGCAAATATTGTTTGTATAAATTTGAACGAATCTGCCACATCATTTACAGTTGCCTAGCATTTACAAGTGTTTGAACCAGATACTAGGCCCGACTCCTCTCTTAGAGTCCTGTACTTCCCCAGACTGAATTTCAAAGCAGTTACAGTGACCTTGAGTAGACATCACTCAAGAGTGGGCACATCAATAGAGCCAGGCGGGAACATGGGTCAGAAACAAGTCAAGGAGCCCTGACAAAAGATTTGGTAATAGAAAGAAAATGTATTTGCTAATTTTTATTGTTCTCATTTTCTGATCCAGTTAAATTAATAGCTTCATTACAGTAAACCCATGGCCTCTGACTCTAGCACTTATAATGAGAAACAGAAAAAAAAATATGTTCATCATTCGCCCCCCAGCAAGTCAGTTCAAATCATCAAACTAGAGTTCAAATAGTAGAAGTTGCCATTATGGGGAGAGACAGGATTTTCACTCAGAGAAAAGTCTACTGAGTGGCAAGATAATGAATACTTTAATTTTAAAATTTATCTTTTATTTTAAAAGTGCTTTAAACTGCACACATAGTATGAGAATAATTAGCGATTTAAAATTCTGGTTATACAGATGTGTACCAAAGAAAGTGTGAGTTTTTATGCTTCTAGGCCATTCTTATTTTTGTTGAGCTCAGGATGATGCTTGGTGTATGGACTGAGTCACAGCAGGAACAGGGAGAATTTTGCTTCCATTTCTCATCTTCCAAAGCACAGTCACCAACCTAGCCAATCAGTCAGTTGGCTTTCAACGGAACATGCCAGGGAATCACCTCAGTTATTTGTTGAAAGAAAAAAGCAAAGGTGAGATCTGTCAGATGCAGATTTAGAGAGGGAACTCAAGACAAGGGCTATGACTAGCAGTTTTACCAGTGCCAGTTGCGCACTTTAAATCTACTTTCTTGGGCCCACAGAAAGATGCACCATCTGATACCTAGCTATGGGTTTTAAGAAATTATACCTGCTAGGTTCAGTTCCTTCTACTGCACTACCACAATGTAAATGCAATGGGCCCTAAAATAATTTACTCTTTAAGCGTGTATTCTATATTTTGATATATGAACAAAGTTTGGTTGCCTGATGCTGGTAACAGCTCTCCTCTGAGTTTACCATGTAAACATGGTGCATTAAAGTAGGGTAGTTTCCCAGAGTTAAAAGGCTTCATTGGATCTCTACTTTCTGCCAAATCTAAAATTCTCTGCTTGATTTCAAGACCTTCTATTATCTGGCTCCTTGTCCACCCTCACATCGACTATTTCTCTAGTTTGATGGCCATTTTCTGACTATCCTAGGAATATGCTATGATCAACCCTGTTCTCTCTGTCTCTTTCCCCAAATATTCTGTCACCTACCCCCCGATCTGTTTGAACCCAACATTTTCCTCCTATATATATCTATACTATGGCATATCTCATAGAAAGATTTAAAAATGGGATGCAGCTATGTGTTCTACTTAGGAAACATGATAAAGGCATACCATGAATAAAAAGAGAATTGTAATAGAAGTAAAATATGGTATGTATACATTGTAAGGAAAAAGGCAGAAGAGTAGAAACCATATTTCTAACAGTAGTTATTTCTGAAGCATGCAATCTTGGGGACAAAGTTTACCTTTTCTTGTATTTATGTATTTCTTGAATCTTTAAGTTGTATGTATTACTTTTGTGATCAAAGTAAAAGCTTGTTAAAAAATAACTCAAAATTGTATTTTCTTCACAAATATTTCCTTAAGAACTATAATCCTTTTTGACAGACTTCTTCTAAAATCCTATTGAACTTGTACTGTATACCTCTAAGATTCTGTATAAAGTCTTCTATCAGTTATTTTGTGTGTAGGTCTTGGCTCCTTCCTTCAAGTTGCACACAGTCTAACTTGGAACAGATGCATGATAATTCTAATGTTCTTAGACATTGATTAAACACATTGCAGAATCTCAGAAAAATACATAATGATTGATTTAATCACAGAGAGAGCACCATTGGGCTGTAGATGTAAAAATCAACATGTATTTATTCTGACTTCTTAGCTGACATTGGAGGGACACTCTTTAAGTGGAAGGACAGTAACGAGGCAACACATAAGATTGAGAAGTGAGGAGAAGTGAGGAGAGGGAATGGAAAGGATATATAGTCTCTGAGCTCTTGCTTGGCAAATATGAGTTTTCTATTGGGAGTAGGGTTACTGGCACATGGCAGTTTTAATTATCACAGCACCATTGAGGCAGACGGAGCAGAGGAAGTGCTTTGTGTTAGTAGATATCTTTCTATCTTCCACTGTGGCGGGGAAGGAATGGGAAAGAAAATCTGTCTTGAGGAAAGGCCTCACATCCTCAGGCAATGCCCACCTATAGGCTTATTGACCTTTTAAGTCTGTAGACTTCCTTTCTTCATCTGAAATATATATGCTTATGAACAAATTCCTATCCCTTTCTCCCAATCATTTTATCCTGCCTGGCTAATGTGAGATCCAGTCTAGCTAGGGTCTGTAACTTCTGAGTTTACAGTCCATGGGCTACTTCCACCCCAAAATTCACTCAGAGTAATTCTTTTTCTGAAGCCAGTGACGTCAGAATCTGAGTGAAAACAAGCATTATAGTATACCAGAAACAAGCAAAGGTCTGTATAGACTGGTAATTTTGTACACAGTTTGTAGGAGAATAGATATTGAGTAAGGATATGAGAGAATCTGAGGTCAGGGTTAAAAAGTCAGCTCAAGGACAGGCTATGTCGAAAGCCTCGACTCCCTCTAAAGTTTTAGGCATTGAAAGAAAGGAGGTGGTTATTTTAACACCTAGATCAGGTATACTTCTTCCTAACATAATTGCTACTAATCAGAAACAATCCTCACTTGTCCTGTGCTCGTAAAAGTCTTAGTCCCCCAGAAGTTGGACAATACCTTTTTTCTCAAAGACTCATAGTAAAATCTTCCCTTTTGTAAAATCTCAGAGACTCCATTAACATAGGTGGTCCAGTCTCAAAAGTCAAAGATCCTCTTAGTTTTTTTGCTTGTTCCCTTTATATTGCTCCTTATACACTGGATTTTGTGTGGTAAAACTTGATCTTCCAAGCTCCTGTAAGTTCTCAGTCCTCTCACTTGGATATCTCTCATTTAGGCCCATTCAACCATCATTGAATTGTGTGAGTGGGTTAAGGGTCGTCAGCTCAGCAAAATATGTTGGGTAAGGGTCTGACATACCTTTTCCCCCCATTATTTCTTTGAGAGAATATCAGACCACTCCCTTCCCACAGTAATGGTTCTGTTTGGCATAGAGGCCTTTAAACACCCCGATGTGGGAGGGAAATAGAGAATAAGTAACTTGAAAATTATCCTGTGTAGGCCAGGATCAGAAAAAAATAGTTGAAGCTGGATAGGAGTTTGTGTGTTTCTTGATCATGCTGATGCTTTAAAAGGCTGAACTGTCAGTATGGATGAGCAGGAAGGAGAAAATCAAAAGTATTGCAAGAGGCAGGAATGAGCAAGTGACAGAATACCTAAGGGGGCTTCAGAATTCCCTTTTAGTTTCCTATGAACCATTTTCATATGGTTCAAGCCACACCCGATCAACCTTGTATGTCTATTTGGCCAGTGTATCAGGTGAGTTAGTATTTGTAAGTCTGCTGTCAGTTGCAAAGTCTCTTGTCAAAGGAATGCAGAGATGGAGGCTGCTATTTGATGAATGATTTCAGTCATCTTCAGCCTGGTTTATTGGTTCATGATTTGATCTGCAGACCAACAATTAGTTTAAGAAAAGATTAATCATTGCTATGTAGAAACCTAGTTTTGGACTGACAATACCCTTCTCTTAGAGTTTTGAAACTGTAGGGAACTTCAAAAAATGGCATGGAATATTTCTTTAGTGTTTGTTTGCCTCTTGAGCTGGGTGTCTTGAGATATTTTATATAATTGATCATATTTTTAAGCAAAAAAAAAAAATTCAACTTTTTCTATTTGAGCTTCTTTCAAGTGAATCACAACTGACAATACTGTCAGTTGTGTCACTTTTCACTGTGGATTTTATTTTTTTAGACCTTGCCACTTTTTAAAAAGTATTTGAATTTTTTGACATATACTAGTTTTACTAGCGAATTTTATCTTTCTTTTTAAATCACTGTTCCCTTTCTTGTTTGCTCCTTGTTATCTTCTGGGCTTAACATTGTCTTTTTGCTGTTTCCTTCTGTATCTTGGATAATTGAATCTCATTAACTCTAGGACTTGCATCTTCCCTCATTTTTTTTGGAGAAAAAAAATAATAATTTAGGTAAGGTAAGGTAAGGCCATCATTTTGGATCAAATACAAAACAATTTTTTTTGAAAGGTAAAACTATCTTTAAAAGCTAACCTTAAAAACTTTAAATTAGAATTCCTGGTTTAAAGGTGAGGTTATGTTTATTGTACAACTTTGGGCTAGTCTTAGAGTACTTAATAATAAAGTTGACATCGGTGGAAACCTGAGATTTAGGGTAGTGTTATCACAAAACTCTGACGTTATTGAATAAAAATGCAAATTAGATTTTTTGAAGTTCCTTTAAAGTTGTTATTTTCCCATTCAATTTTATTAACTTTCAGCTTCAATCTCTAATTCAGCCACTAGATTAGGGGGTCATAAGGATCTTTAAGGCTCCTTATGCAAGGTATTCTATGAAAAGGATTGTCAACACTATGTAAGAGAAGCCTGAAAGAGAGAACCTCCTGAAAGTCTGGAAGGATTATACCATTGAAAATGCCATTGTTGTTATAGAAAAAGCCATGAAAGCCATCAAGCCTGGAACAACAAACTCATGCTGGAGAAAACTGTGTCCAAATGTGCATGACTTTGCAGGATTTATGACAGAGTTAATCAGGGGAATGATGGAAGAGGTTGTGAATATGGGCAAAAAGGTAGGTTGTGAAGTGCATCAAGATGTAGATCTTGAAGAAATTCAAGAGCTAATAGACACCATACCAGAGGAATTAACAGAAGATAATGATGAAAATAATTGCTTCCAAATCAGTGCTAGATGATGAGGAAGAAGACATAGAAGAAGCAGTGCTAGAAAACAAATTCACATTAGACAGTTTGGCAAAAGAGTTCTGATTATTCAAGACTGCTTCTAATTTCTTTTATGACATGGACCTTTCTATGATACAGGCACTGAAACTAAAGCAAATGGTGGAAGAAGGATTGCTACCATATAGAAACATTTTAGGTAAATGAAAAGCAAAAGTCAGACAGAAATTATAATTTATTTCTGTAAAGTTACACCAAGTGTGCCTGCTTCTCCTGCCTCCTCTTCCACCTCTTACCCTTCTTCTGCTTCTGCTACCCCTAAGACAGCTAGTGTTAATAACACTATTAGAATATGTGTATTGAAAACATCTACCATTATGCAGTTTGTATTTTCAGTCTTTTTGGTCTTTTTGTGAATAAAGTTCTTATTTTAATGTGTCTAAGTTTATTAATGTATACATTTATGGTTAGTGCTGTTTGTGTTCTGTTCAAGAGACAGTAACCTAACTCAAATTATGAAGATCTTCTTTTATATTATAAGTGTTACATTTGTATCTATATACATATAAATCTAGTTGATTTTTATAATAGTATGATTAGAGGGCCAAATTTCATTTTGTCCACTTAGGTAAACAATTGACCAAGTATTACATTTCACTGCTCTTTAGTATCAGCTTAAAGGGACCACAATACTGTTGGCCTATTTCTAACCTCTAATTTGTTACATTGGTTTATTTGTATTTCCTTGGGCCAATGCAACACTGAAAAACATTTACACTTCAAGCTATACTTGCTATACTTGTAGTTTCTTTTCTTTTCTGTTTTTTTTTTTTTTTTTTTTTTTTTTTTTTTTTTTTTTTTTTCTTTTTTTAGAGGAAGTCTTGCTCTGTTGCCCAGGCTGTAGTGCAGTGGTGCAGTCTCAGCTTACTGCAACCTCCACCTCCCAGGTTGAAGTGATTCTTGTGCCTCAGCCTCCTGAGTAGCTGCGATTACAGGCATGCGCCATCATTCTTGGCTAATTTTTGTATTTTTAATAGAGATGGGGTTTCACCATGTTGGCCAGGCTGGTCTGGAACTTCTGATCTCATGATCCACCTGCCTTGGCCTCCCAAAGTGCTGGGATTACAGGCGTGAGCCACTGCACATGGCCACTTGTAGTTTCAAAAGAGGCCTTTGGTAATGTAAGGCCCATAATTTTGCTCTTATTCTTCAAGCATGAATTGGCTATTTTTTTTCTTTTTCTTTTTTTCTTTCTTTCTGTTTTTTTTTTTTTTGAGGTGGAGTCTCGTTCTGTCACCAGACTGGAGTGCAGTGGCATGATCTCGGCTCACTGCAGCCTCAGACTCTCTGGTTCAAGTGATTCTTCTGCCTCAGCCTCCCACGTAGCTGGCATTACAGGCACGCGCCACCACGCCCATCTAATTTTTGTATTTTTAGTAGGGACACGGTGTCACCATGTTGGCCAGGATGTTCCATCTCCTGACCTCGTGATCCACCTGCCTCGGCCTCCCAAAGTGCTGGGATTACAGGCATGAGCCATGGTGCCCGGCCTGCATTTTCTCATAGATTTTAGAATCAGCTTATAAATTTTTATAAAAATTACTTAGCGTTTTGATTGGTTTTACCATTGCAAGTAGGACAATTTTTATAAAGTTGGCATTTTATAATAATAGGCTTTCTTATTCTTCCATTTATTAAAACTTAGTATGTCTCTGAAAAGTGAATGTAATTTTCTCTGAAGAGGTCTTGTACATAATTTCATTAGACTTACTTTTAGATAATTTGGTGTTTTTCGATGCTGTTGCAAATGGAGTCTTTTCTATTTCATGTTTTAATTGCTTTGATGACATATAAAACTCAATTCTTTTTTATTGGATTAAGCCATGTGAAATTGATGACAATCAACATTTTTTGACCTACAAAAAAAAAAAAAGAAGCAATTTTATTTGGTTCACCTTACACCTTTCATTGGCCTTCTATCTAATGGCCTTATTGATTCTAATAGTTTGTAGTTTACTTTTGATTAATAATGTTTTATTTTACATATGTAATCATGTCTTCTGTGAAAATGGAACTTACTTTTCTTCTTTTGAAAATGTGTGCATTTTCTTTTCTTGTTTTATGTACTGACTATGACTTTCTTTTTATTGTTTGTTTGTTTTTGAGATGGGAGTCTCACTATGTTGTCCAAACTTCTGGGCTCAAGGACTTCAGCCTCCTAAGTAGCTGGGATTACAAGGAATGTGCCATCATGCCTTGCTTGACTTTCTAAACATTACTGTATAATGGATCCCTCATGTTGTTCCTGATTTTAATATGGATATATGATTTTTCACATTATGTTGTTAACATAGTGACGTAAATTAATTACATTTTTTCATGTTAAAAAATGATTTTATGGAATAAATGTAGAAGTAAATTTGTAGTGATACATTATCCTTTCTATATATCACTACATTTTATTTACCATTATTTTGTTCATAAATTTCACATCTATGTTTATAAGAGATTGGACTATTTGTAGTTTTCTTTACTTGTCTTGTTCTCATCAGGTTTTAATATCAGTAATATAATGACCTCATAAAACCAGTTGGGATATGTGTCCCATTTATACATTCACTAGAAGCAGGATTCTTAAATGTTTCGAATTCACAAGTGATATTTCTTTGTGGATTTAAAAATTAAATTTCCAGTTTTAATTTCTGTAATGGGTGTTGGACTATTCTTATTTTCTACTGAATATCTGATTTGGTAAATTGTGTTTTTATAAATATTGTCCCATTTCACCAGAACTTTAACATTTGTCACAAAGTTGCTTACAATATTATCTATAGATTTTTTCACATATGTAGTTTTACAGTGGTTTCTTTTTTAATCCTGATTTTTGTTAATTTTGGCATTTTTTGATATGTTTTTTTCTTGATCAGCTTTGCTAGAGGTGAATCAATTTTCTTAGTGTTTTCTAACAACCAATTTTTGGCTTTGTGAATTTTTCTCTGTTTTCTCTGTTGTCTGTTTGTTTTATATTTCATTATTTTCTGCTTTTAAAATTTATTTTACTATACTTTGGGTTCATTTTAGTTACTGTTATTTTCCTAGCTCCTTGAAATGGATATTTTGCTCATAGATTTTAAGCTTTTCTCTCTTTCTAATAAATACATCTAAGGTTATATATTTCCCTGTAAGCACTGCTTTAGATGGATTCAACATGTTTGATATATTGTGCATTCATTATCCTTAACTGTGAAATATTTTCCATTTTGATTTCTGCATTATTAAATTATGAATTATTTTAAATTAAATGCTTATGTTGAGCATATCCTTATCTTATTTTATTTAATTTATTTTAAGTGAAAATAGAAGTTATACATATTTATGGTGCACAAAATATAATTATTTGTATATGTATATATTGTAGAATAATGAAATCAAACTATTTAACATATATATAACTTCACACTTTTTTGTGGTGAGGATATTTAAAATAGAATCTCTTAGCAATTTGTATGTATACAATATATTATTATTAACTATAGTCATCATACTGTACAATAGATCTGCAGAAAGTATTCTTTCTGTCTAACTGTAGCTTTGTACTTTTTGACCAACATCTTCCCATCCATCTCTCTACCTTTCCCAGCCACTGGTGACCACCATTTTCTCTCTGCTTCTATAAGTTTGATATTTTAAATTCCACATGAACACTGAAAATGCAAATTAAAATCACAATAATACATCACTTCACCCCTATTAGAACTGCTATTATCAAAAGTCAAAGGAAAACTGTTGGCAAGAATGTGGAGCAAAGGAAATCCTTGTACACTGCTAGTGGGAGTGTAAATTAGTACAGCCATCATAGAAAACAGTATGGAGCCTCCTTAAAAACGAAAAAAAAAAAAAATGGAACTACCATATATTCCAGCAACCTCACTTCTAAATATATATTCAAAGAAAAAGAAAAAGTATGTTGAAGAGATATCTGCACTCTCATGTTCATTGTGGCATTATTCACAATGGTCAACATATGGACTCAACTAAGTGTCCATCAGAGAATGAATACATATGGAAAATGTGTTATACCATTCAGGCATGAAAAAGACATAAATTCTCCCATTTGTGACAACATAGATGAACCTGGAGGACATTATGCTAAGTGAAATCATCTGGGCACAGAAAAAAATTACTGCATGACATTCTTCTCAAAAAAAAAGATTTCATACTTAAATTCTTCCAGGTCAGATAATATATTCTATGAAATTTCATTCCTTTGAAATTTGTTGGAAATTATATTTTATAGTCTGCCATGTGGCCAATTTTGGTAAAATTTCTATGAGTATTGAAGAGAGTGTTTATTCTGTTGTTATTGGCATGACAATCAATACATGTAAATTAGGTCACGCTTGTTAATCTTTATGCACAGAATATCTATGTTTTTCCTTTATTTATTTACTTTTTACCAATTACTGTGGGAGAAGTACTAAAATATTTTGCAATCGTGTATTTGTCTACTTCTACCTTTAGTTATGTCTCATTTTGCTTTATATGTTTTGCAGTTGTATTATTTGCTGCATACAAATTTAGAATAATCATATTTTATAAATAATCATTAAATTGCAAGACAACTCTCACTCTTTATCCCTAGTGATACTTCTTACCTTAAAATATGCTATCTTTGATGTGCATATAGCCATACTAGTTTTCTTTCAGTTAGTGCTTAGTCATTATATTCTTTTACATTTATTTTTTACTTTTAAACTTTCTCTTATATTTGAGGTATGTCTATGTAAGCCAAATATTATTGAGGCATATTTATGTATTCAGTTTGACAATCTTTTTCTTCTAATTGATGTGCTTATTCCATTTAACTTTAACAAAATTATTTATACATTTGGTCTACTATCTGTCATCTTAGTTTTGACTTTTATTTTAACAACCTATATTATGTACCTGTATTAGTCCATTTTCATACTGCTATGAAGAAATACACAAGACTGGTAATTTATAAAGAAAATGAGGTTTAATGAACTCGCAGTTCCACATGGCCTCACAGTCACGGTGGAAGGTGAAGGAGGGGCAAAGGCACATCTTACATGGCAGGAGGCAAGAGAGCATGTTCAGGGGAACTTCCTTTTATAAAACCATCAACCTCATGAGACTTGAGGCTTATTGCCTATCACAAGAACAGCATGGGAAAAACCCACCTCCGTGATTCAAGTACCTCCCACTGGGTCCCTCCCACAACACATGGTGATTATAGGAGCTACAATTCAAGATGAGATATTGGGTGGGGGCACAGCCAAACCATATCATCCCACCCCTGGGCCCTCCCAAATCTCATGTCTTCACAATTCAAAACACAATCATGCCCTTCCAACAGTCCCCCAAAGTCTTAACTCATTCCACCATTAACTCAAAAGTCCAAGTCCAAAGTCTCATCTGAGATAAGGCAAGTCCCTTCTGCCTATGAGCTTGTAAAATCAAAAGCAAGTTACTTCCTTCCTAGATACAGTGGAGGTACAGGAATTAGTAAATACATCCATTCCAAATGGGAGAAATTGGCCAAAACCAAGGGGCTACAGACCCTCACACAAGTCTGAAATCCAATAGGGCAGTCATTAAACCTCAAAGTTAGAAAATGATCTCTTTTGACTCCATGTCACATCCAGGTCACGCTGATGCAAGAGGTGGGCTCTCATGGCCTTGGGCAGCTCCCATCCTGTCTGGGAGAGCCACTCCTTTGGCTTTTCAGGATACAGCCCCACTTCTTGCTGCTCTCACAGGCTGGTGTTGAGTGTCTGCAGCTTTTCTAGGTGCACAGTGCAAGCTGTTGGTGGATCTACCACTCTGGGGTCTGGAGAGTGGTGGCCCTCTTCTCACAGCTCCAGGAGGCAGTGCTCCAGTGGGGACTCTGTGTGAGGGCTCCAACCCCACACTTCCCTTCTGCACTGCCATGGCAGAAGTTTGCCATAGGGGTTCTGCTCCTGTAGCACATCTCTGCCTGGACATCCAGGCATTTACATACATCCTCCAAAATATAGGTGGAGGTTCTCCAACCTTAATTCTTGACTTCTCAAGAATTAAGACACAGGCTCAACACCACGTGGAAGCTGCCAAGGCTTGGAGCTTGCACCTTCTGAAGCCATGGGCCAGAGAGGCTGGGAGGCAGGACACCAAGTCCCACAGCTGCACACAGCAGCCCCTTCCCCACCACTGGACTCGGCCCAGGAAACCGTTTTTCCCTCCTAGGACTCTGGGCTTGTGATGGAAGGGGCTGCTCTGAAGGTCTCTGACATGTCCTGGAGACATTTCCCCCATCGTCTTGGTGATTGTCATTTGGCTCCTCATTACTTATGCAAATTTCTGCAGCTGGCTTGAATTTCTCCCCAATGAGTTTTTCTATTGTATTGCATTGTCAGGCTACACATTTTTCAAACTTTTATTCTTTGCTTCCTTTTGAAACTTTGCCCCTTAGAAATTTCTTCCACCATACACCCTAAATCAAATAATCTCTCTCAAGTTCAAAGTTCCATAGACCTCTAGGGCAGGGGCAAAATGCCACCAGTCTCTTTGCATAGAAAGAGTGACCTTTACTCCACTTCCCAAAAAGTTCCTCATCTCCATCTAAGACCACCTCACCCTGGGCATTATTGTCCATATTACTATCAGCATTTTGGTCAAAGCCATTCAACAAATTTCTAAGAAGTTCCAAACTTTCCCACATTTTTCCATCTTCTGAGCCCTGCAAACCATTCCAACCTTTGCCTGTTACTGAATTATAAAGTTGCTTCCACATTTTTGGGTATCTTTACAGCAGCACCCCACTCTACTGGTACCAACAGTAGATTGGTATTGGTATTAGTCCATTTTCATATTGCTATGAACAAATACCTAAGACTGAGTAATTTATTAAAAAAAGAGGGTTAATGTACTCACAGTTCCACATGGCTAGGGAGGCTTCACAATCATGGCGGAAGGTGAAGGAGGAGCAAAGGCACGGAGGAGGAACAGGCGAGAGAGCATGTGTGGGGGAACTGCTCTTTATGAAACCATCAGATCTCACGAGACTTATTTACTCTCATGAGAACAGCATGAAAAAAGCCCACCCCCATGATTCAATTACCTCCCACTGGGTCCCTCCCACAACATGTGGGGATTATGGGAACTACAATTGAAGACGAGATTTGGGTGGGGCACTGCCAAACCACATCAATACCCTTTTCTAAATTTTCTTACCTACTTTTGGAAAAATCATATATGTTTTTAAAAAGTATTTCAATATTCCCTTCTGTTAGCTGGTAAGTTTCTATTTTGTTATTATTTTCATTATTACTCTGAAGATTACAACATTAATCTTTGACTTATCAGAGGCTAATAAAAAATCAGTACTTTTATTACATTTCAGATAATGCTGAATCCTTATAATATTTTTAATTTAATTTACTTCCTCCTTCCTTTTGTGTTATCACTGTCATGAATTTTATTTCTATGCATATTTTAACCCTTGAAAATATTATTTGTGTTTTGATTTTCTCTGAATTTCTTTACTTTTCTTTATTATCTTTCTTCTGCCTGAAGAAATTTATTGAGTATGTCTTCAACATGGGTCTACTGATAATAGATTCTGTTCTTTTGTATTTTTATGAACCTTCCATTTTAAGAGACATGTTTCCTGAATCCAGAATTCTACTTTTGCTGATATATTTTCTCAGCATGTTAAAAAAATGCCATTCCATGGTTTTCTGACTTCCATTGTTTCTATAATAATCATTAATACTGTTGCTACTTTGAAATTAATCTGTCTTTTCTTGTCTTGCTTTTGAGATTTTCTCTTTGCTTTTGGTGTATAGCAGTTTTACTATAACATAGCCTTACTCTAGTATGGTCTCTGTATTTTCCTACTTAGGATTTGTAGCACTTCCTGAGTAAGTGGCTTGATGTACTTTTTCAATTTTGAAATATTCTTAGCTGTTGTTTCTTCAAACTTTGATTTTGTTCACTTCTTTCTCTTCTTTCCTTCACTGGGTTTCATGTGTCTTCTTTACTCTTTTATGTATTTTCCACCAATTTTTTTCTCTGCTTCAGTTTGTATAATTTTTGATGATCTTTAACTTCATTAATTTTCTATAATCTGTGACGAATTTGCTCTTACACTCCTCTTGAGTTCTTTTTCTGTTTGTTTGTTGGTTTGTTTGTTTTTTGAGACGGAATCTCACTCTATCACCTAGGCTGGAGTGCAGCGGCCCTATGTCAGCTCACTACAAACTCCGCCTCCTGGTTTCAAGCAATTCTCCTGCCTCAGCCTCCCATGTAGCTGGATTACAGGTGCGTACCATTATGCCCATCTAATTTTTGTATTTTTAGTAGAGACGAAGTTTCACCACGTCGGCCAAGCTGGTCTTGAACTCCTGACCTCAAATGATCTACCTGCCTCAGCTTTCTCAAAGTGCTGGGATGATAGGCATGAGTCACCACACCTGGTTCTTCTTGAGTTCTTAATTCCAGTTATTGAAGTTTCTACATGTAAAATTTGCAACAACTTTAGCCTCTAATTTTCTGTGAAATTCTTCATCTTATGATATATGTTTTTGACTATTAGTCATAGTTATTTTAAAGTCCCTGTCTGACAACTTGAAAATTTGGATCACATGGATCTGTTTCTGTTGATCGAGAGATCATTTATCCCTTGATCTTATTTGTTGGAATATCAGCTAATTTTTGGCGGAATGTTTCACACTATGTATGATTGAATAAAGAAGCCCTGGGTGGTGTTATGTACATCAAGAAAGGGTTCACCCCATCTCTTGACAGGCATGAAGAGTAGAGCAGATCACCTCATTCTAATTACAGTCTGAGAAGACCTTGATCAGGACTGCAGCTGTAGTTACAGTTTATATCCAGCTTGTTCTTTCCTTTGGGTCGTTTTTACTCTTGGTGTATGGTCCTCCAAGTGTCCAGACTGTGAGCCTGAGGAATTTCCTGGGGCCTTTCTTTGTTGGCAGGCACTGAACCCCACTTTTTACTTCTATGCATCATTAGGCTTTGTCTTATATACCATGAGACTACTAAGATTTTACTCTGTTTTTCAGCTATTTCTTATTGGCCTTTTAGCCTCTTGCCCTGCACAGCTTAGGTATTTAGCAAATGCACTATGGGAAACGCTCTTGTTTGTTGGTCTTACTTCTTTGAACCTTCATTCTTTAGGGATCTTGGCCTCTTAAGTTCTGCAGGAATCAGCACCCTAAACTGCAATTTTTGTCCCTTCAACTTTAAAAGACTTCTGAAGTCTCTGATGATTTCATAGTAGCCACTCTCTTCTTGGATTCTCAGTCTCTTCTCATAACAAAGAAAATACATATGTCACAAGGAGAGAAGCTGAACTCTGAACATGGGGTTTATCTTATTGAATTTCTTCTCTCCTGAATTCTGACCTATCAAGTTTTCATTTTCTCAGCAGCAATCCGATTCCTTCAAACAATTTACTTTTACATTTTAGCTGAATTTTCATATTGTTCTTAAAAGGAGTGTTGGTCTGCTACATCCAGCATAATCAAAAACGAAAATCAGGCCAGGTGCAGTGGCTCACACCTGTAATCCCAGCAATTTGGGAGGCTTAGGTGGGCAGATCACTTGAGGTCAGGAGTTCAAGACCAGCCTGGCCAACATGGCGAATCCTCATCTCTAGTAAAAATACAAAAAGTAGCCAGACATGGTGGTGGGCGCCTGTAATCCCAGCTACATGGGAGGCTGAAGCATGAGAATCACTTGATCCCGGGAGGTGGAGGTTGCAGTGAGCCAAGATCTCGCCACTGCACTCCAGCTTGGGTGATGAAGCAAGACATCATCTCAAAAAGATAAAAGAAAATAAAAGAAAAGAGAAAATGAAAGGAAAGAAAAGAAATCAGTGCTCACTTTTTCCCTTTACAATCTATTTAATTGATTTTAATCGATATATAATTTACATGCAATTAAATATACAATCTTAAGTGTACAGATCCACAGATTGACAGATCAACTTTTTACTGTGTAACAGAGCACCATTATTTTATTTTACTGGTGGAATGCCTCAGTTTAGCTCCTGCAAACTCAATTTTTTACAGAAGCATATTTTTTGCTTCATCACATTTATGTAACTGTAAAATATTGTTTTACCTAGAAGCACATGAACTGATTGGTCCTTGTTTTAAGGAGTTTACAACCTGGATGGAGGATTAAGGTTTATAGACATATGTAAATCTTTTGGAACTTATTTTATCTTACTGATTACCTAGGTGTTAACTTTCTTTCTTGGACAGGCAGGATAGTGTAATGAAAAAAGCAAAGGCTGAGAAGATTAATCTGTCCTGGGATTTTGTCTTGTGCCTAAAATTTTAAACTGTTCCTAGGGCAAGACAAATAATGTCAGTTACCCTCAGTTTTTCTTCTATACAACTTGAATAATACATAGACTGCAGGATCATTGTGAAATTGAGATAATGTGTATAAGGGCCTACTGCAGTGTCTGCCGCATGCTAAGTGATGCATTAATATTAGCCATTACTCATTTTATTCTCTACTTGGCATTTTTCTCATCAGCTAATATCTGTTGCTTTGATTCTTCCTCCAGCCACCCTGCTTCCCTCTTTTTTCTTTTCCATTATTAAGTTTTCACAGGTAGTTTTAATTCCCTCGCTATCTCACCCATTCCCACATGCATGGAAGACAGTAGCATATTATTGACTACTAATATTAGCCATCATTCTCCATTCTTAATTTCTGGGAGTTGCTTGGACACAATCTGTGTTGCACATATATAAAAATGGGCTGTGGAGGAGTGTGTTGAGGGCAGATAGGTGCCCTTTGATTGGAGAAATTGTCTCCAGTCATCAAGAACAGTATCTCTTTTACAGAGTGTTAATTCTCCATGTTCCTCCATCCCGAGCCTCTGAGGTTTTAAACTAGGGCATCTAGCATCTTATCTTTTTCTTTCTAGTGGAGGCTGTGATCAAACTTTCTCTGTCTGAGTTCACTCCTGTAGGGTTTGGGGTTGTCATAAGACATGAGTTTTAATTTGGTAAAATTAAATCTCTTCAGTTAAATCTACTGTGAAATTAAAACCTTGACTCAAACCTGACATTCAATAGATTCCCTTGGAAAGTGTCCTGATTTTATGTGAACTCAAATGGCCACAGTAAGCCTAAGGTCCATTTCAAATTTTTCAGGTTCAGCTGCCTGATGGGAGATGAAAGATTTTTGCAGAGACAGAAATACCTTTCCAGGTGTGGACAGAGCAGGCTGAGGGAGACACTCAGAGTAATGTGGGGGTAGTCTCTCTTTGTATCTTATTTTAGGGTCCTTTATTATATAGCTATTATGTTATTTAGTGACTGGTTACTGAGCTATGTGTGCAATGATTCTCTTACCACTATAACTTTTTCTGCTTAATGGTATTACAGTATTAATGATTGTGTTAATAGAAGTGGCATTGAGTCCTTTTAATTTTTTATTTTGGATACGAGATCATCCATCTAATGTGAACCACTAGTTAATTACATTTGGTCTGATGTTCTTGGATGTCTCTAGGTACATAAGTTTAGTATGCTTAAGGAGATGCTTAACTGGTATTACTTGATTAAGACTGCATTTTCCAGGTAATTTGTTTAAATAAACAGAAAGTTATTTGATTTCCTGCCTTTATAAAATTAAGGCTAAATTTTAAATTCTTGAAAACTTTAAGAAAATTTGTGTTGTGTGTGTGTTTTAAGTCACAGTTCTCTTAATATCTTAATAAGTAGATTTATTGCAATGTGAAATAAAGAGTATATCTTGGTGGTATCAAGACCTGTACCAATATTTTGTTTATAAGGATCTTTATTCCTTACCCCTCTTGAGGGTGGAGTTGGAAGTCTTGCATTTATCCTCTTAGGATTTTCCTTGGGACAAAATTACCACAAAAATATGTGTTTAGACTGTTGACTTTTTTTTAGAAACATTTAATTTTAGAATACTTTTAGGTTCAAAAAAATTATGATACAGAGAATTCTCATTTTCCTTGTATTTGGTTTCCTGTAGCATTAATATCTTACATTAGCATAGCACATTTGTCACAATTGATGAATTCTATTAATATAATTATTATTAAATACAGTCTGTATTTTATTAAGAATTCTTTAGTTTTCCCTTATTGTCCTTTTTTTTTTTTTAAATTCTGGATTCTATCAAGGATAACATCTTACATTTAGTTGTTATTTTCCTTAGGTTCCTCTTGGCTGTGACAATTTCAGACCATTGACTTTGAGAGTCATGAATGTCTTCTTCTACTTGTGAGATGAGACCCAACATTTTCTTTGGCTCTTTCTCTTTATTTGTTCCTTAGATTTCAGCTTTCGGTTTACCACACACACACTCTCTGTCCATTCTCCTCTCTTCTCCGTTTTCCCTTCTCTGTGTATCAAGTTTTGGCCATATAGAATGAAGATTGCCCTTTATTATTTCACTGAGGTTTTGTTTGTTCTTCTTACCTGCTCATTTGAGATCTTACCTCCTGTGGTTTTTAGATTTTTTTTCTTCTGAGCTCTGACTTGCATTAGTGTTTTCCTGCATGAATATTTTCTAAGCTAAAGCTTAAGAAACCTCTACTGACATATATATTTTTCATAGTAGACAGCTCCTTCATGTGTTCTCCTGATTTAATCATTAGTTTGGATCCAGAACAGACACATATTTGCTTTGTGAATTTAAACGATTGAACTCTCTAAATGGACATTTTCTTATAATAACTACCTCTTGGGATCTCTGTAAGGAGTAAAAAGATTTTGCTTCAAATCATAATGGCACAGTGCTTGTATGGGGTTCCTTTCATCCTCCATTCCTCCCTTCTGCTCTATAAAGTTGACTAATGGAACTAACAAAAAGAAGTTTGGACTTAACACATGCTTCTGACTATTGGCTTTTGATTTTCACTGATGATGGAGTTTTTGTTAGAAGTTGACTAATTTCATTACTTTATGGAAAACAGAAGACATGAAAATACCAACACTATGGTTTTAAAAGTATAAATGCCAAATGAGAATAGCCTATTGTTTACTTGGAGATCCTTCTAAAATTACTGCCTTAAAAGGTTTAGTGGGTTAGTATGGAACAAAAACTCAGACTCAGAAGAAATCAGACTACAAAAAATTAGATTTTAATTAAAACAGAGAAAATGATTATATGTTATGGCAACGATAGAGCAAGAGATAGAAAGATTTAAACTGTTCTAATGTATTGTGGTCTGCCTATACAGTAATACAAGGTCTGTTTTAAAAGAATTATATCAAATGGAACCAGTAACATGACTTTGGTTCTATCAAATCTCTCTGAGTCAAAGCTTCACTTCCAACTGAAGTGGATTTGGACTTCAGGAAATTAATAATTCATCTCACCATCACTTTCATTTTTCATCCTCTGCGTTCATCCAGTTGTGTTAACTCTGCTCAAAACCTCTGCTGCCTAATCTCCTATCCTATCTCTTCTCCCCTCTAAGAACTAGTGAAGAAATCTTTAAAAATTTTAAAACTTTGACACTATTTGGCCTCTAATTGATTAAGAAATGGTTTTCTGGCCCAACCACTCTCCGAGGAGCAGTGTCTGTTGCTATCCTTCAGTCACTTTACTTAATACATTTTTCCCTGTGCAAGTGGCTGACACCCATGCTCTGATTTGATACAGCTTATGGATGATCACTCTTTCAAGGAGAGCCGCTTAGTAAAATATGCACACTTACCAAAATTAAAAATGCATGCCTTACAATAACCTAGACGAGATGGGGATATACTGCTATGTAGTTAAAATCTATGGAGGGGAAAAGAAAGGGGGATGAGTTTGTTATTTTGCCCTCTTGGGGATTTCTTCCACATTTTGCCATCAATATTCCCTCAACAAAATTCTGTCCAAAAACTATAATACAAGTCACAGTATGATTTCGTCTCCTGAAGTCCTTGCTCTCCTTTTCCTTTCTCAGAAGAGACATTAACTTTCTAAATATATCCACAAAACTTTTTGCTTTTCAAATATCCTAGCATCCCTCTAAAAGGGTGAGATGCTTCCCTTTTGCTGTTCATTTGGAATCTAAGTGAGGACCCAGTAATTCCTATTTCCTTGGAAATTGAGCTGAATCCTATCTTTAATCAGAAATAGAGATAAAAAGAAATTTTAAAAAATAGTTTTTAGATTTATATTCATGGCATTTAGAAGTTTATTTTGGCATTTTTTTCCTTTTAGTTTTGTCTAAACATGGCTGACTCTGCTAACAGTTTTAATTATAAGTAATTTCCACTAATTGAAAACTTACTTAGGGTGTATGTGCACGATCTAATTTAACTCTCACAAAAATCTTATAAAGCAGATACTATTATGACCTTGATATTAATGAAAAACCAGAGGATCAAATGGGTTAAATATGCTTCTCAAGCTCCCGCAACAGTGAGCTTGAAAATTTGAATTGAGATTTCTCTGAGTCATAGCTTCTTATCTTCTACTTTTCTGTTTCTATCATCTCTGTCTCTATCTCTATCTCTATCAAGATTAGACTTTAGAGTTCCTGGGCATTATCTACCCAGGGCAAAAAGACCTTCCCTGATTTAATCCAATGGAGGGGAATGAATTCAAATACCATCTTTATCAGTGCCTTATTGGCTCAAAGAGGAAGTGAGAAAAAACCAAAAAGCCAATATTTAAAAGAACAACAAACATTGGTAACTTTAGGAAACAAAAAAATTAGACAGCATGAATTAAAAGGAGCTAGTTGAGGTTCTGAGCAAGCAGCGCGGACCTGCCAATGTGACATTTAACACTTGTATTGTATGACAGGTAGCTCAAGTTCAAGAGACATGGGTTGTAGTCCACTAAGAAAAAAAAAGTTTAGAAAAGAAACTTAATCACAGTTTTAAATGACTGTGTTGTTTGAACTTGTTAGCTATATTTTGTTACATATTCCATTAGATTTGCTTGGTTTATATTTTTTGAAAGTAAATCTATGTCATTTTTGGGACTTTTTTTATCCTTAGGAATTAATGGTAAGTGTGTGGGGTAGAACATTGCTTGTTTGTTTGGTTTATTTTGTCTGCTGGGCTTTTGACTCTGAGGAGATTCTAACTTCTGTGCTAACATGGTAAGTGCTAAGTCTGGACTGGTTTGAGTGTCATCTTTCCATTCTCCTGCTGAAGGAAATCATGGTCTCTGGCACCTCTGACAATGATTTATCAGGCCCCTGTTTTTGTGTGTGTGTGTGTGTGTGTTTTGTTTTGTTTTTGTTTTTCTGAGCTGGAGTCTCGCTCTGTCACCTAGGCTGGAGTGCAGTGGCCTGATCTCGGCTCACTGCAACCTCAGCTTCGAAGGTTCAAGCGATTCTCCCACCTCAGCCTCCCGAGTAGCTGGGACTACAGGCATGCACCACCACGCCTGGCTAATTTTTGTATTTTTAGTAGAGATGGGGTTTCACCATATTGACCAGGCTGGTCTTGAACTCATGACCTCGTGATCTGCCTGCCTCAGCCTCCTAAAGTGCTGGGATTACAGACTTGAGCCACCGTGCCCAACCTATCAGGTCTCTGTTTTTGTATCTCTATAGGTGAGAAACTATAGGTAGTCTAGACTCAAACATATCTGGGCTCCAAACTCAGTTCCCCTGTATGTACAATTTGTGATTGGGAAATTCAGCTCCCCATATGCAACATGTGGATTAAAATAATAAGAATAAAAAATAGTAGGCCAGGCGCTTTGGCTTACGTCTGTAATCCCAGCACTTTGGGAGGCCGAGGTGGGTGGATCATGAGGTCAACAGATCGAGACCATCCATGCCAACATGGTGAAACCCTGTCTCTACTAAAAATACAAAAACTAGCTGGGAGTGGTGGCGTATGCCTGTAGTCCCAGCTACTCAGGGGGCTGAAGCAGGAGAATTACTTGAACCCTAGAGGCAGAGGTTGCAGTGAGCCAAGATCATGCCACTGTACTCCAACCTGGCAAGAGAGCAAGACTCCATCTCAAAATAATAATAATAATAATAATAATAATAATAATAATAATAATAATGCCTCCTGCACAGGGATGTGTGTGTTTATGTGTGTGAAACTGGATAATGTATGTAAGGCAATTTTCAATAAACCTGAATATTGCCCTATTCAGGGTATGTGAGCTCTGTTGCCTTTCAGGTGTTGTTATCATGTCATTTTTAAGCTGAGCTATAATCTTTATCATTTACCCACTGGTAAGCATTTTATCTGAGTTTATTTTAAAATGAGGTTCCTACAAATGAAGAAAAAAATATTTTCTTACTATATTGTGCTTCCCTGTGGACGTGCTTCTGCCCAGGGTTTTGGCTTGTAAACATCCTGATGTTGTCATACTCTGTTGATTGGCTTTACCTACCCTGGATGTTTGAGCAGCAGATTTGATAAGTGAACATCCTATATCTGCTTTGTTCCACTGTTTTGCCAGTGATAGAATTTTGCAGCAATCCACTTGCAGTTTCCTCCAAGAGGATACAGTTATACACACTTAATTCTTAGCCCTGAGCTCCCATTTCTCTAACTGATCAACTGGATTCTATTAAACAAAAATTGGAGCATCTCCTATGTATTGCTACTGTGTTAATGTTATGGAAGTTATATGAACAGGGAAGATAGGAGACGTATCCTTTTAAGCTACAACGTGGTAGAGATATAAAATAAGAAACCTCAATTCAGCATAAAGTGTAATATGAAAAGTTCCACAAAAGAGCAAAAAATGTGCTACAAAGGTTTCTGAGGAAAAGGAAGATATCTAGGATGAAAGAATAAAGAAAGAAATTTGTAATGTATATGTAATACTAAACTTCCAAGGTAACATTTTTCAAATAATTGCATGATGAAAGTGAAAAAAATTAAATGCATTATCATTAGAAAAGGTGTGGAAAAATACTTACTTTCATATGCTGTTGTCGTTAAGAGTACATTATTACTTTTGGGACATAATCTGTCTGTATTTTATTAGATTTTAAATGTGTGTTTTATTTGAACCAGTAATTCACTTCTGGGAATTGATTTTTAAAAAATCAATAAGTTATAAAAATGTACATACAAAGACATTTATTTCAGCATTGTTTCTAATTGTTAAAAAAGGGGATGAACTGAATGCTCGTCTAGGAGAATGGTAGAATAAGCTAAGGATCGTCTACATTACAGTATATGAGATAATTGTTAATATGTGTGAAGTAGATCTCTATAAACTGCAGTGAAAACATGTGCATGTAAATTATATAAGAAAACCTAATTACAGAATATGTATTTATATATTATGTATCATGTATATCACATGCTCTGTTTAAAAGTCAAACTATTTACCAAATATTTATCTTTGTGTAACTATTTTTTACATAAGATAAAAAGCAATTATAGAAAGAAGTATACTAAATTATTCTCTTAGGTTGGTAGAATTAGAGAATGAAAAGAAAATCTGTTATAGAAAGAATATAGTATCTTAGTGATTCAAATAATTGGCAATGAAATATGTAGATATGTATATGTTATGCATTATTTTTATGCATATTATATTAGGCATATTATATACATATCTACATATTTCATTGCCAATTATTTGATGTCAATATATATACGTCATTTAGTGAAGAGGAAAAGAATGAGTAGGTTGTTAGTAACCGAAGGTGATTTGGGCATCAGGAATGAGGAACTGGCTATAGGTATGATTCCTTGGTAGAGACTCAGAGACTAGTAGTGGTACAGAGGTGCAGGCCCGAGTAATGCATGGGTGGGACAAAGTCTGTTTAGGTAAAAGGGACAGATTGCGGGTAGCATGAACAACTTGTATTTCCTTTGTTAGCTAAGTATTTCCTTTGGATAGCAAGTGAAACTATTTGAACAGGTGAACTCTAGCTGTGCTTTTAGGAGCTTTTCCCAGCCTTAGGTTTAGGGCGGATTGTATAGGGCAGGGCCTATAAAATGGGAGAGCTATCAAGAAGCTGTTTGCAGTGGTCTAGGCAAGAGATTATAACCTGTACTAGAGGGCTGGCAGTGGTTTGGAAAGAGAAAAATGAGAGGGATATATTGGAGGCAGATTGCACAGAGTTGTCAACTTACTGATGGGGATGGGTAGGGAGGGGGAGTAGGAGGAGTAGTCAACAGTGATTGAGAGAATCATGATATCCTTGGCAGAGAGAGAGGCGTCTGAAGGTGGTTTGGAGATTAAAGGTGATGTGCATGATTTATAGCAGAGTGAGGGACTAGCTGGCAACCAAAAATTGCTACTCAGATTGAGGCTGGAGTTACGGTTTTGTGAAATGTTTGCATGGAGCTGATGGCAGTTTGGAAGGAATTAATGTAATTTACCAAAAAGAGATGGCAGAGAGAGAAAAGAAAAGGGACAGAAGATAAGATATTGATGGTCATACTTTGAGTCAGAAGAAATAGGGGAGCCGTTAAGAAGGTGTACACAGAGCTGCTGGAGGGAAACCAGAGCAGCTTGAGAGATGGAGTTCAAGCTGGTGAGGCTGGAGTGAGGCCTTTGGAATTGATCTCCATGAAGAAATTATGTGAGGCTGTCTCATGTTTTGCTAGAATCTGTGTGCTTGTATTCTATTTTATCAAAGTAGCTTTTAGTGGATCGAACAACCACCAATGGTGGTTGCTGAAACCATTAAGCAAAAGGTGTAAGAGGAACTTTATAAGGAATGGGGTACTTAAGCCCCCAGATCAGCTCTAGCATTACTAAAAGTGCTGCCTCTGACATGTTGTTTCTTGGGATGGGATGTAACAAGAAATATATGGGGCAACCTATGCAGTATTCTAGTCAAAAGAAAAAAAATAGTTTGAACCAGAATCAATTGAGTCTTCAGATCTACCATATTTTACAGGAAACCCAGCAGGTAGAGGAATAAGTTAAAATAATAACACAGGAAGTAATCAGTCAAATGCAGAATCTGAGATACTTTACATGCTAAATGACACAGTTTTACCAACACATAATTGGCAGAAAGAAAAGAGGAAAGGTTATTATGGAATAAAAAGTACTAAAATCATAAGAACTTGTTACCCTTTACCTCCTACACACCCTCTGCAAAAAGCCATGAGTGAGAGTATAAGTTGACTCAGAGCATAATTGACCATACCTGTTCCCCACGCCTCCCCTTTCAAATCCATCACTCAGCCACTAAACTGTGGTGTTTTTGTTGCTTAAGTGGCTCTCAATCAGTCCATTCTGCTCCAATAACATTGCATCCCTCACGGTTTGAGCTGCCATTCTCTCTTGCCTGGACCGTTACCATATTATAATTGGTTTTCTTCTGTCTGCCTTGTTTCCCTCTCTGGTTCCCATAATGTAGCATGAGTAAGCTTTAGAAATGCAAATCTGGTCATGTGATGTTCCTGCTTAAATTGCCTCAGTGGAGAAAGACTCAGATCTATCCCATGACCTGTGAGGTCTTGCTGACCCAGCCCCTGCCTGATTCCCACTGCCCTGCATTTCCTGCCAAAGCGGCACTTATGGTTCTTGGATCGGCTGTAGACTTCTCCCCTTCAGAGCCTTTTAATGTGTTGTTGCCAGTCTAGGGGACAATTTTCTAAACACACACACACACACACACACACACACACACACACACACACACGCACACACTGGCTAACTCTGCTTCAGGAAAATTCTCCCTTGAGAGCCCATCATCTAGGTCATGGCCTTCTTTTTTCTCAGCCTCTTGTGTTTTTTCTTCACAGTGTTTAGCAAAATTTATAATTATATAGTTTTTTGTAGGCCAACTTCTATTGATTGGCTTCAGGCTAAGAAAAAGGAGGTCATTACCTAGAGGAGAAGGATATAAGCTCCCTGAGAATAAATGATGTGTGAGTTTTGTCGAGCACTGTAACTCCAATGCCTAGCACAACGTCTGCCATGTTATGGTCTATAAGAAATAGTTACTAAATGAATGATTGATCATTATGGAATCTTATGGCCACTATGTGTATTAGTCAGGGTTCTCTAGAGGGACAGAACTGATAGGATAGATGTATACATAAAGCAGAGTTTATTAAGGAGCATTGACTCACAGGATTACAAGGTGAGATCCCAAAATAGGCCATCTACAAGCTGAGGAGCAAGGAAGCCAGTCCGAATCCCAAGACTTCAAAAGTAGGGAAGCCGACAGTGCAGCCTTCAGTCTGTGGTTGAAGGGCCAAGAGTCCCAAAGCTGAAGAACTTGGAGTCCAACATTTGAAGGCAGGAAGCATCCAGCACAGGAGAAGGATGGAGGTCAGAAGACTCAGCCAGTCTAGCCATTCTGCATTCTCCTGCCTGCTTTTTATTCTGGCTGAGCTGGCAGCTGATTAGATTGTGCCCACCTAGATTGAGGGTGGGTCTGCCTCTCCTAGTCCACTGACTCAAATGTTAATCTCCTTTGGCCGCACCCTCATACACACACCCAGGAACAGTACTTTGCATTCTTCAATCCAATCAAGTTGACACTCAGTATTAACCATCACACTATGGCACTGTCAGTGCAGGTTCACACAACTGTCTTCTATTCACATTGGCTTCATGTTCCTTCTCCCAGTATCCCCATCCCTTTTTGTTAGTTTAATGTGTGCTCAGAAAGAGCTCTCAAAATGTCAGTTCTTGGAGTAGCTTTTATGTGGCATTGAGATTGTTTAATGCATATAGTCAGATTTTATTTCCAATCTTTCTTCAGGAGTTATTCAATTCTCTTTGTGCATCCTTGAGTGAAGATGTCCTAATTCTTCTTTTCATGTTTTTAAATCTGCTTTCCTAAAGTCTTCAGCTGGTACCTGACTCTGCCTGGTATTTTCTTCCTTTCTGTCACAGATTCCAGGATAATATAGTCAGTTTGGCTCCGGTGTCCTGAGGTTTCCACATGTCCAAGTAGTTCTTTCTTTGTAGTCAGGGATAAGGCTAGAATAGCTCCTTTATTAGTGCTTTCTCTGCCTATGGGTTAAAGTGTCTGCAAGAAGGGAAAGTACGAAAAATTGGACATTCTTTCAGGATACACAGACCTAGATGTGATTTGTGGGAATTTACTCAACTTCTCTAATCTTCTGTTAAATGAGACCATATTTATAATGTGCAATTGTTTTGAATAATTAACAAAATAACAGGTAACAGAATATCACATTAGAAGCTCAACAATTTGTTGTTGATTTAAAAGCTATTGTTAGCGTTTCCCATTTGACGATATTCAAGAACAAATGATTAATTCTAAATAATTTAAATAAAGTAAGACCTTTTCAAAAGATGAATGCTTCTATTTTGCCCATAAGGCAGAGGTGAAATTGTTGATGATGCCACTCTAATTCCAAACCAGTATTGGCATGGGAAACAGTAAGAGCCATGCTTAAAATGGGTTCATTAGTTGTATTTCTAAAGTCTTTTGGCTTTGTCTAGAAACTTACAAATAACCCTTGAACAATGCAGGGGTTGGGGCACTGGCCCCCTGTGAAGTTGAAAATCCACAGATAACTTTTTTCTTTTCTTTTCTTTTCTCTTTTGAGATGGAGTCTCACTCTATAGCCCTGACTGGAGTGCAGTGGCGCCATCTCGGCTCACTGCAACCCCTGCCTTCTGGGTTCAAGTGATTCTTGTGTCTCAACTTCCCAAGTAGCCGGAATTGCAGGTTAAGTGCCACCACGCCCAGCTAATTTTTGTATTTTTAGTAGAGACAGGGTTTTACCATGTTGGCCAGGCTGGTCTCAAACACCTGACCTCAGGTGATCCGCCCACCTCAGCCTCCTGAAGTACTGGGATTACAGATGTGAGCCACTGTGCTGGATAAAAATTCACAGATAGCTCTTGACTCCCCCAAAACTTAATTACTAATACCCTACTACTGACTAGAAGCCTTCCGGATAATATAAACACATATTTGTATATTATATGTGCTATATACTGAATTCTTACAATAAAGTAAGCTAGAGAAAAGAAAATGTTATTAAGAAAATCATAAGGAAGAGAAACATATTTACTATTCATTAAGTGGAAGTTGATTATTATGAAGTCATTTTCACTCTGAGTACTGCCTGAGGAGGAGGAAGAGGAGGGGTTGGTCTTGCTGTCTGAGGAATGGCAGAAGAGGAAGAAAATCTGCATATAAGTGGACCTGTGCAGTTCAAGCCCATGTTGTTAAAGGGCCAACTCTCATTTTAAAAACTTTGAGAAATGAAACCAGGAGCTGGAATATAATTTTCCTTGTTTGCCCCAAAGCAAACACCACCATATTGAAATTTTGGGAAGGGTCCTTCAAGCTGTAGGAAGTATAAAAAGCTACTTCTGTCTCTGAATGTTCCACAGAAACTGAACCCTGAGGATACTATTTTCCCTAGGGTTACAACAAAGATGCACCCCTCTCCCTTTTTACTCTTATGTATACGCATATCTGCTGGAGTCTGTAGAAACTGCCTGACAACTCAACAGCTTTTCTGTGCAGAATAATACTTGAGCCCTTTACTTTTCTGATACAGAAAAAAGTGAAATTTGATTGTTTAACATACTTCATGAAATGTGCCCCGAAGACATATCGTTATTGAATTTGTGTAACTAATAAACACATTTATAGAACTAACTAATGCCAAATAGAGGAAGAATAAAGAGAAAGAAGAGATAGAGTAGGATACTTTCAGTGAAAATAGGGCAAAAATAAAGAGAATGTGAAAAGACAGGTCAAGTGAAGGACCTATTTGGGAGTGTTCCAATAGGGATGGTTCTTTGACAACCAGTGGAAAGGTTTTCAGAAGGAGAACTGGCAGGTGAAGCAAACTGAAGAAGCAAAATCACTAGAAGAAACAGGCACACTCAAGGTTTAGGGAGTAGAGCAAATTTATGAGGTGTATTAAAATTAGGAAGTGCCATGTGAAGCTTCTGCCTGCGATGAGTATATTATCAAATGCAATCTGTTATCTCACCCGGAGACAGCCTATAAAGTTCCTTAGCCAGGGAATATATAGTTTTAATCAGTCACACAAAACAATTTTCCTCGTGTATCTAGTAATAAAAAGCTTTGTCATTGTGATGGATGAGAAGAGTACAGTGTACGTAACACTTTAGAATATTGGAAAATTTTGCATGCCGTTTACTAACGACTCATTTTCTTATAGGTTCCCCATAGAAAGGGACAGAGTTCTACTAAATTTCTAAATGAGAAAGGAGCTATCTTTTCCCAAGAGATAATTTTAATATGGGCTAGATGTAGCTTGGTCATGACATTGTGTCTTAACTTCATGGAGGTATATCTAGGAAGTTTTTTTGGGGGGCAAATTCCAAAGGTCTCAAAGTCTCCAATGCTTAGGTTTGATATTGAGGGTGAGCCCTGTGGTCTCCCTCTCCCTGCTTCCTAATGTGGAAAGGAACAGCAGAGGAAGAATCTGAGAACAGAACTTCTGCAGAAAATATCAAGTAAAATCAGTACTGTCTTACTGTCTTACATTTTCCAGTCTTCTACCTACCTCTCTCTTTCTACTCTGAAACAAATATTGAAGGTTAAACCATATTAATGGAATATTTGCCTTATCTGAACAAGTTTTCTACTTCATTGGCTAGTTTTTGAAAAACTTTTCTTCCACTGGGAAATTTTGTTTGCACAGCTGCTTTGTGGTTTTTAGGTGAAATAATCCTTGACAGACAAATATCAACTATTTTGAGAGAAACTTGAAAATTAGACTCTTTTTCTGGACCAATGCCAACCTTAGTTGAGACTATAGTCCACCAAAGCTGAATTGTAATAAAATGCATTGTGTTTAGGTGCTGCTATAGAGTGAGAATTGGCCTCCCCTCAAAATTTATATGTTGAAACCTAACCCCTGATGTGATGGTATTTGAAGGCAGAGCCATTTAGAAGTGATCAGGTCATGAAGGTGAAGCCTTTATGGATGGGAATAGTTCCCTTGTAAAATAAGTCCCAAGGAGCTCCTTCACCTCTTCTGCTATGTGAGGACACAGCAAGAAGATGACCATTTGTGAATCAGAGACCAGGCCCTCACCAGACACTAAATCTGCTGGCCCCTTTGTGTTGGACTTCCAAACCTCCAAAACTGTGAGAAATAGATTTCTTTTGTTATAACCCCCCAGTCTATGGTATTCTGTTATAACAGCCTGAATGGACTGAGACAGGTGCCAAACCGCACTGGCAGCTATTTGCATTCATTGATGTGACAGGGAAGACTATTTTCCAGTCTTCCTTGAAAATCCACAGATAACCTACAGTTTGATTTTTATTTATGGAGTTAAATGTGCTTCTTTCTCTAGTATTTAAATTTTTTGAAGTAATTTCCAATCATCAGTTCAAAATTCCTAATAAGAGCCTTCCTTAGTGGAGTAGAACAGCAATGAGCTTGAGTCTGGGAGTCAAGCACACCAAGATTTGAGACTCCTTCGTTTCTATACCACAGCTAGCTGTGTGTACTTGTACAAATTATTTCACTTCTCTGAGCCCAGGTTTCCTCATGTGTAAAATGGGGATGATGATAAGGATGTTTACTTGTTAGGATTATTATAAGAATTGAATTAGATACAAACACACTAACCATAATACCTGGTCTATAGTGATCACCATGTATATTAGCTATGTATTATATTATTATTGTTTGTAGAGGGGGCCATTCTGTCAATGGAAGTAAAATAAATCATTTGGCTCTGATCATGAACTTTTCTCCTTCTAAATTAAGGTAAGACAAACGAGGATGACAGGTTGAGGAACTGACCTCATTTAGATTTTATCATTCCTGGTAAGAATGATTCAGTGTACTTCATTGCTCATCAGGCCACCCCAGGAGACTGCACCATGATAGTTGCAATGACAGGTGCCTATCACAGTTGAAACACTGTACTGAAGACACTGTAAAAGAAGCACACGGTGAAGTTACTGAAGGTGAGGGCTTTGGTGTCAGAGAGACTCAGTCCTGATCTGCCCCTCACAGGTGGTGTGGTCTTGGGCAAGTTGCTAAACCTTTTTGACTTCAGTTTTAGTATCTTAAGAGTGGGGATGATAACAGAAGATACTGCACAATACTTTTTTGAGGAGTTAGTTTGTATGAAGCACTTAGTAGAACAACTGACATATGGTAAGTGCTCAATGCATGGTACCAATCAAAGCAATAACAATAACAACAGCAGCAACAGTGATGGTGGATCAGAGGAAAGAGAGATGATGTTAGGGGAGCTGAAATTTGGATTAAACATTCAGGTAGGATTGGAATGATGTAGAAGGAAATAAAGGGTGCCACAGACATGATGGAGACCGAAGCTAGAATTTGTAAAGTAGAAGAAAGGCAGTAATAGAAGTTTCCAGTAGAAGGTAACATTCTTATATTTATGATAAATGTATATGGTAGGCTTAGGAGGTAAACTTTAATGTTTAAGTTCAGTTTAAACTTTAACCATAAAGATCATCATTCCTGAAACCCATCTCTTGGTTTTCTGAATCCATACATTTGAGGTAGGGTATACAGATTTGCATTTTTTTTTTTCTTGAGACAGAGTTACACTTCCGTCGCCCAGGCTGGAGTGCAGTGTCACAATCTCAGTTCACTGCAACCTCTGCCTCTCAGGTTCAAGTGATTCTCCCACCTCAGCCTCCCAAGCAGTTGGCACTACTGGCCCCGGCTGCTTTTTGTAATTTTTGTAAAGATAGGGTTTCACCATGTTGCCTGGGCTGGTCTTGAACTCCTGAGCCCAAGTGATCCACCCTCCTCAGCCTCTCAAAGTGCTAAGGTTACAGGCGTGAGCCATTGTAACTGGCCTGGGATCTGCATTTTTAAAAGGCCCTGGAAAGTTCTATTGAAGATGGGTGCTGATAGTTTATAGTTCACAGTTTAAGGAACACTGCATTAAGAAATGGTAGATTGTTGTGCTAAACAAGAGGGGAGAAATTGGCTTCATAATTATGAGCTCTGCCTCACAGATCCTCTTAAAACTGTATTCTTGGTCTGAAGGACATTTTAAGGAATAGGTACGGTACCAAATTAAAAGAAATCCAAATGAGGATTATCCTATACAAACATATTTGTAGCTGTAATTGCTAACAAATGGGGTTTACCTGAGGGAGAAATTTGAATGTCAGGATTAAAATCTCTACATAAATGTTGTTACCGAGGTACAATCACAACTAATATATGGTTTTTAATACCTCAAATAATCTGAAGTCCAGTGAGTTGATTACATTTGATTATGAGTAAGGAGCACTATGCTAGACCTCAGATTAGAATTTTTAGGTTTGAATTCCAGTTCAGCAACCCATGAGCTCCAAGCAGAGGCAGCTGATCCAAACATCATCAGCCTCGACTTCCTCACCTGTCAGAGGAAAGCAAGAAGCTCTGCCGTGTGCAAGGGTCTCACCGAGGAGTTGTGAAGAATAGTACTAAAGTATGATTGTAAAGCTCTGCATGCACTTAAAATAATGAAATTCCTTTAGTGCCATGAAAAAGGAACAAAATGTAGTGAGGGCTCAAAGTGAAGAGAAAACCAAACCTGAAACTGGGGACAGGAAATAACAACATCTTTATGGAGGCAGTAGCATCTGAGTGGGTCTTAGAGAGTGGATCCCACGTGATAGGAGTTGATGGGATGGTATGAAGGGGAGCATTCAAGGTGGTGGGGAAACAGTATGAGCAAATAGTTGAAACCCCAAATGTGTAGGGACCTTTGAGGTGATTGGGGGTGAGGGTGTTTAGCTCTAACAGAATATTAGGTAAAAGTAGTTAGAAGTTTGGGGAAAATAGGAAAGGTGCTAAGATTCTGATTTCAATGAATAATGAGGTACATACTGCTCTGACTGCTCACTCTCTATGTACATTCCCTCCCCTCTCACTGTGTGTGTTGGCATCAGAGATTCCTTCTTTCAACCACATACACCATTAAAGATAAGACCATTAATTTATTTGAGCATAGCTTTTTCCTTGATAGTGTGAAAAATAAGTACAGTACAGCAGTGGGTGCTGTCATATGCAGGGTGACCACTTGTCCTAGTTTGCTAGGGTCTGAGGGGTTTCTTGGGACATGGAACTTTCAGTGTTAAAACTGAGACATTCAGGTGCAGGCAAATTTGCATCATTGGTCAGCCTAATACCCATATGCAACACATGTCCAAAAACCCTTTATTGAGTCCAGTAGGATACTTGCTATTGAAAATTTGGTTCTGATTATACAATGTAGCATTTGATTTTGGAAGATTTTCAATATCAGGTCAAGAAGATTCTATTTAATTCTGTAGGATCCATGGTGCATGATGCCTCTAAATGTTTTAAAACTTGGGAGTGATGTCATTACAGCTATGTGCTAAAATATTGATTTGGCAGCAATGTGTATGGTGGAATTAGAGTAAGAGAGAGAAAAGCCTCTTAGATTTTGTGTAAGTCTCCTGGAAAATCCCAGATGACATAATTACTGAGGCAGGCAGAGTGATCTTTTTGGAGATGCCAAGAAAATTACTTTAATATGCTATTGTCCAATTGTCAAATTTGGGTATTTTATGTAAGAAGAGTTACAACACTGAAGAAGTAAGATGATTAATTTGGATAGAGCATTTTGGAGAAGAAAATAGAGGAAGAAATATATTTTACTTTTATGCTAGTAGTGGAAATCAATCTTGCCTCTTATTTGATGTCTGTGCTGCAAAATGGTTATTTTGCAAAAATCCTGATAACAAGTTAAAATGATTTTCCATTCTTCAGGTTGATTTTTCCCCAGAAGTAGACCATAAGACGAGGATGTGAATGCAAGTACTTTATTTGGCAGGTGATTCCAGCAGGGGAAGTGAGCAAAAGAAAAGAGTGAAGCCCAGACAGATAACCTCAAACAGGTTATTGCTGTGGGTCTATAGAGCTCAATCCTTCTGGGAACACTGAACATCAATACAGCACAGGCCTTGGAGTTATCCTACATGAATGGCAAGGAAGCTAATGTGTTTAACCTCCAATTCCCCTTGGTTATTGGCTGATAAATATCCCCCAAAGTATTAACTCCATTCAGTGCCCAAGGTGCCTCACAAATTTGGTGCACATTGTCATGAAATTCAACTGCAACCACTAGCATCTCTTTAGCTGAGGTGTTCCTCTGCTCAAGTGGTTTGCAGGAAGTTTCATGGAATTAAAGCCTTTGCTCCTCCCAGAAGCAGCCCAGCTCCTTGACCCCTATGTGAGATAGCTCCAGGGCAAGTGTGCTACTCCATTTCCCAGCACTCTCCTGCAGAATTAAGTTCAAGGTCCCTGAAGTGGCAACTTGCGTGAATAACACACCTTCATAGACTCCATTCCTGTTCTCTTGTCTCTCACTCCCTGTCTTTTACCTTTGCTTGGTAGGGTCACTTCCAACATTAACCATCTGTACCAGAATCCTTGCTTAGAACCTACTCCTAGGGACCCCAAGCTAAGAAAGATAAAATGTTACTTTTCATTTATTAACCTAAATAAAAGTTAGTTTTGAAACTGGTTATAAGAAGATAATATTTCATCAATTTTTTTTTAGAGGCAGTTGTTAAGAGAACCACAAATCACTTGCTGGGGATTGTTTCAGGTAGAGTCTGCCTGGGGGAAGCTGGGATGTGCTAATGGTTTTACACAGCATTGCTAAGCCTGGCCTCTACTATTTCATTGCAATGATGGCCACCTCCCAAGTGGGGGCAGTGAAAGAAAGAAAGATATACATTCAAATATAAAAATGATTTCATAGTTTGTAACAGGCAGTTAATAATGAGGTATCCCAATTTATTCTTATTTTATACAAAAATAATTCAGATCTTAAAATCTGAAGATGAATAATTTGTGCTTTAAAGAGAAATATGAAGCTCTGGAGGTTGTATAACTACCTCATCACTCACCTACTTAATGACTATAGTTATGATTTCCAAAAGAAAATATATATCCAATTATTTCACTGTTAAAGAACATAGTAGACTACAAAAAAGCTTGTTTGGAGTGGGAAAATGTCAATGTACAATGGAAAAGAACAAATTATAGTTACCAGGTCCTCACTCTATGTTTTAATATTAATATGTTGCTATGTTTTTGGGACACCTTGTTTCAGGAAATCAGTCTCAGGTTTCCATATTTTATGAGATGATTTCATTAGCTAAGGAATGTCTATTTTTGTTACTGCTAAGGGGAGCTCAAGAACTTCAAATCATAATTGAAATATTCCATTGATGTGGTTGCTTAGCAACAAACTTTTATATAAGTAGACTAATCATTTTACTTACAGTTTTGTTACTTTAAACTTTTTGACTTATTTTCAGCAGATCACCTCACTGTGAAATGTGTTTTTTCCTTCACAGCTTTAAATGCATATTGGTATCTGAGATGAATGTTTCATAGACCATAGCCAAAATTTGATTTCCTCTGAATTATCTCTATGAACCAGGTTGACTTAGGATCGTTGGAATTAAGGAAAATTTTGTGACTAGCAGGACTTTTTTTTTTTTTTTTTACTCCAAAAACAGCCTAAATAATGCTAGGGTTGTTAAGAGCAGCAATTAACTTCCTTGTCAATTCAAAATGACAGGCCATGGATCCCACATGTGCTTTCTTGCCACCTCCTCCTCATTGAGCCTTTCCACTCCCAATCACTGTCTCTGTCAGAAAAAAATAACTCTCAAATACTCACCATACTAACAATTATTTTCTTGGCAAGTTTCTAACAGTATAATAGCAAAGTTTTTATACCTCTTTTTTTTAAATTAGTGTGTAACTGTTTTCATGTAGGTTTACAAGGAGCTGCGGGGGGTGTTTAGTGGACAGTATATAAGTTCTGGAGTCACACGGGCTTGCTGTAATGTTTACTCACTGGGTAACCTTAACTAAGTTAGTTAATGCCTCTGAGCCTTAGCTTCATCATTTACACAGGGCCATAGAAATACATCTTATAGGCAGGGCGCAGGGGCTCACGCCTGTAATCCTAGCACTTTGGGAGGCCAAGGCGGGCGGATCACTTGAGGTCAGGAGTTTGAGACCAGCCTGGCCAAGATGACAAAACCCCATCTGTACTAAAAATACAAAAATTAGTCGGATGTGGTGGCACATGCCTGTAGTTCCAGCTACTCAGGAGGCTAAGGCAGGAGAATCACTTGAACCCAGGAGGCGGAGGTTGTAGTGAACCAAGATGGTGCCACTGCACTCCGGTCTGGGTGATAGAGTGAAACTCTGTCTCAAACAAAAACAAAAACAAAAAACAAACAAACAAAAAAGACAAAAATATATCTTATAGAGCTATTGTGAGAATTAAGGATGATATACAAGGAATGTCGTTTCTAGATGCAGGTGCTCAAGAAAGGGTAAGAGTGAAAACACGGCTAAAGAGTTGCTGAAATTATCTATTTCAAGCTCCTGACAGATTGTTGTCCTGTAGACCAAACATGACCTATGGGTAAATCCTTTGCTGTTATACTTGCATTTGTTGGTCAGTGTATCTTTCCTTACAAATATGTCCTAAACTATTACCGTTGGTCACCATGGTGTGTTTGGTAGGATACAATTTTGTGTAAGATAACATTCCCTGCTCTAGTGTAGGTGCCTAGTTTTGGAGTAGAAAGAGATATTAAAGAATAAATTTAGCCACAAAAATAGTGTTACATATGACTTGTCAATAAAAGGGAGATGAGGAATATTCCTAGAAATACATATTGCACTCTCTTTGATAGAGGAGACAGCAAAAATTTTTATTAATTTAATTTATAGCTGCTTGGATGTATATAGTTGTACCACATAGGAAGTTTGTATGTGCACCAAATTCTTAAAGATTCTACTCACTTTACTCAATCCACATAATTCCTTTGTCTCCTAAACTGTTCTATTCAGTTCCATGGAAGTAAAATAACTCAGCTATTGTTTAATCGCATTGAAGACTCTCTGTAAACATGCCTATTTGTGGTGGAAAAAGCTTTGTAGCAAATAGTCTTGGTTTGATACGCCTTCTATTACTATTTATGAGGGCTCTGGCAAGCCACTAACAATCCAATTGGGCCTGATTTTTTTTCTTTGATCAAAGGAGTATAATAATACTCTCAGTGTTGAAGGGAAAAGTAAAGGAGATAATGTGACCACAATGCTGAGCACAGTGCTAAGTAAAGAGCAGATGGTTAATTATGTCCTCCATGATATATTCATCACATTACAGACTTATATTGAGAACTCAGTATATGCTAGGTGTCATTTTGGTTGTAGAAATAAGGAAAGCATATATTCTGTCCTTGACAAACCTATACTTTAATAATGGAAGAACAGCACTTAAAAAAATAAACAATAGTAACAATATGCACTATTTTTTTAAAGCAGAATCTCATGGAGAAAGCAAGAAGAGGATCACATACTTTATGGCAGAATCTGGAAAGGGTTCAAGAAGGAGAGAACATTGGGACTGGATATTAGAGGAGAAGCAAGAGCTTGCCATCTAAATAAAGGGATAAATGGGAAGGATTTGAATGATTAAAATTCAGAAGAGAAATACTAGGATTTCATACTCTATACTTCAATTTTTGAATGAAAACCTGTGCATTATTTTTTAACAGATTGTCCTTGTGAAAGGATAAATGAGAGATTTAGTATCGACTTATTAGCCCTGAAATCACACACTTTTAGGAATGGAACTCTATTCCAAGCATTGCTGGGAATGAGGTATTTGATAATATTATGTCAAGAACATCACATTTATTACCTCCAGGAAATTACAGTGTCAGAGCTGTAGACTTAATGCAGCTAATGTCTACAGAAAGTAAAAAATAATCATCAAGTCCATGAATTAGGCACTTTTTATATTTCAATAATAATGTGTTTCAAGTCAGATACTCTGCCGTGTTTAAAGGCATTAATGGCCATAGCACATTAAACTAGATTTAATTTTCTCTAAACAGATATGAATTTCAGACATCTTTATCTTGTAGAGAAGCTCAGACTCCATCCTTACTCTTAAGTGCTGACGCAGACTTAAAAATCTTATTTAACAGAAAGTTATTATCTACAGTTTTCTGTGACTCTACCCCCGACTCATGAATTTCTAAGGCACTGTTTTCTAATATTTATACTTGACTGCTAATTTTGGTGCTTCTCCTGCATGTGGGAGTAGCTGATCAGGGGAAACTATGGTAGTTTGATCATTGCTTTTGTGTTTAAGATGTTAATTTATCTTCTTGGTTAATGTTATCCCAATTCCTGTGCCTGAACTAACACATTTATTATTTTTAGCACCCTTATATTTACATCAAATTACTATCCACATGATGGTTTTTCATTGGGAAGCTTTAGCTTAAGATATAAATTTATCTTTTTCTAGTAGAGCTATTACATAATGCAATTGTTTAAGAAGGGTTTAAGTTTCATGAACGGGTGACCTTAGTGTCAAAGATGTTGCTATTATGATCTGGTTTGCTGCAGAGCTGAGATTCGGAGGCAGGAACATATTTCACCTTGTTTGAGGACTTACCTAACTCTGGTGACAATGAGCTATGCAGGGAAGCACCTTGATTTTCCACTTGCCAATGCTCCTAAGACAATATTTTAGAAAGAGCCTTCTTTAAAATTATCAACACATGTCATGTCATGCAATTTTATGGTGCATAACTTCCCACAATGAATATCCCAGTAGATCACTTTGGTTCTATGCTCTAATATGTGTAGTACTTCCAGAAATCTGCTGGTATTAAACCGTTTTGCCAGTTGGTCCTTTTGGTGTTATTTTTTAGTTGATTCTGTTCCTGTTACCTGGAGAACCTAAATTTCTGTCTGAAATCATCCTTAGTACTTGCAAAGAAAACCCCTCTTTGGAGTTCTATCACTGTCTGCTCTTCTTTTTTTAATTGACAAATAAAAATTGTATAAATTTATTGTGTAGAACATGATGATTCTATATTCTAAATTTCTGTCTGGAGAACCTAAATTTCTGTCTGAAATCATCCTTAGTATTTGCAAAGAAAACCCCTCTTTGGAGTTCTATTGCTGTCTGCTCTTCTTTTTTTAATTGACAAATAAAAAATATATAAATTTATTGTGTAGAACATGATGATTTTATAAATGTATGTGTTGTGGAATGGCTAAATCAAGCTAACTAGAATATGCATTACCTTATCTTCTTATCATGGTTATTTTTGTGGTAAGAACACTTAAAATCTACTCTGTCAGCAATTTTTAAGTATGTAATACATTGTTATTAACTACAGTCATCATGATATATAAAATATCTCCTGAATTTATTCCTCCTGTCTAACTGATATTTTGTATCCTTTTATCAACATCTCCCCACTCTCCCAGACTCTGGCAACTACCATTCTAAGCTCTGCTTCTAGGAGCTTGACTTTACTCTTCTGCACATACTCATAATTCCAAAAAAGTAGGGGAAATGATGTCCATTTCTCTTTAGCTGTTCCTTTTTCTCAATCTTAGATTATGGTCACCACCACTGTCCCTATCTGCACTCCCATCCCAAGTGAAGTTACTGTTTTCTGTGGCTCTTCCTGGGGGTTCTATCCTGATACAAGACCAAAAACAAGATAAACAAAGGTGATAACTGATGTCAGGATAGTAAATTATAGGTAATCTTTCCTAAGTTATTTAACATTGTTATTCTATGAAAAGAAACAGAAACAGAAACATAAAACGAACACACACAGACACACACACACACACACACACAACTCGACACGTCTTGAATTTTTTGCAGTACAGTAGAGTGATTAAAGGCAGAGGATTTGAAGTCTGGTTCAAGATGGAGTCCTAAATATGCTTACTTATCAGTCCTGTGATCTTGAGAATCTCTGTGGTCCTCAGTTTTATCATTTTTTCAGAGCAGATGGAAGAATCAAATAAGATTAACACACTGACTGGTTAAAAACTAGGTATTGATTAATGGTAGATATTCACCTAATAATATTTCTATGGTTGACTTGATATGCTTGGCATGTACACAGATTACATTGCAAAATTCCAAAAGGTTCTGAATTCTAAAATACGCATGATCTCAAGGATTTCTTAAGAAAACCTAAAATATGGCATCCATGCTGTTATTTCTTTTATTTTACTCAGAAGTTGCTCATTATTCATAATATGGCCCAGGATGCAAACAAAACAAAACAAAAAACCAAAACAAAAACAAAAACCGTTCTGTGGCTTACCCATGGTCTGTTGTATGAGATATTTCTTCTCTGGCACAGTTTTCCCTCACAGAGACCCTGAGGGCATTTGAAGTAAAAATGATTCCCCACTACACTTTTGCTGGCATTCATGTCATAGGGTTTTCACACAAGTCCCTTAACAGAACAAAACAGAATTGTCATGAGTACGAAAAGTGACTTGTTCATGCTGCCGAAATTCTGATTTTTCAGTGTCCTTTGCTTCACTCATGGTAATTGAAAAGCCACAGTGGTTCCTGGTTTCCTTTCTATTCTGACTTGTGCTGGGGAGTCTTATGAATCAGGATTCTTGGACATGGGTGTCACTTCCCTTGCTTTCAGCAGTCACAGACACCTGGTGTAATTTCAGCTGGCTGAAAGTATGCCATGAAAACCAAAGTTCCTTTCTTTTCTCTAGTTGCTGTTTTGTTCTCCTTCACCACCTTCTCTGGGTCTTTCTCTTATATGTGCTGTTTCTGGTCTCCTCGGAAATATTTTATTCCTGCTCATATGGAGGCTTCCTTCTCCGTGGTTCCTTTTGTGTCACGTAAAGTCCACCTTTCTTTCTTTCTTTTTCTTTCTCTTTTCTTTC
>NW_016806805.1:2078072-2102130 GCF_001698545.2 Rhinopithecus bieti
TTCTTTTCTTTTCTTTTCTTTTCTTTTCTTTTCTTTTCTTTCTTTCTTTCTTTCTTTCTTTCTTTCTTTCTTTCTTTCTTTCTTTCTTTCTTTCTTTCTTTTCTTTCTTTCTTCTCTTTCTTCTTTCTTTCTCTTTTTCTTCTCTCTTTCTTTTTTCTTCTCTCTTTCTTTCTTTCTCTTTCTCTCTCTCTCTTTCTTTCTTTCTTTGTTTCTTTCTTTTTTTGGTTTTGTTTTGTTTTTTAAAAACACGGTCTTGCTCTGTCACCCAGGCTGGAGTGTACTGTGTGCTGTGATCACAGCACATTGAAACCCCAAACTCCTGGGATCAAGTGATCCTCCTGCCTCAGCCTCCTTAATAGCTGAAACTGTACGGACATGCTACTGTGCACAGCTAATTTTTAAAAATTTTTGTAGAGATGGGGTCTCACTATGCTGCCCAGGCTGGTCTTGAACCCCTGGGCTCAAGAAATCCTGTCTTGGCTTCCCAAAGTGCTGGGATTACAGGCCTGAGCCACTGCATCTGGGCTGCCTTTATTGTTAATGCTATCACTGAGTAGTTACTTTGCCATGTTTTACTTTTCCCCACCTTTATTGAGGTATAGTTGACAAATAAAAATTATATATATTTAAAAGTCCAATGTGATGTTTTGATACACATATACATTGTGAGATGATAACCAGAATCAAGCTAATTAACATATTCATCACCTGACATAAATACTATTTTGGAGAGTATTGAGAACACTTGAGGTCTACTGTGTCGGCAAATTTCAAGTAGACAATACATCATTACTAACTATAGTTATCATGCTGTACGTTAGGTCCCCAGAACTTATGGTATCTTGTAACTGAAAGTTTGTACCTTGCCATGTTTTAATATATGTCATGTGTATGGTTAAAAAGTCATTGTCTCCAGCCATATAACCCTAATGAGAAGATGCATTAGTTGTCTATTGCTGCATAAAAAATTACTCCAATATTTAGTGGCTTAAAATAATAAACCTTGTTGAGTGATGCTGATTCAGGCTCTCTCATGAGGTTGCAGTCAAGATGTCAAGTGGGTCTGTGGTCATTTGATGGCCTGACTGAGGCTGAAGTGTCTGCTGCAAGCTCACTCATGTGGCTCAGAGTTCCTCCCCTCATGGGCCTGTCTGTGTGAGCTCATTTGGCTTCCCCACAGCATGGCAACTGGGTTGAAAGGGCAAGCATTCTGAATGACAGCACCAAATACAAGCCATGTTGTATTTTACAAGCTATCCTTGCAAGCTGCACAATATCATGTCTACCACATTCTTTTGGTTTAAGGGGACAGAAAACAGTCTGAATTTTAATGAGAAGCAGCAAGTTTCTGGAAGAGAATGTGGAAATATAAAAATATTGCTGTTGCAAAACTTTTTGAAAATATTATCTGCTACACTGTGAATTTTCTAAATCATAGAGTACTCAGACCAGATAAGATCTCTAGAGATTTATTTAGACCAGGACTGGAGCTAGAGAGGAGGGGTAGAGTGGAGTAAAGACTAGTATGTAGCTTTTGATCAGCCTCTATGACATAAAGGTAAACAGTTTGGGCTTTTTTTCCAGTTGCATTGTAGCCACCATCTTTCTTGAATTCATTCCCATTTGATTAGGCTGGATGAAGACATAGTAATTCAAAGTCAAGAAATGTGTCTTCCTACTTGGTTTTCTTACTTCCCTGACCTCATATCTCAGGGAGATAATCAGAAGTTCAATGTTGAGCTCATCATTCTTTATTACTCAGCTAGACTGCTCCAAAATTTACCTTCAAAAGTGATTTTTGCTGGGTAAAGTGATGATTGGAAATGAATGATATGAGATTACTCCATATTATTTTTTCCAAATTCTGATCTCTAAATATTTTCAGAATAGAAGTTCATTACAGAAATAATGTTTATATATAATATATTACATATGATATAATATATAATTACATTACATGTAATGTATAATTTATATTACATATAAATCTATCTCAAATGTGACACTTAAAAAATTATTGAGAGAAATAGCCCCTCTCTAATCTTACTCTTTTCCCCTTAACTTAGAGCTAGGTGCAAAGTGTCTTTTAATCAATTCTGTCATGAAATGAAAAGCTCTCTCTTGGGGTCACTGGGGTTCTGTGCTTTCAATGTGCCTGATTAAGTGGAATTCTGGAAGAAGAAGTTTGATTTTTATGTAGAGGACAAGGCAAGTGAAGGACTAGAAAGACTCCATATCTCCGTCCTATTAATCAACCTGTCTCATTAGGCTGTCTATATTGCTGGTAATTAATCCTGTCCTGGATTGACAAAAGCTGCATTGTCACCTCTTTATACATTTTTTGCTACCCATCAAATGCTTCATTCAAAGCTCACAGTTATTTATTCTGTGCTTGTGTAATTTACTTTTATATGAAGCATCCCATAACAAGTTACCGATAACCACTTGGGTTTTAAGCTATACAGGGAATGTGTGTAGCAAGTTAATGTATATGTTAGTATATATATTAATGTTATATGCAATATGTATTTTATATATTAACATTATTTCTGATTCTGCAAATACTCAGAAATCAAAATTTGGAAAAAATAATATGGTGTGATCTCATATCATTCATTTCCAATCATCACTCTATCCAGCAAAAATCACTTTTGAAGGTAAATTTTGGGCCAGTCCAGCTGAGTAATAAAGAATGATGAGCTCAACATTGAACTTCTGATTATCTCCCCAAGAAATGAGGTCAGGGAAGTAAGAAAACCAAGTAGGAAGATACATTTCTTGACTTTGAATTGCTATGCCTTCATCCAGCCTGGTATATATAATATAGTATATATTTATATACAATATAATGTAATGTAATATAACCAGGAAGAAAAACCAATGGGAGGATGAAAGGGAAGATCCCCTCATGCAGAAATATTGAAAACTTAGCCATTTAGAAACTTGCTAATTATTATTATTATAATTTTTTTTGAGACGGAGTCTGGCTCTGTTGCCAGGCTGGAGTGCAGTTGTGTGATCTCGGCTCACTGCAACCTCTGCCTCACGGGTTCAAGCAATTCTCTGCCTCAGCCCCCCAAGTAGCTGGGATTACAGGCGTGTGCCACCATGCCTGGCTAATTTTTGTATTTTCAGTAGAGACAGCGTTTCACCATCTTGGCCAGAATGGTCTTAAACTCCTGACCTCGTGATCCACCCACCTTGGCCTCCCAAAGTGCTGGGATTACAGAAGTGAGCCACCATGCCTGGCTGCTAATTTTTTACTAAAGAATACCTAAAAATATGGTTAAAAAGTCACTCTCCTGAAAGGTTCATTACTTTGGAACATCACTTGCTGTGGCTTGTGTATAACTGCTACTGCTTGATATTGAACCATTTCTCTACTGCTCTCTGCTTTACAAAGGCTCTCTTGCTATTCCTGTCTTTCAAGGGCCCTATGGACATGAAACTACCCTCAACCTTGTGAAACCTGATCTTCACTCAGTTCCTGGATCCACCTTCCTTTTGTGCCTTTCAGGATAGTTTCTTCTTTCCATTTCACAGGCTATGTTCTATGCTTTAGCCCACATTATCTTTTTCTTTATTCTTTGGAGCAATGCAACATTTATTGAGTATATGCTATGCACCATGACTGACAGAGATGAAAGAAACAGTCTCTGCTTTCAAGAAACTAACATATTGGGATAATAAACTTTCTTTTGAAGATGCAAGTATCCATGTTTGGGTTATAGAAGAATCAGTTTTTCAAATATTATACATGGTCTTAATCTCATTACTTTGTATATTATCATCATGATGATCATGATCATCACCATCATCATACCCACACCTTACAATTCTATACTATTTTCAGAATTCTGAAAGAAGGCTTTTTCCTATTATCTCATTTGATTCTATGGCAGTTGTTTGTTCTATATTTTGCTTTCTATATTATAGATTAATAAACTAAAACTTATAAAATATATCACAAAATTGTAACCTGGGCAGCTGGGCACGGTGGCTCACGCCTGTAATCCCAGCACTTTGGGAGGCTGAGGCAGAAAGATCACGAGGTCACGAGATTGAGACCATCCTGGCCAACTTGGCCAACCCCGTCTCCACTAAAAATACAAAAATTAGCTGGGCATGGTGGCAAGAGCCTGTAGTCCCAGCTACTGGGGAGGCTGAAGCAGGAGAATCGCTTAAACCCGGGAGACAGAGGTTGCAGTGAGTCGAGATCATGCCACTGCCCTCCAGCTGGGGCAACAGAGTGAGATTCTGTCTCAAAAAAAAAAAAAAAAAAAAAATTGTAACCTGGAAATTATATTCTGGAGCTGAGATTAGATTAGAATCCATATTCCCTGATGCTTATCTATATCCTCTTTGCACTGAACCACACTTTTTCACTTAATGATTAGCTAAGATCAATGCATTAAATTGGAAGAAATTGGTACTGCATAAAGGAGGAAATAATTTTGGATCTTGGCACAACATTAGAGATTCCAACAGTTCTGAGTGGAGGGTTCTGTGTTGTTTATGACTGTGTAAAGACAATGGTATCTGGTGGTACAGAGTTAAGGTAACAGGGTCAACTTTATCATTAAAAATGTTTCTTGGGGTCAAGCCTGTGACTCAAAGGCAACAAAGAAAGCTTTCTCATTTCTACCTCTTTTTATCTTTTAATTTAACTGTAATGTTTTCTGCTCCTAGATCCCCAATCTTAAGGTGAACACTCTCTGTAGTTCTAATTTTATTTTATGTATAGGTTAAATAAACCCTTGTAGATCAATACAAGAACACAAACGCCATGTGTAATCTTGCTCCTAAGAAAAACTTTATTTTGAGTTTTCAATGATCCATTCTCAAGTGGAATTTTCTCTTTCTTTCCTTGGTAAACACATCTTGTTCTTAATTTATGGCTCAATTTACACATTCAAGGTAGACTTGTGAAAAAATTTCTTTGTTTGCTGATTGGATTCTTAACTTCTGATATTCTGTCTTTTATTGTGGTTCTCCCTGGTAACAGAAAGTTTAAGGCATAAGAAGTAATTATGGTGAGGTTACCAGTGCTCTCTACCAAGTATTTCAGGTTTTCTCCTTGCACACATTTCAACACTGCACTTCCATGCTCCTTTGAAGTTTGCTGTGATCACATGATTTATTCTGAACTATGAAATAGGAACTAAAAATACTCAACAAAAAAACCCATAAATAATCCCATTAAAAAGTGGACAAAATAGACTTTACCACTACATGATATATGCATGTAAGAAATCTGCACTTATACCCCTGAATATATAAAATTTAAAAAATAAATAAAACATTATGCTAAGTGAAAGAAGCCAGTCACAAAGGACCATACTGTATAATTCCATTTATATGAAATGTTTGGAATAGGCAGATCTGTAGAGACAAAAAATAGTTTATTGGTTGCCTAAGGATAGGAGGATGGGAGAATTGGGGGGATGGCAATTAAGAATTGGAAGGGAGAGTAATAAAAATGTTCTAAAATTGCCTGTGATGATGGATACACAATTCTTAGTATTTTTAAAGCCGTTAAATTGTATACTTCAAATGGGTGAACTGTATGGTATGTGAATTATATTTTGATAAAGTTATTTTTTTTTAAGTGGGTAAAGGACATGAATAGACATTTTTTTTCAAAAGGAGACATATGAGTGGCCAATAAGCATATGAAAATAAGCTCATCATTAATCATCAGAGAAATGCAAATTAAAACCACAATGAAATATCATTTTATAACAGTCGGAATGGCTATTATTAAAAAGACAAAAAATAACAGATGTTGGTAAGGATGTGTAGGAAAGGGAACTCTTGTACACTGTTGGCGGGAATGTAGATTAGTACAATCTCTATGGAAAATAGTATGGAGATTTCTCAAAGAATTAAAAATAGAATTACTATTTTTATTTGATCCAGCAATCCCACTAATGGGTATGTATCTAAAGGAAAAGAAATCATTATACCAAAAGCATACCAGCAGCTCTATGCTTCTAGCAGCCCTGTTCACAATAGCAAAGATATGGAATCAACCTGTGTCCATCAATGAATAATTGGATAAAGAAAAATGTATATCATTATATGACAAAATAGAATCTTATTTATTCGTAACTAAGAATGAAATCATGTCTTTTTCAGCAGCATGGGTGGAACTGGAGGCCACTGTCCTAAGTGAAACAAGTCAGACACAAAGACAGATACCATGTGTTCTCATTCATAAGTGGGAATTAAATAATGTGTACATATGAATGTAGTGTGTGGAATGATAGACAGTGGAGAGTGTGGAAGGGTGAGAGGGTAGGAGGGGAGTGAATGATGAGAAATTACTGAATGGGTACAATATATGTTATTTGGGTGATGGATACACTAAAAGCCCTAACTTCACCATCATGCAATCTATGGATGCAACAAAATTCCACTGTGTCTTATGAATATAAACAAACACATAAGTAAATAAGAAAAAAAAAGAAGTTGTGAGTACTGGGTAGAAGTCTTGAGAGCTCATCTCTGATTCTTCATGCTGTGTCACTCTGTCAGTCTGACCAACAAAGCTTTGGCTTGGTGGCTGCTCCATCAGCCCCCACTGCCAATGTGCAATGGACATGCAACATGAAGAACAGCTCTTGCTGTGTTAAGCCCTGAGATTTCTTACTACAACGTAAGACAGCTTCTATGTCTTACCTAAATTCTAAAATCAACTAGAGCAGCAATGCTGTATGGTCAGTTAAAAATAGGCAGGAAAGGCTGGGCGTGGTGGCTCACACCTGTAATCCCAGCGCTTTGGGAGGCCGAGGTCGGTGGATCACCTGAGGTTGGGAGTTCGAGACCAGCCTGGCCAACATGGTGAAAACCTGTCTCTACTAAAAATACAAAAATTAGCCAGGCATGGTGGCAAATGCCTGTAATCGCAGCTACTTGGGAGGCTGAGGCAGGAGAATCGCTTGAACCTGGGAGACAGAGGTTGCAGTGAGCCGAGATCGTGCCACTGTACTCTAGCCCGGGTGACAGAGTAAAACTCTGTCTAAAAAAAAAAAAAATAGACAGGAGAAAGGATGACTGCCTCAGCATGAGGACAGATGTGAATGTTTCCCTTTAAAATAATAGTGTGAGAGTGCTTCATTTTGTTTGCAATTTGAAGATATTATGTCAGTTCACCAAACTGCCCTTTCTAGAGACTTTTAAAATTGACTTCCTACAGGGCTCTAATCTCTGTACTGTTAAACACTGGTGTGCTGACTTGGAGTATAGGTAACACTGTGTAATCATAGAGAGTTATACTAAGGGATCCTTATCACCTTCACCTTCCCTCCTTTATTTTTGCTCCTATTTTCTGACCATGCAAACATAAAGGCAGTAATTAGGTTAAAGGAAGGAAATGTTGATTAATCACAACAGTTAAAGATTCATGACTTCTACATGAATATTAACCACATCCAATTCCAGAGATTTAAAAGGAGATAACTCTGTCATTGTCAATCATCAAATGTCAAATGTCTAAAATTATTTGATGTTATGAGTTTTTGAGTTTAATGGGAATCTTTCACCTTTCCTTTAACCTCTATTTTGGGAAAAGCAATAAAAAATTTTTTTAAATGAGGCCTTTTTTTTCACTGGGGGTTTTCCATTTTCTAGATTTTTTTTTTTTTTTTTTACTTTGGACAAATTATTTAAACTCTTTGAACCTCAGTGTTCTCATCTGTGCAGATAATACTCACTTCCAAGAAGATGACTCACATACAACACATCAAACCTAGTGCCCGCCACATAGCAGACATGAAAATCGCTGTTTTCTTTTTCTTTTCTTCAGCTCAATATTTATTTTGTCATTATTTAGATTACATTTTAGAGTAAAAAGATCAAAATATTTTCAAACTATAATGACTATTGATTTTATATTGTTAATATATTTTATACTAATATATATTTAAAATGTCTTTTACATTTGCAGATTTCAGACTGTGCCAGTCTTTTGAGCACAAGGAAAATAGCAAACACCACCAAAGCAAATTAAACGTAAGAGGATAAATTGTTTTCCATGCAAAAGTATAATATAAGATAAATGCAAAGTTTTTTTTTTTTTCCTGTAAGACCCCTTTGGTTTATAACAATTACTCATAAGGCTCTATGCAATACTGGCAGAGTAATGAGTCCATTTCTGTGGAAATATACTCATTTCTATTCAGCATGCTATTCCCAAAGGAATTACGAATTGCTTTCCTAGTTTGAAAATACAGTTCATGAATCTCAAGGAAAACACATATGTGGAGTCAATAACTAACCGTTTACCTTTAGATATCTAGACAACTAATACAATGGTTTGAAAAAAAACTTTAAAATGAAATAAAAATGAAAATGGAAATTATTGTTATTTGTGGCTATCACTGAAATTCCTGCAATCTCTTAGTAAGAAACCCTTCCCCCTGGGATGAAGATAAAAGTGAAGCTTGGGAGGTTGCAGTGGGAATCTGGACAACCATTATGAAGCTGCTATTGACCATTCAGGTGTATAGTCTTTGTCTTCTGACCAGTCTCATGTTTTCATGGGAAATTAATGACAGGAGTAATTCAGAGGGACCAAAAGGGGAATGCCACTGATTCTGGAGCAGTATGTGCAGCCCCAGGGTTTGCAACCTGTTGGCCCGTAGACAGGTTGCACTTCTCAGACTTGTATACATTTTCTCTCTAACTTCTCATTGACTCAGTCACTCCTTGTCTCGCACACAATTACTGCTGCACTCACTTAGATTATTTGGCCCAAGGATGGGATATTTGAGTTGAAAACCCATCTTCTACTCTTCTCTTCTGTTACAGTGGAGGAAATTTCTCTCTTCCTGTGGATGGCCAGCCTCTGCCCTTGTCTTCTGGACCTTACCTCCTCTCTACCACACAAAGCAAGTACTTTATTCCTGCAGTTATGCCCTCTTCCTCCTGCTTCATCAATCTCTCATCCTCTATTGGATATTTTCCATAAGCATAAAGACATGTTTTCTGTCTTCCCATCTCCATTAAAACAATGCCCAATTGTCCCTTGGCCCCAAATCCTGCTTCTGTCTATGTTTCATTTGGGTGCTTAGTGGCCCCTGCTGGATACTGGGCAGCCCCTTCCAGGAAATTATACAGATGTTTGGCATGAATGACACATAGGCATTAATAAGAGATGAAAGAAAGCGTATTATTTTTACAATAAACAGCAAAAGGATTCTCCAGAGAGAAGGGTTCCTGCCCAGTCTGAAATGAAGCAAGGTAAAGCAAGGTGAGTGGCTTGGCTTGTATTGGTCAGATGGAGGCTGGAGTGTTGTGTGGTGGGGACCTGCATGCCTGAGGTTTGCATGCTTTGAACTTTCCCACCAGCACCACGAGAGGTAGCCCATGGCTTTTTTCTTCCCTTGCCCAGAGGCGGGTGGGGTGTGAAAATGCTTGGGGCTGAAAGCATGGAAAATGGAGTCTGTCTCTTTGTTCCACAGCCTTTTGCTCTTCCCTTCAATATCAAACTTCTCTACAAAGCCTCCATTTTTTTTTTCACCACCACTTACTTTTTAACTCATTTCCATTTAGCCCTTTCTTTCCAATATTCCACCAAATGCATTCTTGTCCCAGTCACATAGGCCTCCTTGTCACCAAATCTAATATCCAGGTTTCTGTTCTCATATTACTAGACCACCCAGCATTCTTTGACATATCAGAAGACCTTATTCTTCTTGATACATTCTCTTCTGTTTTGGTGACACCACACTCTCCAGTTTTCCTCCTATTTCCCTGGTTGCTCTTCTTAGTCACCTTCACTTGATACACTTCTCTCTCTGTTCTGAAAATTTTGGAGTCGGTTAGGACTCTGCCCTCTTTTCTCTTTTATGTCGACCCCAGTGCCACAGCAGATATAGTTGCTATCTGTGACTTTAAAGATCTATACGCTGGTGAAAGTTTATGTCTTCATATAGATATTTCATATGATTTCCAGGTTTAAAATCCAGGCTAATTCAAAGTTCTATTTGGACATCTCATAGGCATCTGAAGCTTAAAATTCCTCAAGGAAAGTTTGATTTCTCTTCCAAAATATGTTCCTCCTATAATCTTCTCTATTTCAGTAAATGAGATCATTAAGCTTCCACAACCAAAGCTAGAAACCTAAAATCATCATGGATTTCTTCCATCCACTCACCTCCCACATGCAGTCCATCAGCACATCTCATTTTCAACCCCAAAATATAGCTCATCCTGCTCACTCTGTCTAGGGTAAGCCATCACCTGCCCTAAGCCATCATCACTCCTTTTCAGGTCTACTGTGATGGCTTCCTAACTCCTCTCCTCACTGCCACTTACTCCCCTCCAATATGGCTCCTCAGAGCAGTTCGAGTGATATTTAAGAAATAAATCAGGTCACACCATTCTCCTGCTTAAACTTCTGTATTGGCTTATAGATGCACTCAGAGGAAATTCCAGCTCCTCATCATGTCACACGCAGTGTCCTCAGTGTAGCTGACATTGATTAAGTAATTAGGCTGCACCATACACTATTCCAAATGCTTTCCAGGCATTAATGTATTTAACATTCACACCAACTTTGTGATCTAAATACTATTATCACTCTACTTTGTTGCAGAGGAAATGAATCCCGGATATGTTAAGTAACCTGCCTCAGGGGACACAACTTAAAAACAGTGGAGCCAGTATTCAAATCAAGGCCATCTGGCTCCAGAGCTCACCTTCTAACCACTACATTTTACTGTTTCTCATGAGCAAAGGCATGGATGAAGAAATGGGAATGATTATTCAGAGAGGCATGAGATAAATGACCATTCAATTATTCCCAAATTAACCTGGAGAAGCAAAGTCCCAGCATCACAGGCCAAGACTAAGAACTTTGGCTACTCAGCACAGTTTTTCTCCTGGTCGGGGACCTGGGTTTAGCTTGAATGGTAATTGCCTTCTTTCCTTTCAACCCAAGCCCACTGTCAGCATGGCAACCATGGATTTCAGCCTGAGAGTGTCGTGCTGCTTGCAGATGGCAGGAGAGGATAGCAATGCCAAAATGAGACAGAGTGCATTGCAATATGCTACATCATTGCCATGGGCACTTAACAGAATTGAATTCACCTTCCTTGTCAAGGTATAAGGTATTGCCGCTGTCCCCCAGCAACAACGTTGTGGCATATCTGCCGATTTCTGTCCTCTGTGACGAATCAATTTCACAGGTCATTCTGATTGGTCCTAAAATAGCAGATCATCAAATCTATCTGCAAAACATTGATATTGAAACCTGCTGTGTACAAGACAACATGTGGGATATAGATTGAATGAGGCCCAGTTCATGCCCTTAAGGCATGAGAAAGAGACACAGGCTTTCACTAAATATAGTAAAAGTCAGTATGTTAGAATGTTACAAAAAGTGTGCAAAATGCTGTCAGAGCACAGAGGAGGAGTGGATTAATTCCACAAGAATAAATGAGAAGGCTTAATGAAGTAGGTGATGGGCATTTATTAATTTAACAAATATGTATTGAGTGCCTACTATATTTTGAGCTCTAAAAGGGAGCCTCATCAATATTTCACTACATTAATTACATTAATTCATATAGAAAATAAGAGATAATTCCTTGACTGCTCAAGTGCTTCCCAAGATTTGAAAAATTTTGACCAGTTTCGTAATTTGTCTTCTTTACAATGCCCACCTGTCTTGGTGGGGGAGAAGAGAAATAAGCGAAGAAGATCCAGTTATTTCTGCTTTGTTTTGAAGCGAGATGTCCGGGAACACGCTGTTCTCAATCATCAGGTACTGAGACTGCCACTGTACATGTAATATTCTGGAAATCAGGCTGGATCATGAAATAGTGATTGTTATAGGAAAATCGTCCCATACACGTGCTAAAAAACATTTTGAAAATACTCTCTTTTTATTATTTGTTTTAAATTTTTTCTTATTAGATGGCTAACTTGCTTTTCCTCCAAGGTCCTTTCAGTACGTTCCATAATTACATAGTACCTTTGTATAGTTGAGATGAGAAATATCTGCTATGACATGCTCTTGAACTCGACATAATAGCTATTCTGGGAAGAAGTCAGGACACACAAAAGGAAATAACTGCAAAGACAGTAGGTTGCATGAACAAAGCAACCTGAAGCTGATGTGTGACACAGTTAGAACGCCATTCAAATCAAGCTCCTGACCTTCAGTACATATCTAGTTTTTCTGTAGGCTTTTGGATTTTGCTTTGGGGGAGGGGAGATACAGGGAGGAAGTCTGAGGAAAAGAGTCTTATAAATGCTGTTTTTTGAAGGTGATGCCGTGGTCGGCACTGTTGCCTCAGTTCATCATTTCTGGGTCCACTATTTCACGAGAGTTCCAGATAGTGATGCTGATTCCGCTCATCTGGCTGGCACGAAGTCCTCTCCCTCCCTCACTGGCCTCAACAGTGTATGCTTGGGTACGTGGTTTTGTATAGTTTAGGAACTTTTCAGAAATCTAAACTCTCTAGACTTTGTACTCCTCCTTCTGTATGTAAATACATTTTGCTCTCACCTCGCACACCAGAATATCTGTGCAGTGGTCAGGAATCAAAACACAACATCAACAACAACAAAAAAATGTAATTTTGAATGCTATGCATGGGTACAGAACACTTGTGATTCAGACAGATCTGCTTTTCAATCTCTATTCGTGCCCTAATGGGTAGCATGAACTTGGGAAAGTTGCTTAATATCTCTAAGCCTCAGTTTCTTTACATGCACATCGAGAGACAAGTAAGACCTTATGGTGTTAAGAAGATCAAATGAGATAATTTATGTAGAAGAGTGCTTGGCACATGGTCAGCACTTTGCTCAGCAGAGGGTGAAATGTAATGACTCTTAGCCCTAGGGTCACAATAATCCTAATCATTTTTGCTGAATGCGCTAATTAGCCAGCTGAGTGGGGATAGTGACACCATGTAATGCCACTCAGATCCCCCTTAAAGAATTAGGCATTTATTCCTAAGAGACTGGCAATGTTGGCCGCTGATTGCTCAAGACTACATTCCTTTCTGGGAATTGCCCTCTACGGATTGGTGCTCCCTTCCCAGGGACAGCCCACATTCAGTGACTGGTTGCTGTTGGACGGTACAAAGATCTGGCCCCTTTACTTCAATGACAGACACCCCTGAAGGGGTTCCCAGCTTTAGAGCTTCCTGAGTGATTGGCAAAGACCCCTGTTGCAACTGTGTCCCAGTTTGGCTTCTGCCTCTGTTTGGTCTTGATTTATTTGCTCCCTCATAGTAGTTCCTGAGAACATATTCCATTAAACCTCCTGCAGACACATCTCAGCATCCTAGAGTCTCTTTCCTCAGGAGCCCAAGGAAGATATGGGGGATTTCTATTCGCCCATACCACTCATGGTGCATCTTTTCTGAAGGAAGGGGAACAAGGTACCACAGGTGAAGCTTCCCAGACTCCTGAAAGTCTATGGCACTAACAACAGTTCGCAGACCAAAAACCAGATGACTATTTTGGTAGTGTCATGAGGATGGTTCTTTCCTTTGCTCTCTAAAATTTCCAGGCTTCTTCAAGCTTTTCTGTATTTTTTGTTCACATAGTCTGATTTAACCCAGACTAATTAAATTCTTTACTTCCTCTACCCTGGGAGAGCAGGGTTAAGAGTTGAAGAGAAGACAACTGCTCCTGACATGAAGTCCACACACTCCTCTCTCTCACTGCTTTTTAAGAGGAAGTGACAGACACTTTACCAGGGCAGCATGAAGAGAACCGAATGAGGAATAGAATGTGAGTTTCAGAAAGACTGCCTGTCAACTGGACTGTGATTTTAAAGTGACTTAGGTATTACCTAGCAAGGCCACGATAGATTTTTGAAAAAGTCACAGAAGCAAGCTCACATTTTGTTAGAGCTATAACTGCCTTGAATCGATGCCAGATTGCCCAAAGTTAGCTAACTTCTAGGCTACACCCAAGACTTGTAGTTTAGGAAGATCTGCTTGTTACGTGAACAGGTTTAGATTAATCGTATAAACAAGCCTTGTCCAGTGCTTACTCACCACATGCAAGACACTTTTTGTCATTTGGGGTTTGTAAAGGATGATCCCTGCCTCTGAGAAGGTTAGGGTTTGGCTGGGATCATAAGAGATATTACATAAAAACTTCAATCACATGATATTAAATGTTCTGAAAGCAATTCTAAAATCATGATAGTTTTCAAGTCATATGCTAGGAAGGCCACCATCACCATTTACTGCCTGTGGCACATACCTATATAAGGTGAGCAGATTTCTTGGTATGCCAGCCATCTCAACTAAATTCTTACCTCAAAAGCAGAAAGCTGGGTTGTTTACTTGTATTCTTGAATATCCAAATATGCATCTGAGACAATTAAGGGCAAAGTGACTGTAGTGTTCCGGTCAGTGTCTGGTTTGATTAAAAAAATGTCCAGCAGCTAAGAACCTCAAATATCAGGGAAAAAAAGTTTGTTTTCACATAGCAGTATTTCCTTTGGTAATCTGCCATGCAAATAGTCAGCAACTATTGGACTCTTAAATCTTTCCAAGTGTTATGTCTTACAGAAAATAGAAAAGTTATTAAACATATGCCTATAGGGAAATGTGAATCACAAAATCGAATCAACTAGAATTAAAAGCTTCATATTTTATATGATTTATATTGAGATTAGCATCTTTAAAAAAGTAAATTTATTAAAAGAATAAAACAGTGAATAAAGTCATCTTCAGGCATTAGAAGGTCTCCTTAGCTTTCAAAATATAGTCTGCCTCCAGAAGCATTCCTAATCATGCAGGAAGGGATTATAAATCTTGTATGGAACTTGGGCCATGTTGATTAACCAAATAGAAACATTTTTTAAAGAAAAATATTTTAGGCTGGGCATGGTGGCTCACACCTGTAATCCCAGTACTTTGGGAGGCTGAAGCAGGTGGATCACCTGGGTCAGGCGTTCAAGACCAGCCTGGCCAACATGGTGAAACCCTGTCTCTACTAAAAATATAAAAAATAGCTGGGTGTGGTGGTGGATCCCTGAAATCCCAGCTACTCAGGAGGCTGAGGTGGGAGAATTGCTTGAACTCAGGAGGTGGATGCTGCAGTAAGATGAGATTGTGCCATTGCACTCCTGGACGACAGAGTGAGACTCTGTATCAAAAAAAAAAAAATGTTTTATATTACAGTGTTTTAACGACTTATTGCTGTTCATTTGAAGCAGGATTTCTTCTTGTAGAGTAAAACTTTAGCTCAAATCCCAATTTACAAAACAGGAAAAAAAATCATGCTTTGGTAAAATACATTTTCTAAAATTTACTTCATAAAATGCATTTGAATATCCTAATTTGAGCTTCTTTTATAACCACAAACATTTAATTCAGTACCTAAATTTTTATTTATTTGTGTTAGCTTCACAATATGGAGAAAAGTGACATTCATACAGATTAGCTAAATATAATCTTTTTAAAACACCGTACAATCACAGTGTACTTTTCAAGCAGGTATGAGAAGAGATGTTATATTTAGAGGTTTCTCACAAAACCTTTTAACCATGCGATAAGCATTAACATATTGGTTTTCTCTATTGTACTGTAATTTGGGATTGATGTGTGTATGTTGTTGCTGTATATATATATATTTTAAATAGATTTGCTTTTTAGAACAGTTTTAGGTTCACAGCCAAGTTGAGAGGAAGGTGCAGACATCCCATATATCCCTTGACCCCATTCATGCATAGCCTCCACCATTATCAACAGTCCCCACCAGAGTTGTACACTTACTGCAATTGTTGAATCTACATTGACACTTCATAATCACCTAAAACCCACAGTTTGCATTAGCGTTTACTCCTGGTGTTGTGCATTTTCTGGGCTTGAATAAATGCATAATGGCATGTGTTCACCATTATACTATCATATGGAGTATTTTCACTGTCTTCAAAATCCTCTGCCCTCTGCCTATTCACTCCTTCCTTGCCTCTAATCCTTGTCAATCACTAATCTTTGTACTGTTTGTGTAGCTTTACCTTTTCTAGAATGTCATATAGTTGGTATTATAGATTATTTAGGCTTTTCAGATTACCTTCTTTCACTCAATAATGTGCATTTATGTTTCCTTCATGTTTTTTTCGTGGCTAGGTAACTCAGTTTTTATTTATTTATTTATTTATTTATTTATTTATTTATTTATTTTTGAAACAGAGTCTTGCTCTGTTGGCCAGACTGGAGTGCAGTGGTGCAGTCTCAGCTCACTGCAGCGTCTGCCTCCCAGGTTCAAGTGATTCTCTTGCCTCAGCCTCCCAAGTAGCTGAGATTACAGGTGTGTGCCACCACACCTGGCTGATTTTTGTATGTTTAGTAGAGACAGGTTTTCACCATGTTGGCCAGGCTGGTCTTGAACTCCTGACCTCAGGTGATCTGCCCACCTTGGCCTCCCAAAGTGCTCGGATTACAGGTATAATCAATTACAGCCACCATGCCCAGCCAACTCATTTATTTTTAATGCTGAATAATATTTTATTGTCTGGATATACTCCAGTTTATTTATCTATTAATCTTCTAAAGGACATCGTGGTTGCTTCCAAGTTTTAATAACTAGGATTGAAGCTGCTATAAACATCTGTGTGCGATTTTGTGTGGATATGTTTTCAACTCCTTGGGGAAAATACCAAAAAAATGAGATTGCTGGATTGTATGGTAAAAGTATATTTAGTTTTGTAAGAAACTGCCAAACTCTATTTTGTAATGGTTTTTAAAATTAGTTTAAAAACATAAATATGAGATTTCAATGACATATTTATAGATTTCTGAAATACTTCTTTCAAGTGTAGGCAAATCTCTGCTATAGTGTGTTATAAAAATCAAAGCAGTAAGAATGTGGAGCAACAGAAACTCTCATTTATTCCTGTTGGGAATGCAAAATAGTACAGTCACTTTGAAAGACAGTTTGGCAAAACATAAAAAAATTTAAAAAATCAAAAAATCAAAAAAATCAAAATCTCTTAATACCCCAAGAGACTGAATTAAGGAGTATATAAAAATATGATGATGAGATGTAAATTAGACCTTTTGTCAATGATAGTTCTTGTTTTATTTATTTAAAAAATCTGACTCTACAAGTTACTTTCAGTGTCATCCAGGACCATTTATTTAACCTCTATAAAATACATTTTTCGCATTCATAAATTGAAAGCAACAGATACATAATGAATTGTCATGAGAAGAGTAAATTATTATATGATGTATACTCTCTCCTTTCTTCCTTTTAATTGTAGACTATTATTACTAGTATTAATCGAATTATAAACTCTATTAACTATCTGTATTATCCTTCCCCTCTCCACACAGTGAGCAATAAAAAATTTATTTGTAATGAAAGTCTTTACAGAACCATCTCAAAGGGGAGCACAGTATATTCTATTGGTTTCTTACATTTTATTCTGAACATTTATATATAAATCATTAAAATTAAATTAATAAAAATTTTTAAAATTGGAAATTGGATCACCTTTAAGAGGATGACATGAAACTCAAAAGGCTGTGTTTACAGCTGCCTGCAGGTCTTCTCCTTGTAGATGGCATACAATAGTCTCTGAAAACAAACTGCTTAACCTGGGAAGCCCCAGAAGTTCTTTACCCATTATAAGGAAGGTAAAAGTCTGGCAGTTATATTTGACTTCTCTTTTTTTTTTGGCTCTCGTGTCAATCAATTGTCAAGTCCTGGCAATGTTCCTGCTTAATCTCAATGTCTGCTACCTAGTTAGGCTTTTATTATGTTCTTCCTGGATTAAACGAATAACCTCCATTTCCATGCTTGCCACCTTCCACAAATCTGAACGAGTACCACCCTCTTTCTGAACACATGTCGATGTCTCAGGTGTTGCCTATGGAGTGAAGTCCAAGCTTCCAGAATTTGGCCCTTGTGTCTTCTCAGGCTTATTTTTCACTGTTCTTCACATCAAATTTATTCCTGTTCAACACTGAACTGCTTGTAGTTCTGGTATACATCATAGGGTTTCATTTCTATGTCCTTGAATTTCTTCCTTCCTTCATCCAGGTAACCCAGCTCAGGGGTAAGTTTTTTCCAGAACTTCTTTTCTAAGTGCGATCCCCTCTCCCTACTCAACCTCTTTCAAAATTAGTTTAGGTGCACCTTCTCTAGGTCCTATACATACCTATTCATTTCATATCATCATAATTAGGATAGGACATTGGGATACACTCTGTTTAGGTGTCAGTATCCATCTGTGAACTCCTTGAAGAAAAGCAAGTGTCTTATTGACTCAGTGTCCAGCATTCTTTCTGGTCCCTAGGGGACAGAGAAAAATGTGTGTTTCACTCATGAGATAAATGAAAGCATGGGTTGCCAACACTCCCACTCTTTCTCAGTGTAATCAGGAGTTAGTCAATAACGTATTACATCTACTGGCACTTGAGGTTTGCTGATGGCTGGTTTTTAAGCACAAACTATTCAGCTTTTCTTTTGCCCTGAGGTTTGTCTTTATAGGACCCCCCCCCACACACACAAAACAAATTTGGGTAATCACAGCCATCCTTTATAGTAGTGGAAGTTCCTGTTTGTTGGAACTAAACAATTATGGATGTCTGCATGTATCCGTGTGCCCCAGTAAGTGGCCTAGTTAATGGGGAAAGCATAAAGTTTAATTGATGGGAATAGTCCATTGTATAATTTGACTTCTTCAGCCAGAATTTTATTGGCAAGCTCAGTAGGACACCCAAAGCCTACCATATCTTTACATTCCTGAACATACACTGAGGACTTCTTGAGACCATGGAAATGTACTAGTATAATTGTGGGAGATGAGTGCATAGGACATTTACATGAAAGAGGGATTTAAAAGCATCCTGTTACTCTCCTACCAAACTTCAGTGAATCTGGATACTGTAAGCATCTGATTATACTATAATAGGAGTATATATGAACTGGAAAAAGTCAAAAAATGACTGCTCAGATTCCTCTAGAGATGAAAAGGTTTAGAATAGGTTTGTTTTCCAAGCCAAACAAAACCCATAACTAAGAAATGCTGTCTATGCTTCAAGGAAATGGTTGGAAATAGACATATTTTCTTTTTTTTTTTCTTTTTTCTTTTTTTTTTTTGAGATGGAGTCTGGCTCTGTTGCCAGGCTGGAGTGCAGTGGCATGATCTCGGCTCACTGCAACCTCTGCCTCCCAGGTTCAAGGAATTCTCTGCCTCAGTCCCCCAAGTAGCTGGGATTACAGGCGTGTGCCACCACGCCCAGCTAATTTTTGTATTTTTAGTAGAGACAGCGTTTCACCATCTTGGCCAGAATGGTCTTAAACTCCTGACCTCGTGATCCACCCACCTTGGCCTCCCAAAGTGCTGGGATTACAGGCATGAACCACTGTGCCTGGCCACATATTTTCTCTTTAGTAGCTATTACTATGTAATGTACTATATAATTTACTTTTTATCTTGTTTATATGTTTCCTCCTCTACAATGGAAGCTCCATGAAGGTAAGGGTTTTGTTCTGCCTCATCTGCTCCAGTATCCCCAGTGCTTAGAATAGTGTGTGTAAAATGATAATTCCTCAATAAATATGTTCTGAATGAATTATATAATAGGTTAGTAAGATACATTAAAGTGATAGCAAATGCTATCAAGAACTGCATAAGGAGAATAGTTAATTCCACATTCTGTGATTCCTTTGGTAGTATCACTATTCCCTTTCGAGGTAATTAATTCATTTTACATCTGGAACTTAAGACAATTATCAAATTTGGAAATCTTTGAAATAAATTCAAGTACTTGCTGGACAAAAACACTGAACCAGGCACTGTACCATTGTACTTTTAGATTCTTTTTATTTCAGTATCACCCTCAGCCTGAAATTGTTTTATTATGTATTATCATATCTCTATAAAAATAAGCATTTCCATTTTACATATTGTAGGCAAGAGTTGCTTAAACTATGAATTGAAAATATAATGGGAACTATTTACTAAATCTGAAATCGACCCATATTTACTTTTCTTTCTCAAGTCCCAAATAAAATAAGCAGCTGTTGCACTTACATATACAAAAAACAAAACACCTAGCAAATTAGTTTAGCTAGCAATATCACAATATTCTCAATAGAATCGTTTAATTTATTGAAGTATTTTATTGGAGAAGGAACTTCTCTAGTTAGGTAATTAATGTAGACCAACATTCTGTTAAGTATTAATTTCCTTAAAGTATATTTCTTTCTTTTCTATATGATCCTTTTCTATTTTTGAAAGGCTCAAAGTACTATTGTTTTCATGTTATACAGATACATGAAGTCTTAGTCTGTAATAATGATTAGTCAAAGGAAAAAGATATTATAACGTATTATTGTGCATCAAAGAATTTTAAGGTGCCAGCTGCTCGGGAGGCTGAGACAGGAGAATTGCTTGAACCCAGGAGGCGGAGGTTGCAGTGAGCCAAGGTCGTGCCACTGCACTCTAGCCTGGGTGACAGAGCAAGACTCCGTCTCGGAAAAAAAAAAATAATTTTAGGGTTAACTGAACATAATTACTTTATTCTCTGTGCTTATTTTCTAAATTGCCCAGATAATTACAAAACTTTTCATAGAATTTCAGTGAAAGAAGAAACTATGCCATTTAACAGATATGAAGTCTGAGGCCCAGAAAGCACTTGACTTAAAGATATAGAATTAATCACTGCCAAAGCTCAGATCATAAGAAAGACATCAGATTTGAAAGACTGTGTATTAACAAATAGAACATCATTGGAAATAAACATTAAGGAAAAAATCTAACCTATTTAAATAGACGGCTTGAAGTTAACAGTGTACTGGCATCATTTTTGGCAAAACCAAATTACTTGGCTAAAATAATCCCTTTAGCATCATTCAATTCCAAAAAGCACAGGTAGTTAATTGCTGTTCAGTAAATAAATATTGTTAAGTATCACTAGAAATATATTTTAAGGAAATTAATACTTAAAAGGATGTTGGTCTATATTGATACCTTACTAGAGAAGTTTATTCTCCAATAAAATCTTTCAGCGATTCTGTTGAGAATATTGTGATATTGTTGGTTAAACTGATTTGCTAGGTGTTTTTGATTTTGTGTATCTGAATGTGATAGCTGATTATTTATTCAGGGCTTGAAGGAAAAAAATGGGGTTTTCCCTTCAATTTTCATTTAGGAAGAAATATTTTTAAAGGAAGAAAGGAAAAGTGTAATGTAATAATATCATTGTTCTGAGTCAAACGGGCTCAATATGTGGGCTACAATATATTTCTAACTATACATGCAGAATGCTTTAATTGTCTTGTTGCACAAAGAATAAAATAAATTTTGCATTATAAATTATGTCTACTGTTTTTGCCCACTTTCTTTTTTTACACATATATTCATTTTGTGATAGAATCAAATAGTCAACACTATTTGCAGATGGAACAATCATTTTTTTCTTTTCAAAACCAAAAGTAAAAATCCATTTAGCTTTGCTCCCATTAAACCTATGGAGGCAAATTAGTTTTCCTTTTTTCCTAAAATTGTACTGAGCAAACACATACTGTAGTATATAAAAGAGTTATTTTTAAGATATGTAAAGCAACATCAATAATCCAAATGGATTATAGTAAGTATGGTGACTGTGAATAATGGCAATTATGAGAATCCATATGCAATTATTTGTTATATTTCTTCAAAAATTGTATAACATGAGTACATTTGATGAATTATTTTAAAATCTTGGATTAAGAGTCTTATGCACACTGGGTGAGGGGTGGCTCACGTCTGTAATTCCAGCACTTTGGGAGGCCAAGGCAGGCTGATCACTTGAGCCCAGGAGGTTGAGGTTAGCCTGGACAACATGGTGTAACCCCATCTCTACAAAATGTACAAAAATTAGCCAGGCATGGTGGCATGCCTCCAGTCCCATCTACTCGGGAGGCTGAGGTAGGAGGATTGCTTGAACCTGGGAGGTCAAGGCTGCAGTGAGCCGTGAGTGTACCACTGCATTCCAGCCTGGGCAACAGAGTGAGACCCTGTCTGAAAATAAATAAATAAATAAATAAACAGGTTTATGTAAAGTAAAAACTCAAAGCTTCCCCATTATGCTTGTCCACACAAGTTTACTACTCATCCAGAATATGCTAATAACCTTTGGCTATAAGGTTTTGATAAAGGTATTTTCAGACCACTTTTTATTCATTTATATGCATGTATTTATATATTTAGAGGTTTGGACAATGCTGAATGTAAATACCATGCATATTAATGAGCATAAATATTTTCTCTTTGTATTGTTCTTATTCTTGGTTTTATACTTGAAAATGTCTTGGAGATATTTTTATACATCATTATTTATAGGTTCTCCTGGTTCTTTTACTGGCTCATGCTAGTTCATTGAATGCAATTTATATAGTTTCTAAATATATTTTAAGGATTTCTTTTTTTCTTTCTTCTTGATTTCATGGAACAATGGATGAATTTTCATGACTTTTACTTCCTTCCTGTGAATCCAGTTTATGATGTCTGTAACAAGACTATTGAACTTAAAGAAGACTATATAGGAGACGCTGTTCATAAACTGTTATATTTCGTGATTTGCAATTTTAGAAAAGTCTCATTTTTCAGTACAGATGAATAACACTTTGTAGAGTTCATATTATTAGGAGTTGTTGAGTAGAGCCCTGGCTGATTTGATTGCCTACCAAATCAGGTTTAAAAACTTATTAAGTGATTACTGGATTTAAAACCTATCAAATAATCATCATACTTTCTGATTATTATTAATACATATTTATTCTGAAAATTTCGGAAAATATAGGAAACATGGTAATTTCACCACTCAGACATAACTTATGTTATCCTTTTGGTGCATTTTTCCAAAATTGTTCTGTAGGTATATATCATTGTAGACATATAAGCCCAGCTTCTAAAACTAGGCCTCCTGAATTCACATTCTAGCTCTGCTACTTGTTAGTTATGTGTTTTTGAGTAACTTCCATAACTGTTCTAAACCTCAGTTTCTTCACCTGTAGGATGCAGAGAATATTATAACCTACCTCATACAGTTGTGAGAATCTAATGAAATAAATACATTCAAATAACTAGTAATGAATAAATACATTCAAATACTAACATCTAGCCTGTGTTTCATAAATAAATTATTACATAAACAATTTGGAACATACTGCATATAATTTGGTACCTTTTCTTATCATTTAATATGTCCTGAACATTTCTCCAGGTGATTAGTAGTCTTCTTGATTGTTAATTATTTTTAATGACAAAATAGTATACCAGCACATGAATGTATATTTCATATAAAAATCCATTGTTATTGGACAGTTCAATAAGTTAAAAGTTTTATGCTATTAAAATAACAAACATTTGTAGGTAGTTTTGCATTATAATCTGATATATAAAATTCTCTAAAATAGGCCGGGCGCGGTGGCTCAAGCCTGTAATCCCAGCACTTTGGGAGGCCGAGACGGGCGGATCACGAGGTCAGGAGATCGAGACCATCCTGGCTAACACTGTGAAACCCCATCTCTACTAAAAAATACAAAAAAAAACTAGCCGGGCAAGGTGGCGGGCGCCTGTAGTCCCAGCTACTCGGGAGGCTGAGGCAGGAGAATGGCGTGAACCCGGGAGGTGGAGCTTGCAGTGAGCTGAGATCCGGCCACTGCACTCCAGCCTGGGCGACAGAGTGAGACTCTGTCTCAAAAAAAAAAAAAAAAAAAAAAAAAAAATTTAAAAAAAAATGGCCAAGGACAATAATGTGTGCCACATCTTAAGTATTTTATACCTGTTGTCAAACTGAACAATGGTTTGATGGATTTTAAAATTCTTTTAGTGACTTTGAATAAAACAATTACATTTGCTCCTGATTTATTTATTTATTTATTTATTTATTTTTATTATACTTTAAGTTCTAGGGTACATGTGCACAACATGCAGGTTTGTTACATATGTATACTTGTGCCATGTTGGTGTGCTGCACTCATCAACTCGTCAGCACGCATCAATTCATCATTTATATCAGGTATAACTCCCTCCCCCCTCCCCCCTCCCCATGATAGACCCCGATGTGTGATGTTCCCC
>NW_016806805.1:2103777-2171892 GCF_001698545.2 Rhinopithecus bieti
GTGGAATAAATGATGTAACATAAGAACTTATGCATCTAAATAAATGTTACTTTTCAAAATAATTATCTTAAAGGAGAGAATATGCATTTGTCAGATCCATGAGTTTATTTACCAAAAATTTTTTGAAATTATTCTTTGGCAATTGCATAAATATATTATGGTGTATTATGATTTTCTATAACAAAGAGTAGTTGAACTTTATCTCTTTTTTCATTAAAGTTGACTTAGAATAATTATTTGCAATGTTTCTTATTCAATATCCATCTTCTTACTTATCAATCAGAATCTTTTTTTTTTTTTTTTTTCAGTTGGCGTGATGACAATGTGTTTGGCCTTGGCAATAGATTACGGCTGTTCTAAACCAATTCTCAGGATATCTTAAAACTGGGATTGGCCTTAAGATCCTGTTTTGTCAAGAGTACTTACTTGGAAGTCCAGTCAAAAGGTATTTATTAAGGTTTTTGCTTTCATGATTAAAGGATATGTTTGTAGCTACCCATCCTTTCTTGTTCTTCACCTTTCTTTCTGCCTTGAATGAAGTCAGGGTAGTTGAGACTGCAAAAGTCATTTTGTGACCAGAGAGATCACCTCAACCTCCCTGAGCTTCTGAGTCAAGTCAATAATTACCTATCTCCAGACTTTTTATTGTATGAAGGGAGAAAGAGTTCTATTTTTTATGCGACTAATGACTTTTACTTGACTTGAAGGCATTCCTAAACATAAATACTGCTACTTTTACAACTGCTTTTGAGACATACTTTAGAGAGTTCATCAAAATTAATTGCTCTAGAAGTATTTGTGAGTTCATTAAAAATTAGGGTAGTTTTTAAAGGCATAAGTCAAAGAAATTACAGAATTATTGTTGGAAAGAACTTTAGAAATTGTTGAATTCAGATGTTCTCAGTGGTGGATTTTCATGACAATTATTGTTGGAATTTTAGAGAAATGCACATGTCTGGGCCCCATGCCCACGCATTGTGGTTCAGTGGATCTCAGGTGGGCTCCAGGCATCTTTATTTTTTAAAACTACAGGGTGATTTTAAGTTACTGATCTATATTAGTAATCTTTCTCAAACAATGATCTGTGGACTAACCTGAAATATGTGTATGTAGCAACAGATTAGAATTCTTCAGCCTAGATAGAGGAAGTAACTTTATGCAACTGTATTATTAGATAAACTTAAGATCCTGGTAAGCATGGGAAGAAAGCAGTCATTGTACATCAAAGTTAAATATGGACGATTTTCTTTCTAGAAAATAAAAACATGAGGTTTGATGTTATTGTTTCAACTGTCTCATCTTCCATGAGAATTTCACCTTTTGATCCACTGCTCAAAATTGTTTAGATTTCCAGAGTTGACTGAGATTTAGTCCAATGGTGTGCATCTACCTTGTTTGAAAGATTAGACTAGGTTAATGAATGAAGGCAGCTTGGAGGGGCTGTTGGCAGAATGTGGTGCTAGTCGTCATTGTGCCCTTTCCATTCCCAACTTCTCTACTACGAGAAAGTGAATTTGCTATGGAAACTGGTAAAAGCACAGTTTGATTGCTTTTATTTCAGTTATATGTGCAATTACTTTATAAATTCTTCCAGACCTCAGTTGACAAGTCAATCAGGTTTCTACTTATTATGTAGTCTCAAATGATTTGAATAATTTATTATTTAATAAATACCCATTCTCCAAAATGAGCTCTAATCATTTTTAGAGATAGAAGGCAAATGTTCAGAAATAGTCATTATTTCTAGGCCTAAAAGAATAAATTTTCTTAAATCTCAAATTGTGGCTTATTAAAGATATGTTACGCCACTCTCTTGAGCTCTTTCAACTCCAATTTAACCATTTTCCGTTTAAACTAGGATAGTCTTATTTTGTTAATTGTTAGCTCATTCTAGAAAATGTATTTTACATGCATAAATGTTTAAATACACAAATATATACATATACATTACATATGTCTATATAAATATGCATCATGTATATATGTGTATATAGTGAACAGTTATGTTTATTCATGTATATATAATTGTATATATACAGTATATATGTATGTATGTATATACAGACACACACATTTATTCTAAAGTATATTACATAGTCTCCTAGAAGTATATGGAGAAAATATTTTTGAAGATTTTTTCTATCTTCTCCTATCCCTTCTGCGTAAACAAGATCCTGGGCAGCCTGTGGAATTTAAGATATGCTTTAGGGAGTGCTAAATATAAAAAATGCATCCTATGTAAATGGGTCTTAGTAGCTGTGGTTATCTAGGGCCTTGGATATATTGTCTTTTTGATTTTATTCTAGGCAGCAATTGGCAGAGAAGACCTAGGCTTCAAGGGTTCTAGACTTCTCTTGGCTGTATTATTATTTGAACCATTTCCAGACCAGTAGCCTGGGGCTTTAGGGGCTTAGGCAGAGTTTGCTGAGGTACAAGGCAGCAGGTGCCGTTAGCTGCCTGAACAGAGAAGCAGTATTGTGTTTTGTCAAAGAGCATAGTCTTCAGAGTTTAATTGCAGCGTTTCCATTTGCAAGCTGTGAGCCCAGTCAAGCTATGTGAGATCTCTAAACTTCTCTTGTTATCTCCAATTTTTTTTTTTTTAAGGATAAGGATTAAATGTGATAACTCTTGTAACAGCACATAGTGTTAGCTATCACCGGGCCTAGAATGCAGTAGATGCCCAGCCAATGTTAATTGCCAAATTAATCAAGACTTTTTCATGTACATGGGACAAAAAAAGTAAGTCTCAAGCTAACTTGCATAGCATTGGAATTTAACTAGCTTACATAACACAAAAGTCATATTTTCAAGTTTTCAGGTAGCTTAGTCTTAGATAGATGTAGGTTTTCAGGAAACAGAGTAAGCTCAGTGTCTTTCATCTCTCAATTACACTTTCTTCTACTTTTGCTTTACTTTCAAATAGGTTTTCGCTGTTATTTACAAAGATGACCCCTAGTAGCTTCTACTTACATGGTCCTTAGAGCAGAGACCTCAGAAGGAGAGAGTGTATCTTTCCCAATAGTTCCAAAAATTCTCAGAGAAGGTTCTCATTGGCTCAGCTTGGATCATGTGCCAATTATTTATCCAATCAATCTAATCATTTGGGCTAAGGTTTGTATTGCTCTGATTAAATATGCAAGGTTACATATCCACCCCAGAGGTGGAGATGAGAACTTGTAATTGTCTCTGTGTGTTTTGAGGGTGCAGTAAACATTATCTGAAACTCATAGACCTAGGGTAGAAATGAACTTGTTTTCCCAAAGACAAATAGGAGTTCTGTTCGGCTGCAAGGGACAAAGAATGTTGGATATGGTAAAAGAAAATCAATAATGACCAGAATGTAATGACCTCCCAAACTACACATCTACTCCATATGTAATTCTTGCCATATTATCTTGCTTATTTTTTATAGCATGAACTCATATTTATTATTGATTTTTCTTTATGAATTGATTCTCCTCCCACTGTTTAGAATGTTTCATGACTTCAGGGATTAAATTTATGTTGTTTGCTGCTATCACACCGCCTGAGTCTGTAATAGTGTTCTTTTATTTTTAGCTTAATAAGTGTTGAATAAATTTTAAAAATAGATATAGTTGATGCACTCTGTTTTTGTTATTCAGTGTGACATGCCAGCAAGGAGGTCATCTTCAAATTCCCTGCTTTCTTGAAAGAAAACACATTTTTTTTTCTACCTTTACTAAGAAATTCTTGTCACCATTATTATGTTTTCTATGGCTATAATTAAGCCAATATTTTTATCCATAACTCCTTTAGCCATAATTTCACAGCTTCAGCCATGTCAAATTCCACTGCAAACACATGGGCACAGTTTTCTAACTGGTCATTTGCAAACTGCTATTATGAGCTTAGAATAGATTGCTGAATAATCTGAGTCTTTGTCATCAAAGATAATGTCTTAGTCTGTTTGTGCTGCTACAACAAAATACCCGAGACTGCATAATTCATAAAGAACAGAAATTTATTTTCTCACAGTTCTGGAAACTGAGAAGTCCAAGATCAAAGTGCTTGCAGATTTGGTTGTCTGGTGAGGGCTGATCTCTTGTTTCCTCACACAGCAGAAGGGCAGGGAACAAGCAAGCAAGCTAGCTGGATGCTGCATGAAGCTACGTTCATAAGAGCCTTAACCCCCTTAATAACGGAGGAGCCCTCATGGCCTACTCTTTCTTTCTCTCTTTCTTTCTCTCTCCCTCCCTCCCTTCCTTCCTTCCTTCCTTCCTTCCTTCCTTCCTTCCTTCCTTCCTTCCTTCCTTCCTTCCTTTCTTTCTTTCTTTCTTTCTTTCTTTCTTTCTCTCTTTCTTTCTCTTTCTTTTTGAGAAAAAAATGGATTATTCAGTATATGGAGAACACATGGAGACCATCAGAATTCAAAAACCATATTTAATCTAAGAATCTGTGAACAAAATTAAAGTACATTACCTGCTGAAGTTGAGGGTAACAAGAATTCACATATCTATTAGCCATCTGTGGAAAAGTTACACCTTGAAAGAATGTACAGTTAATGTAGCTGAGTCCAGGTTACCTACTCAAGTTCATCTAAAACAGCAGTGAATTCCAAAAGTAAGATAAAGACGATCTAATTAATTTGTAACATGTTCTACATGAAATGGTGATATAATGACACTTTTTGTGCCTGATAAGCCTATTAATAAAGAAGAGGGAGATGGTTATTTGACTATTTTATCTATGGAAGAGAAAAACCAATCATAGATATTCTGGTTATAAGACAAAATGCTTTGGTGGAATGGTGCATTGGTGCTTTAATCCCTTCTTACACGGCTAAGAAATACCTGATGCTGGGCAATGTATAAAGGAAAGAGATTTAATGGACTCACAGCTCCACATGGTTGGGGAGGCCTCACAATCATGGCAGAAAGTGAAGGAGGAGCAAAGTCACGTCTTACATGGCAGCAGGCAAGAGAGTATGTGCAGGAGAACTGGCCTTAATGAAATCATCAGATCTCATGAGACTTATTCACTAGTACTAGAACAGCACAGGAAATACCGGCCCCCATGATTCGATCACCACCCACCAGGTCCCTCCCATGACACATGGGGATTATGGAAGCTACAATTCAAGATGAGTTTTGGGTGGGGACACAGCCAAACTATATCAACTGAGTACCCCAGTTTGACTCTACAGCTCCTTTGTTGTGTTTCTGTACCTGTGATTACTATTACCTCTGATCATGACAACAATGAAAATGGTTCTGATGATGATACCTCATTTTCTTGAGCACTAAAGCACTCTGCTAATCATTTGAAATTCATGGTCTCATTTAATACTTGAAATAAAGTGCAAATTGGCATAACTATTTTTTTCCTGTTGTTCTTATGAAGGAGAGAGATTTTGAGAAGTTAGGTCAGTTGCCCAAGATTGTTCAGCCAATGAATGGTATAGGTGAGACTCGACTCCAGGTCTGTTTCACTATAGAGTTAAAAGGCTCATAATCACTATCAGCCCTTCTGAGGGTTATCTGATGTCTTTGAAATGATCAATCTATAGTTAAATCTATAAAAGTATCATGTAGAGAACTAAACCCAGGACCCATTATCAGCCAACCAAAGAACAGACAGTTCACAAGGCCCCCTGTGGCATAGCCAATTGTGTTTCCCCTCACAGCTTTAACCACGCTACTCTGCCATTCACCAACTCTAGTTTGTCTAAGGTAAGCACTGGAGATTGCCTTAATACTGCTTATGTGAATCTTTAAAATCCTATTATTGGTTTCTGAAGGCTTTCATCCATCACCCCCTTGTGATGAATCTCTAACAAGGCGTTTGCCCCTCCTTTCACTTTCAGACTCCCTCATCCTCAATAAATTTCTCTGTGAAGCCACAATTAATCTTGAGTAGCACATTAACCTTGTTCATATCAAAGTAACCCTGCAGGTTTTGCGGTTTTACATGCGATTAGAGACAGGTACCTCACACGCTGCGAGTCTCCTTTCACCACGGGCAGCAGGGTAAGGATGAACTTTCTGATCTCTGCTCCCATTTATCTCTGTTCCCTAGTCAGCTTGGCGATCTACAAGGCCCTGCAAGCCTCCCAGCTTTTACACAACTCTGGCTGATCTGTCTGCATTTTTCTCTCTTATCCACTTATCATCTGATGAAAGTTCCTTTGCATCTTTCCGTTTTCTTAAATGCCATTGCTCAATAAATTAGTTTGAATTAAACATTCAAAATTCTCAGGCTATAGAGAAAATCTAAACCTTTTATTTAACTGATTTTAAAAAAAAGTCTGCTTATGTCTGAGTGACTGGATTCCCCTCCAGAGAGCATTGTGTTTTTGCATTCAGAAACTCAGCTAATAACTCATACTCACTATGTCTCCAAAAGTAAGAAGGTTGATTAGTTCATCAAGATGCCACTAAAGACAGCCCCTTCTGCAGTCTAGTCATCTGCTGACAGTCAGTGATAAGCAGAGACAGCCATGCTTAGGCTCAGAGCAAAAAGCTTTTTACATAGTGTGACATGTAAGGTGACATGACCCCCCTTATCGCCCATCTATATTTCACTTGCTCATCTGCTTTGGAACTTATGATTCCAACCATTTCAATAATATTTCAAATTTAGACATTAGAGGCCTTTTTAAAGTATAATTAATTCACGTGAGAAGGGTCACCTTTCTAGACATTAATGGCTATTAACATAAAATTAAGGATTAGTTTTGAGCCACTTTAATGATTCAAGAAGGACAAGAAGATAATAATAGAGTGATATGATAGACTTAGATGGGATGAGGTGTCGGGAATGTTTTACATCAGGTGACTCCACATCTGGAGGGCAGGTTTGGATGGGGCATTGCAGTGAAAGGTTCAGGAGAGTCAGAGTGAAGGAAGAAGTTTGTCAACATAAATGAGTTGGGGGTGGAGGAATATCTACAAAGGTTGAAGTGGACAGTCTGGGAAAATGCTAAAGTATATTTGTCTGTTTTTAAATTTTGTCAGTGGCTCACAGTGATTTTAAAATGGATAATTTTAACTTAATACTTGTTTCTTCTTTTCTTATAACAGAAATCATAGCAAAGAGCAAAGCAAAGGCATTGCTATATCTGATGCAATTGGTCTGCCAGTGTGTGTTTCTCATAGTTTCCTAACTGAAGCTCCCAATTTAAAGAAGCCAGAAAGATGAACGTGCCTCAAATGGAAATTTTTCAAGTTCCCTGATGGAGAGTGGCATTAAGCAGATCCTTTTGGTTCAGTTAACTAGCATGTTTCACTAGTTTAAAGTCTCATAAAATATAGGTGAGATGAAAAGAGTATGATGTATGGAATTTACAATGCAGAGAAGTACTTTTTAAACACAACATTGAACACTTAAAGGTAAAATCATCAAATAGAGTGTAATCATGGAGGAAAAGGAAGGATAGCCGATCTGCCCATGAGTTCAACACCAGTAGATTAAGTACCTTAAACTGATTATTAGTCCTTAAGGGGAAAACAGTTAAAAAGACCAAATGGCCAAGCATGGGATCATAAAACTCTTATTGCAGAAAGATGAGTTTTGAAAATTAGACAAAAAGGTGGAAGCTATTATTATGGAAAACAAAAATCTGTAGAGCAAAGATCACCAAGGATGACAGTGTCTTGGAAACCAATAGAAACAACTCTATTTTCTGAGGGTGGCAGACTCAAAGGGCTCCAGTAATAATTAAAGAGAAGAATGAGACAGAACCTGGTGGCCAAGAAACAAATACAAAAATGAAAAAGGACTGAGCAACAGAGATAACCTGAGGGAAATCTACATCAACAGATAACCTAAAAAAAAAAAAAAAAAAGAAAGTATGGGGGTTTGGAATTACCTTTTTTGGGGAAATCAGTTAGAATCCCACTACGAAATAATTGCTTGAAAAAGAACAAATTTCTTTAAAGAACAAATGTAGGGACGGGGCTTATTCTCACAAGATACTAGAATTATAGTCTTTGTGAATCTCTTGCACTCTCCTGGGAATTGGTTCTAGTTCTGGCATCATAGGGGATGTATCCAAATAGGCAGTCATAGGAGAGTAAGATAAACCTGTTTTATTTTTTAAACCACGTTTAGAATTAAGCCATTTAGTGAATTATTCTTGAGAGAGGTAAAGAAAATTGGAAAACAATGAAAAAAGCCAGAAAATAATAATGGTTAGGGAAAGAGGTGGTCATTGGCAAAGAAAAAAGAAAAAGGAGGAGGAACATAATATAAGAGGAAACAAACCTAAGTTTTTTGTTTTTTTTTTGGAGACTTTATGAGGTGCCTGGTACTGTAATAGCTCTTTTACGGTCTTTAATTCTTTTATCATTTCAAAAGTATTCCCATTTTACAGATAAAATTGAGGCACAGATCTAGGTATTACATAGCACGCACGCTGCTTGTATCCATAATCAAGGTCGATCTCTGTGACTGTAACTACCGTACTTTTCTATGACAGGTTTCATAGATTTGGATTTAGAAGACCTGGATTCAGTCTTACAGTCTTGCCCTACCACATATCAGCTATGTTTTTGAGATGGAGTCTTGCTCTGTCACCCAGGCTGGAATGCAGTGGCACGATCTCGGCTCACTGCCTCAGCCTCTGAGTAGCTCCGAGTAGCTGGGATTTACAGGCATGCGTCACCACCCCTGGCTAATTTTTGTATTTTTAGTAGAGATGGGGTTTCACCATGTTGGCCAGGGTGTTCTTCAACTCCTGGACTCAAGTAATCCACCTGTCTTGGCCTCCCAAAATGCTGGGATTACAGATATGAGCCACCACACCCGGCCTGATGTTAAATTAATGCAACTGTTTGGTTATTTATTAACTGCTTACTATGTGCCACTGGCACTTCTAGATGCCTAGGAATCAGCAGTGGATCAAACAGAGAAAAATTCCCGTTTTTATACAGCACATATTCTAGTGGGGTTGGGGGCTTGTGGGGGACTTCAGACGAGTCAATACACTTCTCTCAGTTTGTCTCATTACCTCTAAAATGAGGCATTTATAATGCGTCATTCACAAGATCTGTTTCCATGACTGAACTTCACAGCTTTAAACTGTGATATGCTTTACAAATACTATCCTCTGATCATCTAGAACATGCCGGGCATGCCGTGATGCTCAGTAACTGCTGCATGCGAGGACAGTAAACAGGAGAGCAAGGGAGCCAGGGGAGGGGCACAGACAGTAGGTGGAAGTGATGGCTGTAGGTGTTCTTCAGGGCTTCTGGTTACAGATGACCCAGTCACATTTCAAGGCAGAAGCAGAGTACAATATTGGCAGGGATGGATTGTTTCAGTTCAATCCCAGGGAATGTATTACTTGAAAAAAATAAAATTACAGTCTATGCAGCTTCCAAAGCAAATAGTTTATATTTGGAGTTGGAATGGTAGGATTGATGTAGGGATCAGTAAAGCAAGATCTAGGGGAGAATCACATGGATAGGATGGAGACATTGACATTCATGGAACCATGTGTTAATAGTCAAATGGATGTTAGAGTTTGTTCCAATTCCTCTGGCCTTCTGCCCTCCCCACCTTTTAAGAAAAAAAAAAATGTAATTCTGACGTGGTTGTCCATAAAATAGTTAGGCTTAAGATGGCATCAAATCTCAGGCCTAGACTTGGCATCTCCCACTCTGTCCATGACAGAACATTACCTCTACTGTTCTTCCGATATTTCTGGCTCATTCAGGTCCCAAGGGTGGTGAAGCTGGTGTTTAACTGGTGTCTGTCATCTTGCAAACATGCGTGAGTCAATGCTTATTCCCCTCTACGTAGTGAGACTCATGTAGGGGCAACAGTCATTTGAACTGATTGAAGTATTCAAATTCAGCAGATTTCCTAAAGTCAGAGATGAGATCTCAGAGAACCACACATACAGACACACACATATCACAACCTAAGGCAAGGCATGGCCACACGACAGAAATGAGAGACACTGCAGTGTTAGAATTTGTTTTGGAATCCCAGGTACCAAACAGAAATGGAATTAAACTTTGCACAGAGATTGAAACTTCATTTTCACATAGTAGCACTTACACTAGGTACTTTTTACTCCTGCTGAGCCACGCTGCGTACTTAAAGGGTGCTGTGAGAAGTGGTTGCTCTACAGTCTCCTGACTAAATGTGTCTTTCCTGCCAGTCTACTTAGTGGTAAACATCACAATGTCACCATGTCCATTTACAGAGGACATGAAACAAAGGAACAAAGGAGGAGTTCGTTGATAGTGATCTTTTTGTGATTCCAAATGCCACGTTCTTACTGTACTTCATCTTTCCATCGTGTCTTTATTTGGACTAGGCAGTAGCATTTATGTCAAACCAGCTGGTTTCAGGGCAGGTAAGAACATTCTGACATTCTCTTGAAGGGGCTTGACTTAATAAAGGCAGTACTTGTACCTGTTTCTGTTTGAACAACAATTTGATAAACATAAACTATTTTAAATATAGCAAAAACCACTTCATCCAAAGTACAGTAACAATTTGGTGACAGCAACATACTCTCTCATGGCTCTGTTCCCAAGTCTACCAGAAGTAAATGGAAGGCTCTATCTTCTGACTTGAGAAAGCCTGCTATTTATAGTGCATTTATTTATGTCTCAAGCACATTTAAATATAAATTGCAATATTTAATGCCTGGTTTTATAACATGTCATTTACAATCCATTAAGTATTTTATTGCATGAATTGTATAAGAAACAGATTTATAGACTTCAATTATGGTATTAATAGGGGATGATGGAATCTCACTGAAGATGTATTTCCCTTCAGTTTTTACTGAACTTTATTGCTACAGCATGATGTGAACTAGCTTCTTAATGTTTTATTGTAAGAGGACTGGAAACAAATGTTCTGATAGGCAGAAGCCATAAGAAAAACATTCATAGTCTCTCACTAAAGATTATTGTTTTGGGTTTTGACAATATAGTATTTTAAATCAAGTTGGAAACTAAGTTTGGTTTGATCTCATGATGTATAGTAGTAACCTATTTCTAAAGTGCTTATTTTTTTTAGATAAGAGCCCCAACTACTCATTGAATGTGGCAATTCACCTATTTGGGGTTACAGGCTTAAGTGTATTTTGATTATATAAATTTAGGAGAAATTTCAAGATAATTTAACATCTTCAACTTTTATTTACAAAAGGTATGAGGATGGGTCAATGAATATGAAAGGGGCTATATCCTTGGATTAACAAGCACACTGCATTCCAATGTCACAACAGTTAGTTAGAGAATTAGAAATAAAATGATGCAAAAGACAGAGGACCCAGTGATAAGAAGGTTGATGTTTCAGAAATAATTCAGGGCTGAATAAAATGGTGCCTGACATAGAACATATAAACTGTGCACCTAGGGGCTTAGGGCCCAGGGAGTGGAGCACAAAGTTGGGCAAACGTCCAGGAGGCAGGGAAACTACTGTCAATTTGCTCTGGATAGGTGAAAGAGAAGGGACTCAGGTGACTGACATTTGAAATAGAAATGTGGAAACACATAGAGCTTTCTGAGTCAAAAAAAATGCTCTTCCGGTAACAAATATGAACAGTATTAAATATAATGTTATATTTAGCAGTAAGGATATTTAATCTAGATTTTCTGCTAATGCAGTGTCGAGAACCTTAACTGGCAGAATGGGAGACAATAACTTGTCTGGGATATGATCTAGTTGGCATTCATGTTTCCCAGGTGGAAATTACAAGTAGGTTTCAAAGCTTCGAGGACTCAATGAGGATTAGGAGTGATCTGGTGCCAACTTTTTCCCCGGAAGCATCCAGGGAAACAGAACAACTCTACAGTCACTGCTTCTGCACAGACAGTAGCACATAAAGGTCATAAAGCCACCTGTTTCTCTTGCCTGTGTAGGAGCTATGCATGGGAGGACTCAAAGGACTGATTTCACTGCTGACATATGAGAATTTCAGTCCATTTAAAATGATTGACTATAATCTCTAAACTGTGATTTGCAACTAGTGGTTAAGGAATCGTCTCCTTTCCCCACATTTGTAAATGGTGTGCATTAATTACAGTCTTATTTCTTTGCTTAAGAGAATCAGTCAGACTGGCTTATAGCAACAGAGTCATTTATATTTGCTTCATACCATTTATTAACACAAGGAGTGTCTCTATTGCTATTTTCAGTGTTTCATTTCCTTTTGCTAAGAGCATTATCAGTTTTATCAGTCATTATTTCTGTTTCAAACATATTTCCAAGATATTGATGACAGTACGTCATTATCAACTAAGAAGTTTGCAGCATTTAACTCTTCATATGCAATGCACAGTATAACTGATCTGTATAGTAAATTAAAATTATATAGATAACAATGGGATTTACCTTTGTAAGGAACTTTAAAAATCATTTGTTTAAAATTGACATCCTTATTTTAAATAGAAGATGAAAGCCTGCAGAAGTGAAATGACTTGGCCAACATCATACAGTGAATTAATGGCAGTTATAGGATTAAAATTCAATAGTTTGTGTATTCAGTACATATTATGAAATAAACATTATTCTAAGGCTTTACCTATACTAACTAACATAATTCCCATAATTATTGCATGTAGTGGGGCTACTATTATCCTTATCCTAAAGATGACGTAACCAAAAGTAATCTTCTCAAAATCATTCAGCTGGTGACTAGTAGAGCAAGGAGCAGGAATCAAGGATTCTTTCCCAAGGTTGCCATATCTTAATCTCAAAGATACTGATTTCAAGTCCAATGTCCTATATACTTTGAAGTTCATTATTTAAAATATGTTTATGATCTTGTTTATTTATAAAACACGAGAAAATGTTTTGTAACAACCTTAAGGAGATAGAGACTAAGTAGTATCCAATTTTATAGATGAACAAATTAGAGACAGAAATAACACATGTCTAGTTTAGCTTACAAACTGGTGGTAAAACAGAGCAAAACTCTTATTTTACTTATTGCTTAAGTGTTCAGAGCAAATGACTAGTTGACTTTAATCCTAATGTCAACCCCACGAAATTTCTGGCATCTATTCTCTTTCTTCCTCAGTTTCCTCAAACCAGGGCTCACCTTCCTGCACAGAGATAGTGTTTCTCCAGTTAAGTCACCCAGCTCCCTCTACACTGCCCAGAATAACATAGGATTTAGCATTAAATCAGTCAATTGGGTCATTGTTTTGCTCACCAGGATCCTAATTTGCAGCCTGAGCAGCTTTGCTGTTCACTGGACTTAGAGTCAAGCTAGTGCTTCTGCTGCACTGTCACAGATTCCAAGATCTATACCTTATCATCCTGTGTTGGGCATGGAATATGCACATTTCTAAAGTCAAGCAGCCATCTGCACCGTAGTCCACATGAGAGAATCTGTCAGGGTCCCTGGTTCTGATGGCCTCTTCGTAATCTGCATAGAATCTTACATGCAAGGCAAACCCTATGTTATTCTCTTCTATTCTAACATTCAAAGATAAGAAGAGCATGAGATCACGTATGTTACATAAAGACTGTAGCACTATAAGTATAAGCCAGCAACGTAATCATAATTGTTATTTTAGGTACTTTTAGGGACTGAAAATGACTTTAGAAGACCAGAGCTAGCCCTAGAGTAACCTTCTACCTTTTGCCTTAAATTACAGTGGTACCTCAAACACTTTCCATTGTCTTTGGAACAATTTTGTTTTCAAATTGAAAATAGGGCCGGGCGCGGTGGCTCAAGCCTGTAATCCCAGCACTTTGGGAGGCCGAGACGGGCGGATCACGAGGTCAGGAGATCAAGACCATCCTGGCTAACATGGTGAAACCCCGTCTCTACTAAAAAAAAAAATACAAAAAACTAGCCGGGCGACCTGGCGGGCGCCTGTAGTCCCGCCTACTTGGGGGGCTGAGGCAGGAGAATGGCGTGAACCCGGGAGGCGGAGCTTGCAGTGAGCTGAGATCCGGCTACTGCACTCCAGCCTGGGCGACAGAGCGAGACTCCGTCTCAAAAAAAAAAAAAAAAAAAAAAAAAAAACAAATTTAAAAAAAAATAAAACATATTTATATTAAGGTAAAGATACCCTTTACAGTATATTAATATTTTAACAAAATATAATATTTTAATCTAAATAAATGACTTTTTGGAGGGTAACAATATCAACAGTTTGTATTTGAGTGTGGGAGAAATTTTGTGGAGGGAATATTAATAAATAATTCCATTCTTGAATAATAGCCTCTGCATTGTTTGCCTTTCTCCTCTTTCTGTTCCTTTTTATAAAGACAAAAGATATTACCCGAAAAAAAAAAGGACCGTTACTATGCCTATTTACTCTCTGCCCTAGTTATCCTATCTAAAAGAAGTATGATCTACAAATCCAAGGCTGAGTGAGTCAATATTACGTTCCACTGGTTTTTTCAACCTCATGACTAGAGGACATGAAAGCAAAAGAGATGCCAACATTTTCACAAAAGTGACAGCACAACAGAGAACTAGCACGTGTGGCAGAGGAAACAGAGGAGCAAACCATGAAAAACCCACAATTCACCTATGGTCCAAATGGGAGCAGAAGATACCTGGAATGAAGTAGGAAAGCATGAGAATGTACTGGAGCAGTGTTAGACACAAATGGCATTGGAAATCATTTGAAAGCCTGCAAATGGCCACATGACAGTAGTCATTTGTCTATCTGTGTGGATTTCCAAGCCTACACATCATGATATCTCTATGTTCTATCCAAAATCTTGTTAGAAATACAAGGACACTACTATTAGCTGCTTCTGGTAACCAGGTCTCCAATACTATATATATAATATATATAATTATTAATAATATATAATATACATATTAATATTTATATATAATTAATAATATAATATATAATATGTTTGCTAGAGAGGACATAATTTTGTTCAATATAAAGTGTAGTTGGAATTTCTGGATCAAGATTAGCAACATGCACTCTCGTTTCAATTACGCAGGAATTAATTGACGAATAAACAATTTCCTTCGTACTGACACTGGTTAAGCCTGGTTGAATCGCCTCTTAGTAACACTGTTTGGTGGAGAAAATCCGTGGGGCCACTGTGCCAATATGTCACAGTGACCTCCTCCCAGTATCATGAGTTGACCATTGCAGCCATTCTAGAGGAAGACATAAGTTTGTGTGTTCTGTCTCTTCTATATATATGATATATACGTAAACATATATACATACACATATATACACCACACACATATTAGTACACAACTATATATCCCACACATAGTAACACACAGCACATATATACCATCATATCTATATACACATACTATAACACCACATATACAAGCAGATCTATACACACGTATACACCACACATATATACACATACACCATAGTATTAACACAGCTATATCACCCACACTGTACGCACATAATATGACACAGCATTAACAATATATACCCACACAGTATACACACATTGTTATAGGGTACACATGGCATAATATACACAACATATACACACATCTATACAAACACATAGATACAAGCATATGACACATATCGCATATACAGACAGCATATATACAGCACACATATAACACCACAGTAGTATCACATGCAGTACGTATACACAGAATGAGTATACGGCACACCATTAGTACACACATATATACACACATATATACATATATATACACACACATATACACACACATATATACACACACATATACACACAGATATACACACACATATATATACACACACACATATATACACACACATATATACACATACACATATACACACACATATACACATACACACATATATATACACACATATATATACACACATATACACACGCACATATATATACACACACACATATATACACACACACACATATATATATATAAACTTATGGGGTACATGCACCATGTTGCATGTATAGATTGCCATGTTGGTCAAGCCAGGGCTTTTAGAGTATCCATTACCCAAATGATGTACATTGTACCCATTAACTAATTTATCATCTTACTAGCTTGAGTAAATTTTTATACTCTCAAAAAATCATGTTTCTACCTGAGTAAAATGGGGTTTCTAACAGAAGTACTTATCCCAAAGAGTAATATGTGATGTAATGTCATAATACATCTAACATAGCACATTTTCTGGCACATAATTCGTGTTTCCTAAATGTTATTTACTTTGCTATGACTACATTGATTAATGGAGATACCAAAAAGTGAAATAATTTCCCTCCAGTTATCTCTAGTTAACAGTGGAATTGAGACTAAAATCTAATCTTTATGCCTCACCAAGTCCTCTTTCTCTTCCTCCTGGGAGTTGTGTTTCAAGAATAAAAAATTTCCTTCCTACTGCAGCGGCAGCTCACCCTCCTGTTTCAACTCAGAAGTCCTTCTCCATTACGACCCCTGTCAAGTGAGGAGCTGCTGTTTCTCCTACTAATGAGCAGAGCAGGTCAGTGGTACTGATAGTATCTACTTCCTCAGGGAATCAGTGGGCTGTCCATCACCATTAGTGCTTCCTTGGGGGCCCCCAAGATGTTACAAGGTGGTGTTACAGGTAAAAGAGATTCAGTGCTGCTGGACAAGCATGGAGCCTGACAGAGCATGTGAAGGTCAAATGGGAGCAGAACTGGGACATGGGTTTTTACTGCTGCTGATAGGCAGGCCTCTGCTAATGGAAAAAGGACCCTAAACAACAGTAGGATTAGCCCTTCACGCTTGTTTGGTTATAGCTGCCTTCCTTCTTAAACACACTTCAAACAGCTGATTTTTGATTGGTCAAATCATATATGTGTGTGTGTGTGTGTGTGTGTGTGTGTATCCAGAAATCCTATCAAATCAATGAACCAAGGTACCCAGAGAAAATCACTCTGTTAAGCCTTTGCTGAATGCCTGTCTTAGTAACACTGAGTGTTTGGGTTGGAGCAAATCCTGAGGCCATGTGCCATATTTCACAATGACCTCCCTCCCAATATCATGATTTGATGTTGTAACATTCAAGAGAAGAACATAATTTTGTCAATAAATATGTATTGAATTTCTGATCAAGATAGAACATCAGCATTTTAATTAGAGAACAATCATTATCCATTTAGATTGTGAGTTTAAAATTCAACATAAAAAAATTAGGTCTTGGGCTGGTATATTATTAGGATTATTCCTAATTATCTGAAGGAGGTAAAGATGTAAAGCCTGAACTCAAAGGTTTGCTTTGAGTCAAAGTTAACTCTTTTGGGGGAATTAGCTCCTAAAATATTCATGACGAAATATGAGTATAAGTACTTAAGCAAGAAAAATAGAATTTCATGGTTGAAAAGCTATTTGCAGTAGTCAAATATGCATTTGCATCAAACCCAAGTAAACTCATGCTACCGTAATTATGAAGCATTGGAAGGGTACTAGAATATGTTCAGACTCAGGTAAGCTTCAGAAGAGTGATCTCTCTCCCAGAAGTGATTGTGTAATGATAATTTTCTAAAAATAATTTGAAGTTGAATTACCCTAACCCTTAATTTTCTGTATATTTAGAGGAAAGATACACACCCTGAAGTATAATGGCAGAGGGGCTGTGTGCAGTAAATCTTATGAGTTTACTCTTCACTTCATTGACTGAGGGAGATAACTTGAATGGCAATATTGGAATGTATTTGTAAAATTAAAGCCTGTGACCCCACTGGTCTATTCTTATCTTTTGTCTTTCCAAACTGGATCTCCTCTTTCTTAAACCTAACAGGCCTTAGGTCATCCACTATTGTATTTCTTTGGACATTAGGTTTAGCAAACCTGATTTTAGAAATTGTTTTATGTTTCATACTGATTTTTCAAACACCCAGGCTAAAAGTAAAAATTCTGTCAGTTATACAAACATATCGAAATATCTAGGGATTTTATATTGGGAAGGCAAGATAGCTAAGAGCTGACAGCATTTTATAGTTTCCATGGGTTTAAAAATATAACCCTGTAGTGTTTCCCCAGTCCTTGAAAATCATTGAAATGAATCAAAGATTTATTTTACTTCATTTTATTTTTTGGCTGTATCTATTTTACCATGAAAATTATGAAACTGATCAGGTGAGTGGTGTGAATCTGACACTAATTTAATTTAATTACACCAGAATTGTTGCCAGCTGAAATCATGGGCATTAATATTATGAGATGCAGCAGGCAATTCATCAGAAAAGAAGTTTGGGAAACTGTCTGGGTCTTTGTAACTGCTAGAATCCAGGGAGATCCAAGACTGGAGTCACAGAAGGTGAATAGAAATGATTTATTAGTACAGATATAAACAGAATCTTCCCCCCCAATCCCGCCCCTGTAGGGCCATGAGAATCAGGGTCCTGCCTCCAAATTGAAGAGCCCTTTAATCACTTCAGGCAGGTGATTATCTCCTTAAAAGTTTCCGTGGAAAAAGATATCCCAATTTCCCTTTAAAGACTGAATGTTGCTATAAAGGAATGTCAATGCTGGGAATTAGGATTTTTGCAAACTGAAAGTGTGGATTTCTCTTCTTTGGTCATCGGGTTTGCTTTAATTCTACTAAATGTCAGGCACTGTTTTGAATATTTGGGATAAAGTGGAACAAAGGGGATAAGACACTTGCACATAAACTTCTATTCTAATGGAATAAAAGATAGTAAATACCATAAACAGCATAATTCCAAATGCTATGAAGTAAAACAGTGGATTGGTGGGGACATAGATGTTTTAGAGAATTTGATTAGGTGTGGCTCTGTTTGGGGACTGATACATACCCGAATGGAGAGAAGATGAAATGGGCAAAATGATATGGGGTATTGGAAAGAATTCCAGATGTGTGACATTGGATTAGTTTCTGTGGACACCATTTTCTGGTTCTATTAGCCAGCATATGTTTTTGGTAATAGATTATCTGCTAATCAAATTTCATATCTGCCCAAGGTGAGTGCTTCTGAACTGAATTGACTGACATTTCTGGAGGGATGTGGGATTCCTGGTGAACGCTCCTTAGTAAAGATCTCAGAGAACAGCTTGATAGAGGAGGCAGGCCTGGCTTCTCATCCATGATCAATGTTCTACCTACAGCAAATAATACTTTCAAAATCAGGCAGCCTAATGCTCAAAGGCCATATGAAGTTACTGGTATAGACTAAGCAACTTGGATTTCCAAGGATGTGCTTATGTAACCCAACTAGGCTGTGGTTGACAATCTGATGATAGGCTACCTCCCTTTGGACCCATGTAGTGTTTGACTGTTATACTCCTTTTTTCTAAACCACCCACAGTCAGAAAGGGACAGATGGCAATCTCATTTCTTTGCTGAAGCTGGTAATATGGTAAAGATGATAGACATTCACTAGAGGTATAATACAGGCTTGGGTCCTAGAACACAGGGCATTGGAGCCCTAAGATTAGGTTTCTCCGTCTAGAGTGAGTGAGAAGCTGGTTACCAGGTCTATTTGGCTTGTGGAATAAAACTCCTTCAAGCAGTATATGTCGGTACCACAGGTACATACCACTAACTGAGGCTCACTAATCCCACCTGACAGTCTCCTTATTATTATGGCCTTTTAAAGATGTTTTTTCTATGTTCCATGGGAATTAAATCTGAAAGATAAAATAATGTTTTGAAGAAAACAAAAGAAGGAGGTTCTTCACTGATGCCGAATGCTGCCTCTTCTTCATTGAGAGGATCAATGCTCAAGAGAAATCCTGTAATTAAGAAATCTATTTTAGTTTGTTTTACAAGCCAGCCCCAAGCTTAGTTGCCTATGTAAACTTTTTTCCCTCTCACAGAACATCTATTAGTATCTTGCTGAAAACAAATAGTTTAGAATTTGTTTCAGAGAGAACATTTAAGAGGAAACATAGTGGAAAACTGACAGCGATGAGAATAGGCTTTTGTTTAGAAAAAGGCAGAGCAAGCACACTGATATTGAAATGGTTTTATCAATGCTTTGATAAGATATTTTCTTATGTAGGAGTAGAACTGAGATTAGGAAAGAAACTGTCTTCTGTGCAAACCCCTGGTAAAGCCGTTTCAGAATGTTTGCTCAGAGTCTCGGAATGACCATGTAATCTTATTATAACAAAGTGTGCAATTAGAAGCTTATAATTACTAAATCTTTCTCAAGTTTCTTAATTTTAGTGCCAGAATTTGATGACAGGATGGGTTCTCAAAGGAACAGAAACTGCTTCTAGCTTGCTGCTGCTGCATTGGAAAATCAATTCATCCTTAATGGCTTGCAAGTGATTTTGACTTCTAGAATGCTTCAAATTTAGACTTCTAATTTGGAAACTTTATACTGATTTGGAAATCTTTATACTAGGTGGCAACACAGGAAACTGCTCTCCTTTAATTGCAAGGCTAACCGATTCCTATTCTTTTTGGTTTGACTTCCTAAATGAAAATGTGCAATTGGGGAATAGATACTCAGACTATGATTCAGACTTCTGAGGCCTCCAGCCTCTGCTCTTTTATCTTGTCTTTGTCATTGCTGTCTTAATGTACTTTAAAGCGTGGGTCTGAAATTGGTCCTTGTCATTGCTGTTATCTGTGTGTTCTGAACAGTTATTCTGATAGTCGCCTAGATGCCATTGATCAAAACCTGTCTGGCCTTCAATATGATTACATTAAGATTTATATTCATCTTAATGGAGAGTAGATCTTAGGACCATGGGTAGGACTATCTCTTTTTCAGTCTTTTAGTATTAAGATATGACTTATGAATTTTTTTGCCATTGGATAAAAGCAGTTAGTGACTGAAGAAATTGGTAAAACTAGGTGACAGCAGAAAGACTAGGAAGTTAAAATGAATTGCTCCCCATTCACTCAGATTTCAAAACCTGAAGCAACAGTGTAAAAATATTTAGATCTTCTTAAGCCCCATTTTATCTTTAGCTCAAGTTTCTGCACTTAGCACCTAGGATTAGAGAAGAATAAAACAATATGCAATTACCACATGCAAGGCTTTGTGAAGATCTGGTAATACCCTGGAAGGCAGATGTGAAAAAGCAAATGGCAGTAATTTTTCCACACTCTGTTATTTTGATATTTGATATTTACTGATGTAAAATTTCTCACTAAATATTGATGATCTGTCATTATCCAGTTGTAAAGATTTTTGTAAACAGGAAACTGATTTCTGTCAGCCCTTCTGCCATCATCTCTTTCTCTTGTTTATTGCTCTGTCTTTCAAAATTACCTTCAGACTCAAAAGGGTCTATTCTGTTTTCTTGCTTTTATTTTCCTTGTCACTTGAAGTCTCTACTTCCATACTCTCTGATTTAAGGATAACAGATTCTTTCATTTTTGTTAAATGACTCTGAGGCTCAAACTTGGAATTTTTCAAAGAACAGTGGCCCTCCCTTCTGAGTTAAAGACTGTGGATCCTGAATGCCTCAGGGGGCTCCTTATGACAGCTCTAAACTTTTTTCATATCAGAAACATATCCAAGGATAGCTGGGCCCAAAGAAATGGGAAACTGGATTGAATCATTAGTTCACCATCCAGTTAATAAGTTATCTTCTCTGAGTCCCTTTAACATCTCTCTTCTCATTGTTTGTAAAGCACTGGTGCCCAGTAAAGGTCCATGGGTTATTTTAGAAAGGTCATAAAGAACTCTCTGGAGACCTGAAAGCATTGGGGGCTCATAGAGCACCATATTGTCTTTATGAAGAATTTCTAAACACTTGAAGTACTATTGCTTTATTTTATTACTCAGTACCTCCTGTAAAGTTTTTTGTTTTTGTTTTTGTTTTTTTACACCTAAAATGTGCTTTTGTTGGTTGCTCTGCAGTGGCTGAGGGACAATTTAAGAAACATCTTTGTGACTCTCACTCTTTCCTTTACTGTAAGGATTCTGTTCAGGATGCCATTACATTGTACAATTGCCTGCACAGGGAATCTGAGGAGATATTTTTGTCTGACTTCATCTTCTACAACTATGGTGGGTCTTGTGAGCAACTGGACAGTTTCCATCTTATAGATAATGGGAATTGTGTAGCTGAAATGACATTTCCATTTTAGAGTTGTCTACTGAAAAGCCCAGAGTCAAACTTAAGACTTTTCATAGCACTTGTGTTGGTTTTGCAATATGCATTTAAAAAATTAAACTTATTTCCAACTAATTTTTACATCTTTATTCCTGTTTTGTGTTCTTTTAAAATTTCCATTATGTTATCTTGTCTCATTCACATAAGGAGTCTTAAGTTCCTTCTGGAACAATGTGAGAGTAAACTACTCTGCATTCTTGTTCTCCTCTAGTTCAGCATTCATTGTAGTGAAGATTCAGTATGTTCAGCTATTTTTTTTTCCTTTTATCTTTCACCACTTAGCTGGGTCCCTTAGTACCCAGTCTTTAATCTTTCCCTGCATTGCTCATCATTTTTGAAGCTATAACATTATTATTATTATTTTCATCACTCTAGTTTTCAAAGTCTAATACTAGCAAGAACATAGGATATATTTCCACTAAAACTATTCCTGTTCAAAAGAACATGGAAAAATATAACTCTTAAGTAACAAATGGAATTGGTTTATAACTTTTAGAGGGTGAAAAACCATCGTGAATAACATGTCTTCTCAGGGATACAAGGACAAATAACAACATAAAACCGACTATGTTTTGCAACTATAAATGGCAATGCTCTTCTTACTGATTATTAGATATCAGCAAAACCAGTTGACTTTATTAAGCCCATCTGAATGCACACTTTAAAGTGTTGGAGTTAGTTTTATAAAATTACACTCTGAGTGCCAATATACCAAGCAATATACTACAGTGTGTGATGATGTACATCTCTACCTGAAGTGTAAACAAACAAACAAACAAAAAAACCTCTTAACTTCACACTGGGATTGACTTTTATTTTTTTTATTTTTAATTTTTTTTGAGACAGAGTCTCACTGTGTCACCCTGGCTGGAGTGCAGTGGCACGGTCTCAGCTCACTGCAAGCTCCGCCTCCCGGGTTTACGCCATTCTCCTGCCTCAGCCTCCCGAGTAGCTGAGACTATAGGCGCCCACCACCACGTCCGGCTAATTTTTGGTATTTTTAGTAGAAACGGGGTTTCACCGTGTTATCCAGGATGGTCTCGATCTCCTGACCTCATGATCCACCTGCCTCGGCCTGGGATTGATTTTTATGCCAAGAATATTATCACCAGGTTCTTTAGCTGACAATGGCCAAATAGGCAACAAAATGTTAGGGGTGATGTTGGGGGTGCATTTAGACAATGGAGTTAGGGTGGCCCTGACCATTAAGTAAATCCGTGGGTGAAGTGAGTTTTCAGTATCCTTTTCTCTTTATAACAATTGTTAGAGTTATCTTGTTCTTTCAAAGAAGATGTGTCATTCAAAGAGGAGTGAGCTGCAGGAAATTCAGTAGCAATGAACTCAACGACGTAATGAGAATTTGGTAAATAGAAATAGTTGATTTCTTGATTACATTGGGTGCCTAATTTTTCAGGCTAGAAGTCTTCAATTATTCTTTATTTTTCTACCTCATTCTCAACCTACAATCACCGTTAAACACTGTCCATTTTGCCTCTTTACATCTCTTAGCTTCTCTGACCCAACAGTCACTCCTTTCAGGAAATAGATTCAAATTGGAGCTCTGTGCTTTGCTTCCACTCCCCACTGTAATCCAACTGCCTCTCTGGCAAAGCAGCTGCTGGGGCTAACAGCAATTGAGACTTGGCCTTGGGGAATCCAGCCAGGGATAGTTGGAACTGTTTTTACCTTTACGGGGCAAAGTCAGACATCTCCAGGAATAGGATCTGAATGTAACAGATCTTAGACCCTTGATAGAAAGTTAATATTAGCCTCATCTGAACTTGTCTGGCTTCTGTAGTCCGCAAGAAATCTAGGGGATAGAAGAAAATAGGGGAAATACTCCTTGATCTTGGTAATGCTTTTTAGGATAGGACACCAAAAGCAGAGACAACACAAGCAAAAATAAACAAGAAAGACACAGCAAAGGAAACAATCAACAAAATGAAAAGGCAACTTATGGATTGGGGAAAAATACTTGTATTCCATATATCTGATGAGGTTAATATCCAAAATGTGTAAGAAACACACATAACTCCATAACAAAACAAACAAAACTAATTTAAAAATGGATGAAAAACTGAATAGACATTTTTCCAAAGAAGGCATACTAATTGCCAAAAGATGTCCAAAGACACTCAGCACCACTAATGATCGGGTAATTGCAAATGAAAAACACATTGAGATATCACCTCACACCTGCTAGGATGGTTATTAGCAAAAAGACAAGAGAAAACAAGCAAGGGTGTGAAGAAAAGAAAATCCTTGTACACTGTGGGTAGGAATGTAAATTGATACATCTATTATGGAAAACAGTATAAATATTCCTCAAAAAGTTACAAATAGAACTATCACATGACCCAGCAATTCCTCTTCTAGGTAGGTACCCAAAGGAAATGAAATCAGCACCTCATAGAGATGTCTCCACTTTCATGTTTGTTGCATTAGTATTCACAATAGCTAAGATATGGAAACAACCCAAATGTCCATTCATCAACAGATGAATGGTCAAGGAAATTGTGAGACACACACACACACACACACACACACACACACACACACACACATACAGTATAATAGAATATTGGTCAGCCTTAACAAAGAAGGAGATTCTACCATTTGCAACAACATGGATGAAACTGGAGGACACTATGTTAAGTGAAACAAGCCAGACACAGGAAAAAAAATACAACATGATATCTTTTATATGTAGAATCTAAAACAAATAGACTACACAGAAAAATAAGATAGAATTGTGGTTACCAGAAATGGGTGTTGGGGCAGGTGAGTGGGTAAATGGGGAGATGTAGGTCAAAGGTACAAAATTGCAATTATGTAGGATGAATAAGACTGGAGCTCAGATGTATGGTACAAGGACTATAATTAACAAAATTGTATTATATATTGGAAATTTGCTAAGAGAATAGAGGTTATGGGCTCTGAGCATTGAAAAAAGTTACTGCATGAGACATGGGTAGGTTAATTGGCTTGATTGTAATAGTCATTTCACGATGCCCTAATGTTGAATAGATACTTGAGTTGAACATTAAGAGAATGCCGTAAGTTCTCAGCAAATTTGATGAGAAAATATACATACCTAGGCATAAGTTGGTAAAATTCTGAGTTCTGGGAATACAGAGAAACCTCTTAAGCATACATGGAATAAATATCTATGGGGATGTAAACATTTTTATTTGTCTGCACAGTTAGGGCCTTTTGAAACAAATTTTGTTGAAACTTAGAACTTGGGCTGAAAGACGAGCCTGGAAGTTAATTTTTGACTTATTAGATAGAACTTTAGAGATATTTACCTCTGCTGAAGTAAGAGGTATGTATTTACATTTCAAGGGAGATCAGATGCGGAACAAGGGAGAAATCTGTAGGTTGGAAAGCTGGTGAGTCTAGTTTTATCTTTCCCTTGGAGAGATTTACTTATATTCCAGAGGGTTAGAGTAGGAACTCAGGGTCCTTCCCCTTACTTTCTCAAGGAAATAGTCTCCAAAGGGAAGGATAGACAGCTGCCTCTTTCTTTTAGGTAAATGTAAACATTTTCAACATTCTTCACCTACAATACAGACACTATATGTGTAAAAGTGACACTTAATTCTTATTGCATTCCTCCAAAATCGATAAATTGGGGCACAGGGGAACTGGCACATCATTTGATGAGCAAATAATCTGCTCAGGTCTAGAAACCTCCTGTTGGCAATCAGGAAAATATCAGCAGCAATAGGCATTAAAATTTAATAGCATCAACAAAGAAAAATACAGTTGACCCTTGAACAATGCAGGGACTGGAGGAGCGGTTCCCCCACACAGCCAAAATCCATTTATAATTTTAACTCCCCCAAATCTTAACTACTAATAGCCTACTGCTGACCAGAAACTTTACTCATAACCATCAACATAACCAGTTGATTAACACATATTTTGAATATGTATTTATATAACTGCATTCTTACAGTAAAGTAAGCTAGAGAAAATGTTAGTAAGAAAATAATCAGTAAGAGAAAACATATTTACTACTCATTAAGTGAAAGTAGAACATTATAAAAATCTTCATCCTCTTTTGTTCATGTTGAGTAGGCTGAAGAGGAGGAGGAAGAGGACAAGGTGTTCTTGCTATCTCAAGAGCGGCATTGGCAGAAGAGGTGGAAAGGAGGTAGGAGAGACAGGCACACTTGGTATAACTTTTCTTGAAAATAAAATCTGCATATATGTGGACCCGCGCAATTGAAATCTGTGTTGTTCAAGGGTCAACTCAATTCATCTGGCTTCAGATTTTTTTATCGGAAACACTGGAAGCCAGAAGATGATAGGATAACCTTTTTTTTTTTCTTTTTTTAACTCTCAAGACCCTATTATCCAGGAATATATTATTCACTTTTCAGAATGTAGAAAACCATTTATAAATATATTCAGTTTGAGAAAACATATAATTAATTTGCCCTATCAGTGGAAAATATTCAAAGAGAGCTTAATTTTTATAAAAATGCACCGATTAAAACAGCAACTTCAATAAGGGGAAGAGCAAGTATGCAGAAGGTAAGTGATAAGCAATGGTATTTTCAATAAACATGTACACATATATAATAAATAATATCTAACTTGATAAAGCTGTACAATTTGTGATATAAATGTTAAATAAGAATTCTTGACATAGAAAAGACACACTGCAAGGGCAATTCTAGAACAATATTAAAAGTACAAATGACTTCAGAAAAATCCAGGAGTTGAGCAAAAGGGGAAATGAAGGAAGAAAAAGTATTAAAAGTTCCTCAGGTACAGATGGGCTAAGAGGATCAGTGATGGGGAAAATGTAGGTATTCTAAAAGTCTCATCTTAAAGTGGTAGGTTAAGCTAAGAAATCTAGAGCTTCTTGGTAGAGGACACAGTCAATGTCCTGTTTTCAGAGAACGGTTAAGAAAAAAAAGTATATGGTGCATGGAGCAAGGTAAGAAACCATAAATAAGATGTAACACTATGCTAAAGCTACAACCTGACAGAGAAAAAAGCTGGAGTGAATAGCTCCTTGAATGAGTAACACCCTGATCAAATGAAAAGCAAAATCGAAGAACAAAAAAGTAAAACAATATGTTAACAGATGATAAAAATAATCAAATATACTAGTAATTATACTAAAACTTAATTTGCTAAATGCTGATATTAAAAAGCATTTTGGAAAGTTAAAAAATAAGATAAATGTGTAGCAACTGAAGCAAAAAAGTTGATCAAATCAAAATAAAAGATAAAACAAGTAAGCAAGATGTAGTTTTAATGTAAAAATGCAAAGAATGGAATCTACTACATCTGCCATTACACTAAATGTGAATGTTCTAAATTATTTTATAAAAGAACATTCTCTCAGATTGGCTTGAAAGGTAAAACTGGAATAGAAATTAATTGGAATGAATAGCAACTTAATTAAATCAAACTAAAAAGATAAAAGGATTGAATTAGATAATAAACATAAAGATAAATAGAAAAGAGTCAAACATGTCATAAGTATGCTAAATGAGATGAACTGAATTTTTTCATTAAAAGATATACTCTACCTTTTAAGAAAAACACAGTTATATGCTATTTACAAAAGTTAAAGAAAATTATAAAAAATGTAAAAGTAAAGAATAAACAAAGATAAAGATAAATGGATAGAGAAAATGGGGTGTATATATACACAATGGAGTACTATCAGCTATAAAAAAGAAAGACATTCTGTCATTTGAGACAACATGGATGAACCTGTAGGACATTATCTTAAATGAAATAATCCAGGCACAGAAAGAAAACCATTGCATGATCTTACTTATTTGTGGATTCTAAAAGAGTTGAGCTCATAGAAGCAGAAAAGTAAAATGGTGGTCACCAGGGGCTATAGATAAAAAGTGGAGTTGAAGAGATCTTATTTAAAAGATACAAAGTTTTGTTAGATAGAAGAAATAAGTTCAAAAGATCTATTGTGCAACATGGTGGCTATAGCTGATAACAATGTAGTGTGTTCTGGGAAATTGTAATGAGAGTAGATTTTAGGTGTTTTCATCACAAAAAGTGATAAGTATGTGAGTTAATACCTGTATTGATTAGCTTAATTTAGCCATTGTACAATGTGTATATATTTCAAAGCATTATGTTGTATATGCTAAATATATACAATTTCAAAACATGTTAAAGAGAGACACTTTATAATGATAAAAGGTGCAAATCATGAAAAAGGTAGACTCATGGTAAATCTGCATGCATTAAGCAACATAAAAGCTAAATCCAAAAAAAAAAAAAAACCATTAAAGATATAAGGAGAGCTTGTTAAAAATATTGCTGTAGTAAAACACTTCAGTATATCACTTTCAGAATTGGGAAGATTCTTTAGAAATAGAAATGTAAAGCCAATGGGATGTGAAAACCTCAGTCAATAAACTAACTTTAATAGGTGTATGTGTAGAATCATATTACCTCTTAAAAGGAAAAGAACTCAACAAATTTTAAAAAGTAGGAATTTTATAGACCATATTCTCTGCTCATAATCCAATAAAATTGAAAATAAGTAATGTAAAGGTGAACACAAAAACCATAACTACTTGAAAATTAAGGAGAACATTTCAATATGACCTTCGGTTCAAGGAGAAAGTTAAAACAACTTACAAACTACTTAGAAAGTAATAAGTCAAATACTTCATGGTAAAACCTATAAGCACCAAAACAACTATTCTCTGATGAATACTTGTCATCTTAAGTGTCTCATTTTTAAAGAAGAAAGAAATAACAAAGGAACTTAGTTCTAATGAAATTATATAAAATGGTTAATAAAAGGAAACAAGACAATAAAAGAGAAAGACATTTTTAAAGATAAAATCTCAAGGTAAAAAATGTAAAATAATCTTTTCAAATAGTTGAAAGGATGAATTCTACTGCTTTTTTAATTTGTATTTTTTAGAAAAGCAATNTAGAAAGTAATAAGTCAAATACTTCATGGTAAAACCTATAAGCACCAAAACAACTATTCTCTGATGAATACTTGTCATCTTAAGTGTCTCATTTTAAAGAAGAAAGAAATAACAAAGGAACTTAGTTCTAATGAAATTATATAAAATGGTTAATAAAAGGAAACAAGACAATAAAAGAGAAAGACATTTTAAAGATAAAATCTCAAGGTAAAAAATGTAAAATAATCTTTTCAAATAGTTGAAAGGATGAATTCTACTGCTTTTTTAATTTGTATTTTTTAGAAAAGCAATGAAAAACAAAACCTTTCGGAGCTTGGCTAAGAAAAGAGAAGGGAGTAAAATATACATACAAAGATAGAAATAAGAAATGAGATATAATCATTGCTATTGAGAAAGATTTAAAGAATAGAAAGAAAATGTTATTACAACTCTGATAACAAATTAAAAAGTCTAGAGGAAATGTTTCTAGAAAATTGGTTATCAGATCTAGGGAAAAATAAGCTCTTAACATATACTATATGCAAAATCAATTAGCCTTGTGCACACATCTCAAATTTAAAATATTTAGAAAAAACATGACTATTTTTTTTATCACTTAAGGAGTAGGAAAAGATGTCTTAAACGATGAAAAATAGCAAACTTTAAAGGAAAAGATTGTGGAAAAAATTGACCTATTACAAAATTTAAAATTTTGCTTAAAGACATTGTGGGCCAGGTGGGATGGCTCATGCCTGTAATCTCAGCACTTTGGGAGGCTGAGGTGGGTGGATCACCTGAGGTCAGGAGTTTGAGAACAGCCTGGCCAAATTTTGAAACCCCATCTCTACTGAAAAAAAAATACAAAAAATGTTAGTGGTGGTACATGTCTGTAATCCCAGGTGCTCGGGAGACTGAGGCAGGAGAATCGCTTGTGCCCAGGAGGCGGAGGTTGCAGTAAGCTGATGTCACGCCACTGTACTCCAGCCTGGGTGACATCTCTAAATATACAAATAAATAAGACATTGTGAAAAAGCCCACAAGTACAAACCACAGATTTGTGTTAATTATTACAAAATTAACACCCTCAATAAAAAACTACTAAAAATCAGTAATAATATCATAAGTAACTTAACAGATAAGGTAGCAAATTGCATAATCAAATCAGTGCACTGAAAACCCAAGTGGCTAACAAACATATGAAAAAATGCTTAACCTCCTTAACACTTAGAAAAATTATAACAAAAGCCATAATTAAATACCGTTTCACATTTATCAGATCTGCAATAATATAAAAAATTTAACAATAACAAATGTTTATGAAAGTGTGGAGCAAGAGAAACTCATGTAACTAGCGGGAGTGTATACTGGTAAAGGATATCATTCAGTAATTAGACAAGAAGTATACAAATCCTAAAGTCTAGTAATTCCATTCCTAAGTATGTAGTATTGAAAATTTCTCACACATATTCACAAGGAGATGAATGATTGTGGCAACATTATTTGTAATTATGGAAATTTGCAAACAATCTAAGTGCTTCTCAACAAGAAAAGGGATAAAGTATACTAAATTCATATATTACAGATAAAATGAATAAATTAAAATTACATGTTTAAATATTGATGAATTTCAAAACTTAGTGCTGTTTAAAACCATAAGCTGCAGAAAATATACATGTATAATTATATACATATAAAGTTGAAAATATGAAAAATAATACTTTTTTCTTAAGAATAGATCTAATGATAAAGGCATGAAGAGAGGTATAGAAATGATAAATACTGAATATTATACAGTGGTTAATTCTGGGATTGAAGGAAGACAATGTGATTAGAGATAGGTATATCTCAGGCTTTAAATTGCTAATATGTACTTTATTTTTTAACTCGTGTTATGTTCATGAGTTTTTACCTTATTGTTTTAATTCATATATGAATTCTGGCAATATTTCATAATATAATTTTAAAGGATGGACATATTTTACTATGTAACATTTTAAAATTGCTGTATATGGCAAAGACATCATAAGCAAAGTCAATAACCTAGCATTCGATTTGTAAAATTTGCAACACAGATGGCAAAAGATTAACACATATTATATAGAAAGAACTCTTACAAATTGACAAGAAACAAATGATTCAATATAAAAATTAACAAAAATAAATGAACAATCAATTAAAAAGAGCAGTTCAGCTAAGCAGCAAACACACAAAAGATACTCGCACTCAAAAGTGGTCAGAGAAATACAAGTTAAATAAAAATTAAATGTAATTTTACCCTTATCCAACTGGAAAAAAATCAAAAAGAGTAATCATTTGCTAGTAGGCATGCAGCAAAAGTGTACTCTTTTCTTTTCACAGGTGAAAATAGTAATTGCTATAATCTTTTAGAAAGCAACTTGGGAACATTGGAAGAGTCAAGGCAAAAAAAAAGTTATAAAATGAAAGAGGAATATTTCTATGTATTACACAATTTAAATTTTATATATGTGTAGATACATATATATACATCACAAAACAAGCAAGTATAATTTATAATTTCATTTTGTACTTATGGAATTTAATCTTTGCATATTTGTATGTGTGTGTATACACATACATGTGTATACACACACATTTGTATGTGTGTGTATATATATACACATGTTTGTATGTGTGTGTATATATTTACACACATATTTGTGTGTGTATATATATACACATGTTTGTGTGTGTGTGTATATATTTACATACATATTTGTATGTGTGTATATATACACATATATATACAAACCCACACATTTTTATATTTATGAATATATTACAAAAACCACAAAGCCAATGAAAACACAATCACACAATGACAAAATAAATCCCAGTTCTACAATATATTTCCTGGCTTCCTGGATGATATTGGACAATATCTCTAAGTATCGTTGCCTCTAGTTAAAAATTAGTATGGCAATAAATCTCAGTGGCTTAACAAACACAGATTTTTATCTTGTTCACACTATCTACTCTTCACTGATTAGCAGGAGGCTCTGCATATCCGTCACTAAAGATCCAGGATGACGGAGTATCTCTTTTAGCAGGTGCTTCCATTGTGGCTAAGAATGAGCCTGGGGCAGGGGCGAGGTGTGAGGGAAGGGTTGGGCTAGGGAGGGGATTGGTGGTGGTCTCACACTGTCATGTATTATGCTCCAACTCAAACTCTAAAGTGACACATTCCCCTTTATGCATTGACTAGGGCTAGTTACACACAAATGGATGGAAAGTGTAGTACTTTCTGGGGCTTAAACAAGAGGGCAGCTGGCAGTTGGGTAAGGGTGCCCGTGAGTTTCTACCAAAGCTTTCATGAAGACTAAATAAGAAGTGCTGAATAGTTTCTCTACTGTGCTTTGTTCTGCAGTTTTTCATTATTTTCCTGCCTGTACAATCACATCTTACTTATATTCTTTAATGAAATTAATCCTATCTTCTGTTAGAAGTATTACTCTAAAAGATAGATTTGCTTAGGTCATTCCCTTGCACTAAATACTGTTTAATCCCAATGCCTAACTAAGAAAGTTCTCACTACTTGGTATGACATTCTAGACATTTCGCAGTCTAATACATAGGTATAGATAGGGAATATCTGCTATTCATAGCTGCCTCAACTTTCTTGGCAGCCAGTCCACATACTAACAATTTATGCTGCGGATTCTGTCTTCCTAAATATAATTCCAAACAGCCTACCTTTCCCTGTTTCCCATCCAGCCAGTTTGAAGGCACACAGACCTGGGTTTCTGATTCTGATCAGATATTACTGAGAAGAGGTAATAGTTTGGAAATTATTTATGGGGATTTTTCCCCATTTCCATGGGAAGAATCAGAAACAATGCTTTTCCAACATTGGCAGTGTGCTTTTAGGAGATGTTCCTGAAAGTTTTTCCTAGAGACAAGCCTATTTTACAAACATCCTATAGGCCAGTGAGTTAATATTCCATAATGAATAAATTTTAACCCAGACGAGGTAGAATGGATTCTGTGGATGAGAACTAAGAATCCCGATGAATGAGCTGCATTTTCAGCATTATCTTCTGATGATCTCCCTCCTGAGTCTTGTATTTATAGGGAGTGGTTGTTAGTCTAATTCAAGAGAAAGTCATATTAAAAAAAAAAGCACGTTTATGTTTTCCCCTTTGGAAGACTGAAAGAGATCATAAGATTAAGAATTTTATTCCTCACAATTTAGAGTTCAGCAGGTCCATCAGATCCTAGTTGTAAGATCATTTGCGAAATAATTTTTTGAATAAACATCACTGGAACAAACATTACTGAGCATGGAGTAATGCAGTAATTGGAAAAATTTCATTTTTTTTTTAAGTTTTGTTTGTGGTTTGGGGGTATATATGCAGTTTTTTAATGTAGGTAAACTTGTGTCATAGGGTTTTGTTGTACAGATTCTTTCATCACCCAGCTACTAAGCCTAGTACCCAATAGTTATTTTTTTTGCTCCTCTCCCTCCTTCCACTCTCCACCCTCAAGGAGAGCCCAGTGTCTGTTGTTCCCTTCATTGTGTTCATGAGCTGTCATCATTTAGTTCCCTCTTATAAGTGAGAATATGCGGTAATGTTTTTCTGTTCCTGCCTAAGTTTGCTAAGGATAATGGCCCACAGCTCCATCCATGTTCCCACAAAAGATTTCATTCTAACAGAGGTTCTGAATGCTGAGGAACACAGATTGGTATGGGATTGGGGGCCATGATCTTGGTTACACTTCCAGGGGTGTTAGAGTATACAGGAGGATCACATGATTGAGCTCAGGCAAAACCTGAAAGGACAGGTCACCTGAGGCAGAAAATCTGTGTGCTGTGCAATGTTGTCCATCCCTTCTACTGCACTAAATTATGAGCCAAGTCCCTACTCACTCATGAGTATGATTCAGTTCTTGTGGCAAATATCCATATAACTGAAGTCCATGTGCAAATTAGTATGGTCACTGAACAGAGACTATAGGCACTGGGATGGACCAGAAACTGAGGGATCATTGTGAAGAAAGAGCAGAATGTCCTGAAAAAGCAAGGAAGGTCTTGGACTCAGATAGGCTGTGGAATTTGATTCAAGTTTACCTAAGTTTTTGAAGGCTGGAATCCTGTAGATACATCTGAGTTGTGGCCTTGCCTTCAAAGAAGTCTTAGTCGAGTGTAGAGACAGATAAGTAATTCACAACACAATGTAGATGCTATAGGGGAGAGAAAGCCAAGTGTTCAGGAAGTAGAAAGGAAGAAGTGGGAGGGCCAGGGAAGGCCTCACTGGAGTAGTGACACTTGAGTTGGGCTTGGGATATAGTATTTAAAGAGAAATTAAATCGTATACTTCTACTTGGGTAAGTTTAATTTTCCCGTATAATATTTTGAAAAGTGGATGGTACAAAAGTATGTAATAATCTTTACAAACAATTGAAAGATATTTTGAGCAGGTAATAATCAGTCATTTTCTCTATAGAATTTATAATCTAATGTGGAAGCCGAGGAATTATATAAATGAGTATAACAGGGTAAAAATAAAGACAGAAATTTTAAGTACCTTGGAAGAGAAAAAACGAGAGTTTAGAAATAGAATTGCTATTTTTATTTTATGAAGAACACAGTTTCTAATTTCTGGGCTCTCTTACAGCATCTTTGAGTGCTGAGCTCTTTCTGTCTTCTTGACTTTTCCTCTGGGGATAGGACATTTCCCCTCTGGCCTTCTTATCTGTGAGAAGGTCTCAAGCTAGAGGAAAGGGAATGGAAAAGGAATGATTAATGCTTTTGTTGTTGTTTCTGGTTAGATTAGTTTAAATTTGCTTTTGGAACTGTGTGATTTAGTCTCTGACCTTTTCTAAATTTTTGTATCTTCCTATGAAAAGAAATTCTTTCATCTATGTGTGCCTCAAGAATCATCTTTTCCACTCTCAATTTCAGAATTTAGATGTAAAAATATACTAAAATCTAATTTAACACGTAAACCCAAGGTCTTCGTCATATACTATAGGTTCCAGGTCAGTACTTTGCAAACTTTAACAGGCTTTTGGATTGCTTGATAAAGCACAGATTCAATTTTGGTAGGTCAGGAATGGGACCTCAGCCTGTTATTTAAGCTCCTTGGTGATGTGAATGTTGCTGATCTGTGAACTACACTTTGAGGAGCAAGACATTAGATGACTTTCTGTGTGGGTAAAAAAGGCCAGACCAAGAAGCTAGAACATGCCCTGAGACTTAGGGCAGAATCTTTGTTTCCCTATTTTTTCTCTACTCATCTTTATAAACTCTGAGGTTATAAAATTAAACAAAAATTCCCTTTATCTAAAGGCAGAGAGAGAGAGTTATTCATTTCAGGAGCTCTATCTGTATACCTATTTTTAGTTGTTCTGGAGTTCTAGGGGTCTTTGTTGAAGCAAACAAAGTCCAGTCATCTCAGAAATGTTCAAGAGCCCTTTAATTGATACTAGATTACTGCAGTATCATGGGAGTTGTGATATGTATGCACCACACATCTCAGAAACAGTAACTTCAAGTAAGACTTACATAAGAAAGAGAACAATCCCCCTTCCTCACTGCACAAATTCCAACTTCAACACATTATATAAGAGAAGAACATTATATGTTGATGGAGGTGGTGGGAGGACAATTTTATGAGTAAGAAGGAAAATCAGCTTGTCCCTGTGAGATTGCCATCAAGTGGAAAAATTTGTCCTGGAGTATCTTCTTATACTTACTTCTTGTTTGCACTCACCGCATTTTGGTGCCCGTTTTGTAGTCGAGGTCTTCTTCTATGTCCAGCAACAATTGGTTGAACAAATATCCACAATTACATAGATTCTCCTGCCACTCATTCAGTCAGCCATCTACTTATTGGGTTCCAAATATGTTCCAGGCAACATGATAAGCCACTGTCTGTGACCAAAACAGACTCTTCCCACGAGTGTTTACAGTCTAGTTGGTGAGACAGAGCTTAAAAATCTTAGCATAAACATTTGATCACAATTAATTTTCTCTTTTCTTGTATTTATTTCTTGTTTTATTTTCTCTTTTCTTGTATTTATTACAATAACTGCTTTGGGTGAGTTTCTTGGAAGGGAATTTGGTAAGAGGAAGAGAAGTCTCTGTAAGCTAAGACAAATACTAATAACCTAAGCTGATTCACTGAACATCTTTGAAGATGGGTTGCTTTTGTAGAAAAAGTTATTGTAGAATCACTAAGCCCTGAGTTTTTCTTCCTTGAAACAATGCCTCAGGCAGAACAAGTGAGTCACTGTTGGCATCCTGACCATGATAACCTCGGTAGCTCTCAGGCTCACTTGATCTCTTTAATTTATAGACCAAGTCCTATCTTCTGTCAACTTGAGCTTTGTACGTCTGACAGATCCCTCCCAAATTCCTCTCCTGAGCCTTCCCCAAACAGGAGGTGGCACATCCACTTGTTATTCTACTCTTAGTTACTATTGACTTCATTTGCATATGGTGTTTTTATGATTGATATTATGGAGGGCCTTGGTTGGGTATGGCATCTTTACAAAGTTCAGTTTAGGCTGAACTTTGTGCTCCACTGGCTATTTGTACTATTTGTACTTGGACAACTCAAAGTGTCAAAATGCAAAAGTCTTTTCCTTAGTTTGTCTGTTTTCTCAGTATCTACTATAAATTCACCATTTCAATTCTTTTTTTGTATATAATTTAATTTCCCAATCCAGAAGTTTCTTAACATCTCCTTATAATCCTATTCTTCCACTTACAAAAAATTCCATGTGCTATCACGGGGACATTTAAATGGAGATTTGTGATAATTAGCATAAGCTGACTGACCAAGGCAATGGTCAGCAGGGAAAGGGGGCTGCAAGGGGGCTTCCTCCCAAAGGTGGGAAGGAAAACATTCCGTTGAGGAACTCAGAGAAGGATAGTTGTGGCTGGCGTACAGAGAACCAGGGGCATATGGGCTGAGATGGGTAGAACAGGCGAGTGAGATCATGAGGTCTCATTAAGAACTTGAAAATTTGTCCCCCTTATAAGCAATGTAAAGACATTAAAGGGCTTAAGACATTTAAGGGTGTAAGGGGGGATTATGTAGAGGAATATTTTTGAATATGTGCAGTAGTGGGGGATGTGGTGCCATATTGAATTTGCATTTCAAATTAGGGAAAAGCTAAAGTTCTCAGAGACACAGCGAGTGCAGGTTATGATCTGATGCCCTTTCCTCACCACTGCAGTGGTTTTTACATTGTCTAATCATAGAGAAGATTGTATGTGGTACAATCAAACAGAGAACCAATTCTGATTGAAGCCGTCATAACTGAGGAGGATTTGCATGAAGATTCAATGGTTCCTTACATAGCACGTCCTTCCCTGAAATTGTTTGTGTGGGGGAAGACAAGAAGTCACTTAAAGTGATGGTGGAGACCAAGTCAAGGTAAAGGAGAAGGGGGCTTCACCTACTTCACACCTACTGGTGACAACTGGACAGTCTTTCCCTTTATCTGGAAAACTATGTGAAAGGAAGATCTTGGTGAACCCGATGCACTCACTAAGCACCCACTATGAGAAAGCACACACATATATGGTTTGGCATCAAAGAGCATTTAGTGCAAGATAGTTTGATAGATGAAACATAAAAAGAAGTCCGTTACTTACTGAACACGTGCTGTTTGGTGACTGCAGGGGGAATATTCAGCTTGTTCTATCTCAGGATTCATGCCTTTTGGGCCTTGCATATGTCCCACAAATTGAAACAAAGTGACTGTCCTTTGATGACGTCCTTCCTTTCTCATCCAAGTCACCTTACCAGTCGAACTGCAAACCACAAATCTCCCTCTGTGAGAGGGTGATATCTGTTACCTATGTATTACATTCATAGATTGGTTTCCTTTCCAAAATCAACCCTGTACTGTTTGTATTATGTAAAGCAAAAAAAGGAGATTCATTTTAGCCTGACATACTTTATGTGTTTGTATTCTGAGGAATCAATTACTTTGTTAGTAATACTTCATTTATTAGATAAGCTGGCATGGGTCATAGGTCTTCAGAAGAGCTCTCCCTCATTACCAGTGCTCTGACTGGATCAGCGAGAAAGCGCCCTGTAGACATGGCTTATGCCCTTCAGATACCTGAGGGATATATGGTTAGAAAAAACGTTCTAAATATCAAGGATAATCTTGAATGCTTTTTAACTACTGTCTGATTACAGAATGCTAAGCAGTCAGTAAAACTGGCACATTAAAAAAGAAAGAGAAAAATTGCTATCTTTCTGAAACCACTATTTGAGTGTAGTCTTACTGATTTGTGATTTCAAGGAGGACAAGGCCTGGTTTATTTCCAAGGATGATAACTATAAAACCTCAGTCAATGCTGCCAGAGGAAACTTCTCAAAGACCAAAGCAACTACACCTGAGGAATGAATCTACTACCAAGGTTAAGGCACTGTCATTCCCCAAGTGTAATGTAACCATGGCAGTTTGAGGAAGTCAGACAAATGAATCCTGGGAATGAACGAATCAGGGAGACCCACTCATGTGCATGTGCTCACTCACATGCTTGTGCACACACACAGCTTTTGTCCTGTAGATATCTAAGATGGAGCAACAAGGTTGCTTTTCATTCTAGTACCAGTGTGTCACTGTAATCAAGTAAATTGCTTCTGTTTCTTAAGCTGAGGAGAAATTGGACAGATGTCTGGTCTAAGAGAAAAAGAGTCAAGAGTGTATGATTCCTTGGAATCTTTCAGTTTTGATGACACTGTAATCTTTGTCTATGACTTACATTTGACTACCTCATGATATCCATCATGTTGCAATGGCTGCAGAGTATCAGCGTGTCCCAGGTTCCTTATAACCAAGTGCGCCACCTCTCCTTGCTCATCAGCAGTTGAAAGAATAATTACCTCACTTGAGCAGTGAATAAGTGGTCATGGAAACTTTGAATGAGCAGTTTCCATTTCTATAAAGATAGATCCCCAAATTGGTGAGGTTACTGTTGTCAGGGACTGGAGATCGATGGCCTTTGACTTTTCATTTTTAGCTGCTCTCTATGAATACAGATTCTAAGTTATTGACAACTGTGCAGCAATGACAAGAAGAGAAGATCTCAGTGAGAGCTTGATAATCTGCTAAGTCTATGCAAGCTGGGTCCCTACTTTCCTCAAAAATATTTTAGTTCTCTTGTAGTTAGTAACTTTTTAGTTGTATGCAATATCCCTCTAATGTATTTGGGATAAATCCCTTTACTTCTGAAAACTGGCAAAGAGGAAAATTAGCTGTGGGAAGGTAATGGAATAAATAAAGAAAAAAAACCTGGGACACCAAAAGAAAGCAAGCCTGGGTTGCATCTAATATGTACAAATTATATCACATAGAAAGACTGCATGTAACCACCAACTCTCTTTGATTCCTGGAGTTTATCACATCATTTGTGTATGTCATGATTAATACATTTGGAGAACTGGTGGATGTTCATTTGAATAGCAGTGAACCTTGACTATAAAAATATTTTAAACAACTAAAAAATTCATAATGAGATCTAAAAAAATTGTATGAAAGGAAGATTATTACTATCAACTTCATTAATTTTGTTTTCTTTTTTAAACCTAAAGATAAAAATAAAAGCAATATGAAAATCATACACCATCTCTCAGGATTACCTTTTGTTCCCCCAGAAAATTAATTTGCAACTGATAGAATTAAAATGGATAGGCCCCTAGAAAATAGACTTTTGTGGTAAAATAAGAGATGAAAACCTTACAGGAGAAAATACATATCTACTAATACCTTTTATTCTTGTTTTCCAAAGCATACTGAAAGTTGATAATAAACCAGGAATTTTGCATATATTTTAAAATAAAATCACTCAACTCTTCAGTTTGTTTCTTAGCTACTGATGAATACTATTATATTTCGGTAGACAATATATATAATCAGTGTATATATGTGTGTATATGAGTGTGTGTGTGTGTATAATGAATAAATGTTATTTCAGTAAATTTTCTTGAGCATCTCTCTAGAAATTTTTCTGGGGTATATTCTGTTGTAATATAGAGTAGGTGAGTATATTTTGCGTAATAATTGTCATCCACTTCAGTTTGTCATCTAGAAGGGAAGATAAATATAGTCTTAGATAATAGGAATGAGTAGATGAAAGGGGCTGAATATGAGAGAAGAACTGATCATGTTATAGTGACCAGCTTCAAATTTCCAAACCGAAATAACGTTATGGGTGAACTGTTTTAAATCCCACCCATTGATGGTGAAAATAGTAATCTTTTGCAGTAATTTTTTTTTAGTAGTCATTTTTTGTAGAGATGAGGTCTCGCCACCTTGCCCAGGCTGATCTTGAACTTTTGGGCTCAAGTGATCCTCCAACCTTGACCCCTGAAAGTGCTGGAATTACAGTCATGAGCCACTGTGCCTGGCCCAGTAGAATTTCTTTGTGGTCAAGACAGCAAGGCAAGGAAAGATTCTTCCTTTGGGAAGAAAAAAGAACATGTGAAAGGAAGGCAGGAGATGGTCAGAGAGAGAAAGAGAGAGAGAGAGAGGGAGGGAGAGATTCTGTTTTCTGAGGTTTGCTTCTGAGGCCTGAAGCACTGTAATATCATAAGAAGGGCTATGAAGTTATGAGCCAGGAACCATGGACAAATCTGTACACACACACACACACATATATATGTATATATATGTATATACACACACACACACACACACATATGATGTTATTGGTCCTAAAGTTTTGAAGCGGAGAAGTATTTTAATGCAGTGGATGTGTGAAGAAGAAAAATGCCCACATTTACCCAAATATGAATTGATTCTAAATTTTAAAAAATCAGTTTTTGTAACTGATGTTATAATTAACATCCAAATTAGGGCCAAAGATGAGAAAACCAAGATGACATTAATATTGAACAGTTGGTTGATGTTACATCTTTCAAAGAACCAATAGAGTGTTGACTTTTTAGCAGGGCTTAGGGAGATGCATTATTCTACAAAGTGCTAATAATACCTGGTTTTTCCAAGTACTAATAACTGAGACTAAGAATTCTCACTGATGTGTGAGGTGATAAAAATATTTTGATGTTAGTAAAGTTTGGACTTTAGCCATGACTTGGGCATGCCTACCAGCTTTCCTAAATGCAGACTCTCAGTTAAGACTTGAAGATGTTCCAATGACTTACGAAATTAAGGCTTGGACAACTGTCTATCAAATTTTGAGCAGTTCTCTAGGTGAATTTTGGTTGTGTGAATCAAGACAGAACTCTGATTTGAGTTGCATAGTGTAAGTTTCCTATTGTAATGACCAAGGTTCTCGATCAATTATAATTAGGCTTATACACTTTGCAGATGTGTTTTGCTATTGTTGTTGTTTTTTTAACCATGAATTGATGATCAGTGTTGACCAGGTACATATTTTGCAGCAAGCTTAGTATGCCTTATGATCTCTCAGCAGAGCTGGCAAGCTCATGAACAGAATTCTACAGCTTCTCCACTAGCAATAAATGTGGACAAAGTATAATTCCACAGAGCCACAGAAGGTTGCCTTTTACATGAGGAATACTGATTGCTCACTGTGATGGATGCCTTCAGAATTGCAGTTCTCTTCTGTCCATGATGCTGTTTCTTGATCATGTCATGTTCAAACAGGAAATAATGTCAAACACTCCATGGAGTCAAACATATATCTGAAGATGGTTTTTGTTCCTTAAAATCCCTGAATCAAAATTTGACTCTAGGTAAAATTTATAATGAAGTTAAGGTTTTAACTCAGGAGTGGGCAAACCATGGTCTCTGGACCGAATCTAGCCTTTGGGTAGCCTGCAGACCAAGAATGAGTTCACATTTTCAATGGTTGAAAAAAATGAAAAGAATAATAATATTTTGTGACATGCAAAATTTGAAATGCAAATTTTAGTATCCATAAATAAAGTTTTATTGGAACACAGACATAGTCATTTACATGTTGCCCATGGCTGTTTTCACATTGCAACAGTAGAGCTGAGTAGATCTGACAGAGACCATATGGGTTGCAAAGCTTAAAATGTGTACTGTCTGGTTCTTTACAGCAGATGTATGCTCACCTTATTCTAATTTAATCACTTCTTACTATGATAAGAGAAACATAGTAAGTTTTTTTAAGGTGAAGTAGAATCAGATGAGAACATATAAAGTCTACTGTGATTATAATACTATATATAAGGATTTGGCTAGTTTAGCAAAATTGTAATAACTATAGGTAGATAAAAATAAATATGCATTATCTACCATGAAGATAATTACCATTACCTAATGAAGCAATCAATTCGTTGATTATTCCTAGCATTTTTCTCGTTGATTATTTCCTAGCATTTCTTAGGGAGCGTAGATTGCCCCCTAACTGTACAAGAAACATTTGATAAATGACATCTGGTTGGCTGAGAAAATGAATGCACCTCCGAAGAGAGCTTGCAAAAGAAACTGAAAATAAGAGATAATTTCCTTAGTAAAGAAAGGAAGCAGAAAACTTATTTTCTCCCTTATCTATTCAACAGCCTGGCCTTCACCTTGATAATGTGTTTGTAATTAATCTCTTTCTACAGACTCACGTGGATTTAATTCATTCTCCGTTACTCTATATCAGAATCATTACCTTTGTTTATAATTTATAGACTCTAATTTTTGCTTTCTAGATAAATGGTATGGTTTTTCTTGACCTTTATATGTTCCATAAATGCTTTTCGAATCACTCAATCACAGTATCTACAAGGGGTAAGGTAACTACTTAACAGTGGCAGCAGGATGTTCTCTGAATGAAAATTTCATCTCTCCCCAGGAGTGTGGTACAATGAAAAGAGCATCATTCTCTTGTTTGGAACAATTGAATTCTAGCTCTATCTCTTTCACTGATGTGCTGTATGTCCTGGGCATATGATTTTACTTTTTCAGGTTTAAATTTCTTTGCTGTTAAATGAAGAGATATAGCTAAATCGGTGTTTTCATGTATTTTAAAATAATATAACCTTTTTATATAAATTATTTCATGAACTATATATATATAGTTATTATGTTAGTATGAATTTATATTGGAAGCCCAAATTTATAACATTTACTTTCACTGTCAAAATTTAAAAATAAAATTACAAATGAATACAGTAGTGATCTCTGAAGTGCTCAGATGTGATTCAAGTACACAGTTGAGTGTATATTTTCATGTACAACTTTAAAAATCATTAAAGTATGTTTCAATATATTTAACAGACACTGTTGGAAGCAAGTCTTTGCAGAAGCCCAAAGCATCTCTGTTGAACTTTCTAAAGCCTTCTGTAGACGTCATCTAGACATTCCCTTTGAAAGACAACATGTTTTCAGGCACTTCTGCAAGGAGTGATTTCAGAAGATTAGAGTATTATTGCGTTCAGCATTCCCTCTTTAAGTGTAATAATGTACTAGAAAAGGGTCTTGAATGTCACTTCATCCACTCTCCTGACTTTTCTAATTCTCTCTCCTTTGATGACTTTGCTACATGCTTAGCATTATGCTGGGGGCTGGGGATAAAATGGTGAGCAAGGCGCACTCTTGTTTGAAGGGCCGAATGGACTTCCTCTTCCAAAACTGTTATTTCTCTTGTGTTTTACCTATTCACACTAGCTGGAAAACGGGATCATTTTATACTCCTGTCTTTCCTTTACCCCTATGCAGAACCAAATCCTATTTTCTAATTATTTTTCTTCATTTTTACTGTAACTGCTCCATTTTATTTATTTGTTTACTTATTTATTTATTGATTGATACAGAGTTTTGCTCTTGTTGTCCAGGCTGGAGTGCAGTGGCACGATCTCAGCTCACTGCAACCTCCACCTCCTGGGTTCAAGCAATTCTCCTGCCTCAGCCTCTCGAGTAGCTGGGATTACAGGTGCCTGCCACCACACTCAGTTAATTTTTTGTAATTTTAGTAGAGGCGGGGTTTCATCACGTTGGCCAGGCTGGTCTCAAGCTTCTGATCTCAGGTGATCCACCCGCCTCAGGCTCCCAAAGTGCTGGGATTACAGGTGTGAGCCACCGCGCCCAGCCCCATGACTGCTGTATTTAAGAGCTTCATTAGTGTTTATTTCAAACTATGGAAGAAACCTGTGATTCATCTTGTTTCCTTCTGTTTTGTTCTCTTCCACATGGTTGGCAGAATGATCAATATAAAATCTAAATAGTTAAACCCTTCAAAGGGTGCGTAATATACATAAAATAAAGTCTATATTTTTTACCACGATTTAACAGAGCTACTCTGAGAGACCATCCTAGTTCTGGAATCTCTATGACTTGGTGGAGTCTGTGCATTAACTGCATCACAGACAAACCTTTGCTTAACACTGCTTTCCTCATCCCTCATAGATACTGCTTCCAATAAGCACTCTCTCACAAACCTCCATAATACAAACCACTCCTTCTCTAGGTGAATCTGTTTTCTGAAAACTCTGATCTGTGACAATAATCTACTGGGGGAGAAAGAGAGGTACTGTACTATACAACATTAACTCCCAGTAAAAATAAGGTATAGCTTTCAATTAATCCCAAATTATACAAGTATAATATTTTACAGTCTCATTTTAAAAAAGAAATATTGTAGAGAAGGTTAAAGGCCCTTTGACACCCTAACTTCTTCTTTTACAATCATGGATGCACACACATCCATGTTTAGTTTTAGAGATTAGCTATTATTGTCTTGTGTTTTTTCTTATTACTATGAAGGAAATTTTTATATGAATATTTGGCAATTTTCTTTTACTCAATTTTAGGTGTTTGAACTCCATCTGTATCCATATCTACGTATCTGCCACATTCTTTTTGGTTGCTATATGAAAATACCAGAAAGAATTACATTTTAAATGAATGATAGGCAATTTATATGTACATAGATTTTCTTATGCTAGCAAGTATTTAATTGCTTGTAAGACAATGTTCTAGGTACTGAATACACAGCAGTAAACATGAAAGATGAAGATTTTATTTCATTCTTGCAAATTATGTGTATTGACTTATCTGTGAGCAGTATTTAACAGAATTTTCCAAGGCAACTGGTTTAAATGTGATTTTATAAAATCAGCATGTCCCCATTCAGCTCCTTGTAAACTTTCAAAATATCTATATTGAGAAACAAAAATCAGGACTAGTTTTGGCAAAACTAAAAATCAAGTGAAACTCTAGACACCAAAATATATGAAATGGATTTGAAAAGCAATGGAGGTAGAAGAGATCAGCCGAAATGCAGGACAAAGCAGAGAAACACAGTGCAGTAGCTTTCAGAAAGAGCCAATAAAATCACAGTTTTACACTGAGTGGTGCACCTGGATATCCATAGCTTAAATCCCATGTTTACTACAGAGAGAGCAAATGGTGCACCAGCTGGCTGCAGAAGCTTTCTTTTATACAGCTTGGTTCCAAGAAGGGTAGTTCCCAGATGATGATGATTTCTCCACAATATACCCTTGGTTATAAAGGAGAGTCTTCTAGAGAGACAACTGACAATTCATTCACATTCTGAGGGCTGTTATCCCTGTAGTGGTGTTCATTTTCATTCAATTAGAAAATGTGTTCACGATTTGCTCCTGATTTTAGCTGAAGTGATCAATGTCACCATTTTGGTCCTGGAAGGCACTCATGTTAATCTCAATAAAGTGGTCAGAGTCATAGGAGATGAAAAGAATTATTAGAAGCTTCCTCCTTGTGAGCCCAGGAGGAGTCTGTGCAATTGCTAATACATCCCTGAGTTAATGCTTCTTACCAGGTGGCGAGGTCAACACAGAAAATTGAGGAGAAAGCCATCTGGCATTTTAAGGTTGGTTTATGGGATTTATTGAGCTGTTTGTTTCTAGGACCTTAGGAGGTAAGATATTGCAGGTTAGCCTCACCCTGTGGTTTGGAGTCCTACGATGCCAGCCTCAATTAATTGCTGTAAGAGACACTTCTAAATGATTTCGTCACAGACACTTTTGGTCAGATTAGACTGGTTAATAGAGGATACTCATGGAAAAATTCTCCAGAAGCCACAATGGTATAGAGATGAGTGGTAGATATTGATGGTGAGTAATCCTCCATGGAGCTCTCATGTTTCTTTCTTTCTTTTCTTTTTTTTTTTTTTTTGCCATTTCATAACATTTATTTTTTTCAAGAAATATTTTCTGTGCACCTCACATATAATGCCCAGCATTAAGTGATTTTTTTTTATTATACTTTAAGTTCTAGGGTACATGTGCATAACGTGCAGGTTTGTTACATATGTATACTTGTGCCATGTTGGTGTGCTGCACCCATCAACTCGTCAGCACCCATCAACTCGTCATTTACATCAGGTATAACTCCCAGTGCAATCCCTCCCCACTCCCCGCACCCATGATAGGCCCCGGTGTGTGATGTTCCCCTTCCCGAGTCCAAGTGATCTCATTGTTCAGTTCCCACCTATGAGTGAGAACATGCGGTGTTTGGTTTTCTGTTCTTGTGATAGTTTGCTAAGAATGATGGTTTCCAGCTGCATCCATGTCCCTACAAAGGACGCAAACTCATCCTTTTTTATGGCTGCATAGTATTCCATGGTGTATATGTGCCACATTTTCTTAATCCAGTCTGTCACAGATGGACATTTGGGTTGATTCCAAGTCTTTGCTATTGTGAATAGTGCTGCAATAAACATACGTGTGGGCATGTGTCTTTATAGTAGCATGATTTATAATCCTTTGGGTATATACCCAGTAGTGGGATGGCTGGGTTCGCTCTCATGTTTCTGTATGTCTTGCAAGTAGAAGACTGACTGCCCTTTTTTCTAAACTGCCTTTTTAAGAATTTTTGTACAATATATGACCTAAGGAGATAAAGACAGTGTCTCCCTCTGGAGCAAAAGGTGGGCATGCTTGCTATACAATGTAATAAGATAATGTCTCCTTCCAGAGCAAAGGGTACTGAAGCTTACTGCTCATTATAAAATATTACATTTTTTCTATGCTCAGGGATCCTCTCTTATAAAGCAAACTACTATTTGTGCAAGTGTCGTCTGGTTTGATATAAAACTATGTCATATATGCCTATCATATATATATCAATTACATATTCTTTCAGTTATATATATTAGATATTCTTTTCAGTAATGATATTTGAACAGCCTTGTGAGAATGGGGTATCAGTTTTCTAGTGCAAAAATGCTGATACTGGCCACTGTTACTGTTGTGTGCATTAAATAGTCCTTTGTTTCTAACACTGGAGTCTCATGTTTTCTATTAGCATCCATGAAACATGGCAGGCTAATGTTTTGCTTGCAGATAGGGTGAAATCTCAGACCATTCAGGGTCCCTTACAACAGTCTGGCTCTATGGTGACAAAGCAAGGAAGTATCTGCATCGCAGAGGACTGTTATGGAATACATTTATAATCACAAATTTATGTAGTAGATAAAATACATCAATTAAATTGGTTAGTGGAGGAGACAGTGGAGGGCAGAGGTAAAAGAAAGAAATTTTATTGCTCACATAAAGATACGAATGAATACGATATAGAGAAATGGAAGATTAAGAGTATTATTTCAAGTAACAAAAGGTGATCATTAGAGCAAAAACACAAACCTTCTCCTACATGAAAAGAAATAAATGCAAAAACAAGCAAACAGACCAAAAAGTAAAAGTATTTTTTAGATTTGTAAAAGATGTCAACTATACCTCAATAAAGCTGGAAAAAATAAAACTATAAAGGATGAAAAATGTAAGATTACAAAGGTGCACAATCACTATCTGAAGTCCTTTGGCTCCACTGTATTTTGGGCTTTAGAACAGTTCACATTTTGGAAGTGCAAAATGGTGTAGACAACATGTACTTTAAACACCCGTGGTGCGGTCTGGAGGAACACTTTATAATATTTTTATAGCCAAACATTTTGTTTTTAAAGAAAGTAGGCTAAACAAATATTATCATTGGCCTCATAAGATTTCAGGTTAGGTTTTGCCATCAAATTAGTTAAATAAATATTATCAATTTTTAAGGACTTTTGGATTTCAAAGTTGTGGATAAGAAAATTTGGACCTCTGTAACACATTAACACTGGTTTTATCTGTCATGTCAAAAATACAAGTGGACTATTAAAATAAAATGACATTCATATTAGATCACAAAACAAAGCCCAAGTCTATGCCTTGTAACAAGAAATAGAATAACTTTAAGAAGTAACTAAAGAAATTCACTTAAACAGATCTTTGTTTCCTACATGTTCTGCAATTTGGACTTAGATTCTTTAACTCAAGAGTTTTTAGTGAAGAAATTGTTTTGTTTTTAAATTACATCTTTTTATCTTTTAGTTTGCTTTTCCTAAGGCATTTGAAAATAAAATATATTTCCCCAGTACAGAATTTGATATAAAACTATGTCATATATGCCTATCATATATATATCAATTACATATTCTTTCAGTTATATATATTAGATATTCTTTTCAGTAATGATATTTGGTTCTTCTATAATCTTCTTTTCTTAATTGACTTGATTGTTAATGTACTGAGATGGATGAATTCCAGTATTCCACCAATAAGGCTTAAGATTTCTTATTTCCTTAGTAAAATGGTGCATATTTATACTAGTTATGTATACATTGTGAATGTACACTTTGTTTATTATACAGTGTAATTTTCATTTAACTTAAGGATTTTTGACTTAAATCAACCTTACCTAACATTAACATAATAATATCTGCTTAAATTTTTGGTAAGCCTTTGCCCGTCTTTTGAAGTTAATTTGATTTTTCCACCTCTGTTGCAGAGTGGCTCACTCTAGTTTCACTTCATCTTTTTTGTTGGGCTGTCCTAAGAGTGTCAAGATGAAATAGCATCCAGAAACATATTTTTTTCTACCATTTCTCCTGAAGAAAAGCCTTCATCTGCCCACCTGCAACACTGGACTCCCCAAACAGCCTGTAGCCCCTGCCTTCTTCGCCCCTCGCATTTTGTTATCTTTTTTTTTCTTACTTGCGAAACCCTAAATCCAGGTAACAAATCCTATACATTTATTAGAGTTATCTGGGGCTCCATGAAACAAGATCCCAACTAAACATATTATACCTTAACTAAACAAGAGGAGTCTATTTCGCATATTTTTCTCCCAAGTATATTTATTCTCCAAATATATATTTTTGCTCCTGTAACAAAAGTCTGCATGGAGATAGCCTAAGTTTGGGGCTTTAGCTTCACAATGCTGTCAGTGTCCTGTGCTTTCTGCTTTCCTCTCTGCCATCGTTGGCAGAGCCGTCTGTCTTCACGCTGCCACCTCAGTGTCACAATGGCTGTTCCATTTTCAGCAACAGACATTCCTTCTTTGTGAGATTATAGAAACTTTGGTTATCTCTCCCACCCACTCTATGTTAAAAACAAGAAAAGCCAATAAAAAACTAACATTTTCTGATGCGCCATGTACTATGACAGGAACTTCGCATAAATTATAATATTTTCTATTTACAAAAGAAAGGCATTGTGAAAGAAATTTCTTTGTCTGAGAAAGAGAGAGAAAGAAAGAAAGAAAAGAAAATAATTGCTGGTCTTGTTTCCTATTTGGTGAAGTATACAACATTTTATTATTTCCTGAAAAATAGTTATTGTCTTTTTCCATTTTTTTATTAGATTAGCTAATAGTTAGTATAGTTTATGAGAACATATGGGTTTATTTGTTCTATTTTTTCTATTACCTAATTTATAGATTATACTTTTATTTTTATTCCTTCTTTATGCTTTCTTCTGTTTTACTTTGTTGCTCTTTAACATTTTAAGTTGAATATTTAGGTCATTTACTATCATTTTTCTTGTCTTTTTCTATAAATATTTAAGACTGTAAATTTTCTCTGAGCAAAGCTTGGGATAATTGAAGAAGTTCTGACAGGGAAGGTAGTATTTGCATTATCTACAATGAGTAGTACTGTAGTTATGTTAGAAAAAAAAACCTTCCTCAAAAATTTCAAACAGGCTTTTGATCATATCATGAAGGTCAAGGAGTATTAAACAGCCAACCCTACTTGTAAGGAGCCTCTAGGAAGATGAGGCTTTTAGCAAGAAACATGGCTAAATATGGGTATAAGGAAATATGGGCCAGGTCCTGAAGGCAAAAGAAAAAATGGATATTGAGTTGGAAGTTGGTGGTGTCTGCCACATTCCATCTCCTCCAAAGGGCTGGGACATATAAGAAGCACATGTCAGCATTTATGGAACTGAGTGGAAGTCCTGAAGGATGATTCCCAAGGCCATGCTTGCATTGAGGAGGAGTAATCAGAGGATAACTTCAGGCCACTGATGACCCAGTGACAAGACAAGCTTATGAAGAGACACATTCTATAGCTTCACTTGTCTTCATGAGTTAGAAAATGAAGAACTTGCAGAGTGGGCAAACCAGGTTGGGGTGTGGAATACCCAGGAGCATGAACAAGGAGTAACTCCAAAAAGCAACGAGCAGAAGTGACAGCTCAGTCAAAGAAAAGAATCTGTGTTAAAGTACAAACATCTTCATGGTTCCTGTCTTTCCTCTAATAGCAATGGGCTCTCCTCAGAATCAGAATTGGTGCAGCCACATTTCCTAAAAGACAGTGCAGAAGGGATGCTTTGCTTAGCATCTCCCCAAATCCTCACCGCTTATTTTTCCCATCTCTTTTTGCTTATAGTTTAGCTAAGGACACAGCTTGCTGCAGCCTGTTCTCCATTCTGTGCTCTAATCTACCATCTTCCTGCAGTGGCTCCAGTTAATCCCTGCTCCTATTTCTCAGCGTGTTTATACTATGCTGCTATGGTGGTCACATAAGCAATGTCAGTCTATTTGGACAGTCCCTTGGTAACAGTGAAAGCACGGTATAAACAACTGAGTTGGTTAAAAATGGATTGGTTTGAGAATCCTAGTTCCAGGATCCTCATAGTTGTACATGCTTGAGGTGATAAGGGCTTCTTATCACATTACATCTCCTCCTACTGTCTTACTAGAGAGCTACTTAGGAATGTAATGCATTGTGATTTAAGAGATAATGTCCTAACTCTTCCAGATAAGATACTGCCTACATACTTTGCCTATAATTTCATTTAGATCTGGTTTTTTAAAATTTGTGTGTGTGTGTGTGTGTGTGTGTGTGTGTATTTAGAACAAACAGTAAGTACATTGTCATTTTTGCATTCGATCCTTCCTCGTGGATCCTTCCTCAATCCAATCGTATTAAAATGCTTCTTATTCTCCATGTGCACCATTTGCTTTAACCAAATGACCTTTGCTAATGCTCTTTCCTATGCTTTTGATATCTTCAGGTAGCTTAATAGTCTTTAGCTACCTTATTTATATTAGCTATTCCTGCCAGTTATGTATTCAGGTGAATTATGCCCTTTGTTTATTATGCAGTGTCATTTTAGTCTAACTTAAATATTTTGGCATAAAAAATCTTAATTATATTAAGATCTTTATGCCTGCCTCACTTTTTGGCAATCTAAAGAAAGACAAATACCAGAGCCTGGTTTCTTTAGTATGAAACAATTTGTTATGTTTACAGTCAAATTTTTAAAATCATGTCTTCGACAATTTTCAGGAGTTTAATACATGTCTACACTGTTTCCCTTAGTTTGCAGTTGTGTCACTGTAAATAATTGACTTTGCTGATTAACATCAATGTCAAATTTTTCTTGTAAAAGTATTGTCATATCTTCACTTGTTACCTTTTACGGCTTTATTACAAGTGTCCTTGAATACACATATTTTAAGTGTCAAACTGCCATTTTTAAATTTTAATAATTATAACAGTTCATATTCTTATTCTGCAAGTATGCAACTTATGTAAAACATTTACCAAATCTACCAAACATTTTTATCCATTAAAACTATTCTTAAGTTCATGAATTCCAATGTTTTTTAGGAGGTGAAGTGTAGGTCTATCCTTAGTGAGGTATATTCAAGGAATAATAAACCCTAAGGCTGGTTTTGATGTCCTAGTCCTAAAAAGTAGTCTTACCTGTGGAAGAATGAGAGAAAAGGAGAAGAGAAACGAAGAGAAAAATAGTAAGAACCTTGAGACATTGGCCAATACTGTATTTATCCTTGTGTTCCTAATACTTAATACAGTAGCTGACATATACACAGTGACCAAAATATTTTTTGAATTATTGAATTTAGTTCTGACTCAGAAACTTTATTTATTCTGGCTTATTTACTTCTCACCAAAATCATTTATTTTGTTTACATTTCTGGTTTGGGTAAGAACTTAAGGTGAAATGGTGGATGGTTTGAATAACAAAATATCATAACCAAGTGTTTCTTACCCTTTTTTTTTTCTTTTGGAGACATTTCACTACTTAGAAACATAAGCTTGAATGAGCAAAATTATAAACTTTTTTGAAAGTCAGAGAAAACATAGAATTTTAAGAGACTATGGCTTATCTCTGCATTTGTTTGCAGTAGACAAGAAGTTGATTGATATAGTAAAGCAAAGAAAAAAACCCATATTTTAAAAGACTTGGGCTTCCCAGGGTAATTTTTCCTCTTTGTCATCCTTTAGATCTGCGAAAAGTATTACGTGGGGGTGTGTCTCCAGAAAACAATTGGTTGTATTAAAAGATTTGAATTTTGTGACTTAAGATTTACATATATATATAAATATGTATTTGTAAATGATAGTTGTCTTATATTGATATATATTTTTATATAATATTTGATTGAAAACATAGTCATTGTCTCATCAACTTCAGAGACTATGCAGATTGTTGGGAGCCCAGGCTCAATGGCATTGCTTTTTGCTATCACATAGTGAGGTCATGGTAAATGGTCAAAAAAGCTACCCCAGGGAAATTCTATGGTCATAAAATGGTCTCAATGTCCTTTCTCCCTAAATATAAGTAAGTTCCAAAAACTTTCTGCAAAAGTTATTTTCTTCCTTAAAACTAAAATGTAAAATTTTACACTTTCAGAGGCTCTTCAACTTCTAGTCAGAGCCATATAACTATTTGAATCTCATTATAATAAGTAGAAAATAAATGGTATGTATTAGCTAGCTGAAGACTTATTAAGCCAATTGATGACATCAGAAGCATAGAAAAGAGCATTAACAAAGGTCATTTGTGTAAAATAATAATGGTGTACATAGACCCGGTGCGGTGGCTCACGCCTGTAATTCCAGCACTTTGGGAGGCTGAGACGGGTGGATCACCAGGTCAGGAGATCTGTCAGGAGATCAAGACCATCTTGGCTAACATGGTGAAACCCCATCTCTACTAAAAATACAAAAAATTAGCCAGGCATGGTGACGGTCACCTGCAGTCCCAGCTACTCGTGAGGCTGAGGCAGGAGAATGGCATGAACCCAGGACGCAGAGCTTGCAGTGATCGCGCCACTGCACTCTGGCCTGGGCAACAGCGCGAGACTCCATCTCAAAAAAAAAAATAAATAAATAAATAAAATAAAATAACAAAATAATAATAATAATAATGGTGCACATAGAGAATGAGAAGTATTTTCATATGACCAGAACATAGAAGGGGTCCAAGAAGGATCCAATTTAACAATGACAATGTATTGTTTCCTCTTTTTAAAAAACAAAATATCAAAAAATGAGCAAATACGCAAAATCCAGATCTAGATGAAATTTTAGGCAAAGTATGTAGGCAGTACCTTATCCGAGATCAGAGATAATTTAGGAAATTATGTCTTAAGTCACAATGCATTGCATACTTAAGTAGATCTCTAGCAAGACAGTAGCAGGAGATGTAATGAGGTGAGACGTCTTTATCAGCTCAAGCATGTATGACTGTGAGGGTCCCGGGATTAGGATTCTCTACCCAGTCCATTTTTAACCAACTCGGTTGTTTGTACCATGCTTTCATTGTTACAAAGGAACTGTCCAAACAGACTGACATTGTTTGTATGACTACCATAGCGGCATAGCGTAAAAAGTGCTGAGAAACAGGAACAGGGGATAACTGGAGCCACTGTAAGAAGATGGTAGAGTCGAACACAGAATGGAGAGCAGGGTGCAGCAAGCCGTGTCCTTAAAGCTAAACTATAACCAGAGAGAGCTGGGGAAAGTAAGCGGTGAGGATTTGGGGAGATGCTAACAAAACATCCCTTCTGCAAAGCGCCCCTTCTGCACTATCTTTCAGGAAATGTGGCTGCACCAATTCTGATTCTGAGGAGAGCCTGCTGCTATTTGAGGGAAGGCAGGAACCATGAAGATGTTTGTACTTTAATGCAGCTTCTTTTCTTTGAGCTGTCACTTCTGCTCGTTGCTTTTTGGAGTTACTCCTTGTTCATGCTACTGGGTATTTCACATCCCAACTTGCTTTGCCCACTCCACAGATTCCTCATTTTCTGACTCATGAAAACAGGTGAAGCTATAGAATGTGTTTCTTCATAAGCTTACCTTGTCACTGGGTCATCAGTGGCCTGAAGTTATCCTCTGATCATTCGTCCTCAGTGCAAGCATGGCCTTGGGAATCTTCCTTCAGGACTTTCATTCAGTTCCATAAATGCTGACATGTGCTTCTCTCATATCCCAGCCCTGTGGCCATGATGGAGAGTGGCCAATACCGTAAGTGCAAACCCAGTAGCCATTTTCATTTTGTCTGCATGACAAAGCCCATATTTTGTTTGGGGCAGCAATGTTTCTTGTAAAATGCATTGTTTTCCTAGAGGTTTCGTACAAATAGGGCTGGCCATTTGACCCTTGAGATATGATCAAACACCTGCTTGAATTTTCTGAGAAAGGATTTTTTTCTCCTAATACAATTACAGTACTATCCCTTCCTTCTCCCCGTTTCTTCTTGCTGGAAATGGCACAGCTATGGTTACAGTGAGGTGGCAGCATGAGGACAGAAGACTCTGCTAATTATGGGAAAGCAGAAAGCAGATCGCCTGGGACACTAACCGTATTGTGAAACCAGAGCTCAACCCCTGGACCATCAACAGGCAGATGTCTTGTTACGTGAGCAAAAATATATGTTTGAAGGATAAATATGTTCAAAACAGGCTTTCAAATAGGCACTCATCTCCTATACACATCATGGTAGAGCAAGTAAATCACAAACTTTTCTTTCTGCATCCTCAAGACATGTGGCTTAGTAAAAATGTCTTCATTTTGGAGAATAATTTTCAAAATCTAATGATAATAATTATCCTTTAAAAATTCTCAAATAAAACACAACTGTAATATGCAAATACTCATTTTACATAAAATAGGTAAGTAACTGTAAAAAATTTTTTTGATAACTGACTGGTTAAATTAATTTAAAATAAAATTTGTTGAGGAAAATATTTAATATTGACTCTTTTATTTTTCTGAGACCTCTGGACTGCGGTGTTATAAGTGTTAGTGTCCTGCTTTTTTCTAACTTACTGCCAGATCTGTTAAACTAGCTAAAGATATGCTTTAGGCATTGCTAAGACATATATGAGAAAAACCATTTTATGTCTTTTAAAAAACATAGTAATGAATAACAATTATATATCAAAACTAAGCAGAATTGTCCACAAATAACTTAGATTTTCATTTTGTACACCTGGTTTAGTAGTAATTTTTTCAAACACTCCCCTGTTCTCTTTCACTTAGCAATCAATAAATCTTATGAGAAAAACAGTATTACTGATAATGTAGGGTCTTCATTTATCAGAGGATTCTGGGCCAGAATGAGTATCAATTTTAATTCACTGTTTTCAGAGCAGCTACAGTAGAATACATTAGATTAACAAGAATAAATAAATCTTAGTTTTGTTGAGATTTATACCCGTCGTACAATAAATACAGATAAATGTTTCTTATCCAACAAATTGCATTGATTTGGCTTTTGCAAAAGTTAAATGTTAGCCTGAAATTAAATTTGTGGTGACAGAGTAAATGCAATCTAAGATAGTGACAGTATAGGTCAGCACATGGCTAGTGGAGACAGCATGGAAAGGAAGGGAATTCTGATAGCCAATAGATTGCTTAAGTAGATGATAATTCAAAATGTACATGCATTCATGGAGTTGGAAAAGCAGGAACTCTTTTAGACTCAGAAAACATGTAGCTTTAAGAATTAAAATGTTAGCTAGCATTTTCAGTTTATCATGTAACACTGGCCTTTGGAATCAGGAGGATGATTTATCACTCATCATATAATTGGAACTAAATTTTAAAGTCATGTTACTAAGAAATTGTGGTTGCATTTTTGAAAGGGAGCTAAGAGAATGTCGCATGGGGACATTCACAGATGGGAAATGTAGGCAGATATAGGGAATTTTTGTTTTTCAGTTCACCTTTTGTACATTTTGCATTTTGTATCATGCTGTCACGTGCATATAACACCCATTCAAGTAAATAGTAGAAAATAGACAAAAATAAAATAAAATAAACGAATGCTTCTTGTTTAGAAGGAAATGCTAACATTAGCTTCAATGTTTATGAAGAATTTTTACAATGACATCTCTTGCTCTGTACTCAGTGTGTATTCTTTGTCCTCCTTACTGTATTGTTCAAACTCCTTTTTGTCTTTTTACACTCAACGTTTCTTTGGGTGCAGTGACTTTTGTCTTCATCATTCTTTGACTTCTTTAGAAGATTTCACAATTGATTGCCTATGGACTGCATTCATTAAGTATCTGAAAAATACATGAGAAACATAAACTTCTCAATTTGTCATGACTAGCATTTTAGTATGGAGTCAAAGTCAATTACAGCATAGTGGGACTGGTAGATGGGTGGTCAGCAAAGGCCGACAGTCATCAGAGGGATACTAACTATTTAATAGTTAAGAATTCCAGATAGGGGGTGAAGGAAGTCATGGTTTATGCTGGTTAAAAGAAGTAAGAAAATCCAAAAGCTAGAAGGTCATCAAGGTAGATGGCAGAAATAGATGTTGAAAATTTGTAACTCTCAGGAGTTTGACTAGGTTGTTAGTGGAAGTGACAGCGTTACAGACCAGAAAAAAATGAATTTGGATCTTGAAGGAGAGACTCTTCTGATATCCTGAGATGTCTCCTGACATCTTACTTCTGGTTGAAGTAATAAATTATGTATAACTCTGCATGGGTGAGAAAATGTATTAGAACTGACTGAAGAAGTAGTAAAATGAAAGAATCATAGGATTATAAAATGAAAGAATGTCCAGACTGTAAGAGACCTTAAAGATGACTTAAGTCTAGTCTTTCTCATTTTACCGATGAGAAAACTAAGACCAAGGGAGGTTTAGTAGTCTAGGAATGTAGAGGCTTTGTGAAGACTAGATTTTCGGGTGCCAAATGGCTCATAGTTTTCAATAACCCATTATCCTTTCCATTTTTCTGACAATCAGCCATGACCAGGAAGAATTTTTCCTTGAATCATTGAGGGGTACAGAATAGCAACAGCAGGAGCCTGAGTGTGGTAATCTTAGGAAGACCTCTTCTGGACTGAGATGCTTAAGAATGTGTCTGGTTTCCACACCAGGTGAAAGTGAGTCAACATTAATTAAAAACTAGGAAGTTGTAATGCCAAAAAGATTCAGGATAGTAACACCCAAATAATTATCTCAAGCATTCAGTAACAATGCCTAAAATGAACGAATCTTACAAACTTCCTTGGTAGCCATCTATTAGAATGCATTATAGGAAATTAATTCAAAAAATAAAACAGCGAAAAAAATTTCTTCACAGAATCATATATCAGATGTGCCTGATTCAGAGTAACTGACTATAAGGTTAGCTATTGGATTTATTATTCTGCTTTTATTCTTTCTGAATCAACTCATTGGCTATTTGAATTTGCAAAGTTGAAAGGTTATATTGTTCATTATTGTGAGCAATAACGTTCCATAAAAGTGGTCATACAAAAGAGATGGGGGTATTTATGAGCACATGACTCTATTCTATTAATCCCTACATGAAATGATCCATTTCTGCATGTGTTCATATTTAACCTCGCAGAGAAATCTGTCATTGTTAGAAGGAAACGTGACTTGAATTACTATACTCTCCCTGATAGACTCCACTCTGGGAGGCCCTTGGGTGAACTCAGCCTTAAACTTCACTTCTACAAAGCTCATTCGGTCTGACTGCAAGAGGCCAATTGTGTATAGATTGGCTGTCTCCAACTACCTCTAAGAAATGACTATCAAGAATAAAGCAAGAGCCAGAAGCAATTAGGTTTTCTGAAAGGTTGGATAATAAAAGTGAAGCATTGGATATTGTCAAGATAAGTGTGGAGAATGTGTAAGCAAGAACGACCAAGAGCACCTCATTGCTGTAGTTTCCTTTCCCAATTTCCTGGAGGGAGGTCTGGGCTGAGTGGAAACCAAAAATCTATCAACAGAACATTGTCAGTCAGTTGAAGGCTAATGTGTATAGAAATGCTGATCTTCAACTTTAGGCCATCCATTGTAATACAGGAACCAGATGAACTTATACAAGACAACACTGCAATCACATAGCTATCCTCTCAAGACTTTCAGCCTGGAGTTAACAAAGTTGAAATATTTGAGATGAACTTCAAGGAAAAATTAATCTATTCAAATCTTCTATGCTTACATTTCTACTATTGCAAGATGTTAGGACTCTGACTTGCCTTTTTTCTTAGTTGATTTGCACACTAGAATGGATTATAGATACTGTAATAATTGCAGAAGGTTATTTCATTGACTCTACTGCAGTGGAACAGCCTAAGGTAGCACCATATACACTCACTTTCTGGTGGAGATGAATAACTTGTACATTGAGTAAAGGAAAAATACAAACACTTCAATTACCACTGCTTATAAGACATTGGAAAGACTTGGACTTTTAAGCAATCTTTCTGTGTTTGACTCTATTTATTCCTAAGGAAGACTCAAAAAGAAATTTTAACCACCTCAGAGGATGCTTTTATGTGAAGTAAGTAATGCTCTCTAAGAAGCAAGTGTTTTCCATCCACAGAGTATTATATGGCCCCCTGAGTTTTGTTTCTTACACCACAGCATTTACAGCATTTATCACAGTATCACTCCACTTGGAAACTCTTTTTAGTTTAATAAAATAATGGGCATTATTTTGGGGTATCCCCAGAAGAAAAATTATTCTTATTACTCAGAGCAGATTTCAATCATTAAAATTCTACTTAAAGATTCCCCTTATTTCAACTATCAGTCTTCTTATCAAAGATACTATTTCAATTTTTATTCTGAAATAGTGGCATTAGGATGTGTAAGGAAAATTAATCCATTAAGTAGAAACACCGGTATCCCAGGAAACAACCACTGTTACTCTGAAAATAATAATAATAAGCCCCTGTTATATCCCAACAGCAGGCCGAAAAGTTTAGTTATATTATTTCTGTTACTTAAAATGAGTTTTTGAGAAAAACCTTTAAAATTCCTGTATAAAGATGAGCAGAACAAGACAGATTTAGTAGCCCAGCTTGTCAAGTGAATGGTTCACAACTGAAATTCAAGAATGTCTGATTTCAAAGCTACTCCTATTATGCTACCTCATACTTATGCCAACGGTAAGATTATGTTGCAGGACTTTTCCTTAGTTCAGCTAAAGACAGGGTTCTTTGTCCCACAGCCATGCAAATTCAGACTCACAGACAATTTGAATGGTGGGTAAGACAAAGTTTTATTGGATGAAAAAGGAAGAGAAGGGGAAAACAGGTACTCTTGCTAGGCCAGAGTCCCTGCTAGAGTGCATCCCTACTGGCCATTTGAATCCCAGGTTCCACACAGGAAGAGGAGGGGCCATGTTCCTCCCCACTGCAAAGAGAGTGAATTTCCTGAGGTTCCACCCCAGTGTACAGGCTAGTTGGAGTTTTCCAGGGACCCCTCCCACCTGTTTGTCTCAATTATAGACATGTTAAAAGTTTAGGAACCTTGTGAAAAATTTGGTCTATCTCATTTGCTCCTTCCTCCCTCCCATACCCAATTTAAATAAATATAAATAAAATAATTGATGTTTATGGAGACTATAGAACAGTGGACGACATAGAATACAGTAAATGTTCAGTAGATATTTATCATTTTATTGCTTTGAATATCTTTTAGAGAAATAAATACAACTTTACACACCAAATAATGAAGGATATTAAGTCCAATTAGTACATACAATTTTGGAGATACCTCTGGAGAGTAAAATAAAAGGTCCAGAATAGTCATCTAACTTTCAGTACTATGTTTCATAGACACAGCTGACTAGCTGTGAAATACTGCCATTTCCACTTAATTTTGTTCACTCGTTAATTCAGTCCTCCACTTTATTTGATCAGATCTGGAACCATATCATTGGTATTCATTTTACATTGTGTTTTTGCAGTGTCTCTCGATTGCTTTCACATGCTAATACTGGCTAATTCAATTGGGATTTGTTGAGACAGCCCTTGAAAATTAACCACCTAATTCCTCATGCACAACATAAAATAGACCTATTTTCTTCACTTGTCTTTTGAAGAATATATATTAACATAAAATAAGAGGTCGTCTTTTGGTGCAAAGCACAATACTCATGGTGTTAGTAGACAGGTTTTAGAGAACAGATTTTTGTATGAGTTGGTGGACCAATACGGGAATGCAGATTTGACTTATTGAAATATATTTATTTTCTGTAGGAGAAATTTTGGCTAGAATAAAGTTGTTCAAGAGAGTCAAGAAAGTTGATCATTTGACTAATATTTGATATCCTAATATTGTAAATGTTGCATTTGCTTAGTTATATTGGTAACATGGTGAGAATAGAAATTATTAGTGACTTTACAAAGCTTAATGTATGTGGCTATTAGCCCATCATGAGCACCTTCTCTGGTTAAAAAAAAAATCAATCAGTAAATCAATTATTTCAATTTATTGGTCATCTGTTTTTATTTAATCATATTGGAATCTAGTTGTCCTCAAAGGAACAAAACTATGAGCTTCTTCTCTTCCCACTAATATTACAGTACATAGAATTTTAGTTATGCAAACCTATATATCTCTTTCCATGGAGCACATGCAGAACTTTCCTATTAGAGCCAGTGAATTCCTTTCCACCCCACCTACAGAGTGCATTCAGATAGTTTCTGATTAGGGCATGATTACATGCTCCCTATATCCCAGCAAAAGTCAAAGAATCTCTAAAAAGCAATTTTACCTCATCAGGTACTGGGAAGCAAAATGATATGATGGTCAAAAGTGAAGACTCTGAAGTCTGATTATTGAATACGTATTCTGAATTTCTCACTTCCTAGCTGTGTGACTTTTTTGTAAATTAATCTCTTGAAGCCTCTCTTTTCTTATCCATAAAATGGTGCTCATAATGGCAACTGACCAGGCACGGTGACTCACGCCTGTAATCCCAGCACTTTGGGAGGCCTAGGTGGGCGGATTGCTTGAGTGCAGGAGTTCAAGACCAGCCTGGGCAACATGGTGAAACCTCGTCTCTACCAAAAATACAAAAAATCAGCAGGGCATGGTGGCATGTGCCTGTGGTCCCAGCTATCCCGGAGGCTGGGGTGGGAGGATCTCTTGAGCCTGAAATGTGGAAGTTGCAGTAAGCCAAGATTGTACCACTGAATTCCAGTCTGGGTGACAGAGTGAGATCCCTGTATTAAAAAAAAAAAAAGCAACTGTTTCATAGATTTGATGTTAGGATGAAATAATCTGATAGATGTGAAGTGCTTAGGATAGTTCTTGGCATATTATAAATATTTAATGAATATTAGCTATAATAGTAAATTCACCTTGTTATTATTAATTTTATTTAAGTAGTTGCAGTAAAGTCCCCTTGGTCTATATTTTCATTAATTCTTCATTTCTTTTCTGGGCTATTCAGGTGGAAAATAAAGACAGCATTTCCTTTTTTTCCTTTTGTAAATCAAACGAAGGGGGAAAAAAACCCCGGCAAAAACCAGAAATATACAGTTCAGCTTCAATTAAACTAGAAAAAAATCCCTCAAACCCAAAATTACAAAATAAGTAGATGAGTTATCAAAAGCAAGGAAAATAGAAATTGAAGAGGAAGTTGAGAGGGGAGTCAGATTTCTAAGAAATCAATAGCATGGACTTGTCCAAAGTTAGTTGCAGTCACGCTCTAAAGTAGTAACCCAGTTGGCAACTGTGAGTTTGGTTGCATGGATTAGTAGACCACGTTTGTGTTCCAAAAGTAGAGGCCATGGGGCTCAATTACAAAGATAAGGTAGTGGAAGTTGTCTGTCAATAAAGCAGGTGTCGGAAAAACATTGCACTGTGAGAAGCTCTGAAGCTGCCATTCTTAATCGTATATGGAAAATAAAGAGCTTAAAAGGGCTCACAGGCACTGGGCCAAAAAGAAAATTTCTGCCATCTTGAAACATAATCTTGGCATCTCTACCACATGAACAGAGAGCAAATATGATCTAAGAAAAATTCATTCCTTTCAGTGATGATGAATATGAAAAAAAGCTGCCAATACAAAATACATAAAAGATACAGAAGAAGAAAGAAATCACAGGAAAAGCAAATGGCAGAATAACAACACAGGAAAAATCATTCCATAGAGCACATAAAAATTATGACTAAATATTTTGTTATAAATTTTAAAAATTATGTAGCAATCACCATTTTATAGCAGGAGCTAAAAAATATATACAAGAACTTTGGGTTAAGATAGCAAGATGAGAAAAAGAGATGAAATATGATTTGGTATTGCTTATGAAAGTAGTAAAAAATCAGAAATGAAGGCAAAATTGGAAAGTGTACAAGAGTGAATGGAAACTACTTAGAGTAGACTAAGAAATGAAGGAGACAGAAACCAAAAAATAAGTTAAAAGTACAAAAAAATAGATAAAGATAAAATTAGGCAAAGGATATCCAAGTACCAAAAGTTAGGGGTTCAAAAGTAGAAAAGTGATATAATGGAAGAAAAAAATATTTATAGATATAAGGCAAGAATGTTGTGGGAAGTCAGGAACCCTGAATGGAGGAACTGGCTGGAGCTGAGGCAGAAGAACATAAATTGTGAAGATTTCATGGACATTTATCAGTTCCCAAAATTAATACTTTTATAATTTCTTGCACCTGTCGTTACTGCCATCTCTGAAGATAAATTGTGAAGTTTTAATGGACATTTATCACTTCTCCAATCAATACTCTTATAATTTATTATGCCTATCTTTACTTTAATCTCTTAATCACATTATCTTTGTAAGCTGAAAATGTACATCACCTCAGGACCACTATTGTACAAATGGATTATAAAACATGTGTGTTTGAATGCTATGAAATCAGTGCACCCTGAAAAAGAACAGAATAACAGTGGTTTTCAGGGAACAAGGGAAGATAACCATAAGGTCTGACTGACTGCCTGCGGAGTCAGGCAGAATAGAAGCATATTTTTCTTCTCGCAGAAAGCCTATAGACAGATGTGCAAGTAGGAGAAATACCACTGAATTCTTTTCCCAGTAAGGAACAACCCTGGGGAAGGAATGTATTCCTGGGGGTAGGTCTATAGACGGTCACTCTGGGAGTGTCTGTCTTATGTGGTTGAGATAAGGACTGAAATACACCTTGGTCTCCTGCAGTACTCTCAGGCTTACTAGGATGGGGAAATTCCAGCCTGGTAAATTCTAGTCAGACTGGTTCTCTGCTCTTGAACCCTGTTTCCTGTTAAGATGTTTATCAAGACAATGCATGCACAGCAGGACATAAACCCTCATCAGTAATTCTCATTTTGTCTTGCCTTGTGATCTTTATTGCCCTTTGAAGCAAGTGATCTTTGTGACTTACTCCCTGCTCGTACACCTCCCCTTTTAAAATCCCTATTAAAACTTACTGGTTTTGCGGCTCGGGGTCATCATCACCATCCTACCAATATGTGATGACACCCCTGGAGGCCCAGCTGCAAAATTTCTCTCTTTGTACTCTTTCTCTTTGTTTCTCAGACCGGCCAACACTTAAGGAAAATAGAAGGACCTACGTTGAAATATTGGGGGCTGGTTCCCCGATATAGGAAAACTTTCTAGAAATGAATACTCAATTATACAGATTTAAAGGGCACCCTAAAATCCAAAGAAGCATTGATAAGAATGGTTAAAAGTGAAGCAAAATCTATGAAGCCCTCACAAAAGGAAGTCTAATCTACGAATTTTACCCCTCAGCAAAACTGTTTGTTGTTCAAGGGTAAAGTCACTTACATTATTCAATGTGTAAAACTCAGGATATGGTGGATCTATGAGCAATTCTTGAAGAAGGTATAGAGAACAAACCATATTCAGTCAATACTTTAATGTAAAAATTACAGACAAGTAAAAACAAAAAATTAAAAAAGAGAAAATAATGGTTCCAATAAATTTAAAACATAAATTTCTATCACGGATTATAAGTCTCAGCATGTGAAATGATATAAGTAATACAAGTTTGGAGAGGAAAGGGAAGAGACAATAGCAAGTAGTTAAAATATACTGATTTTCCATATTCCCTATGCCCCAGATTAAAAAGATGATAAGTTAAATAATGGTGCTATAAGACTATTTAAGGTACAGATAATAAAAATAGTATCATTATAAACTCAGACAATGTTTGGAGGGGAAAGAATAAAAGAAGGGAGGGTAAGTAAGGTTATGGATATTCATATCTATTATAGCCAGGGATCAGAAGAAATAATTTAAAACTCCATCAAATAATAGAGATATGAGGACATTCAGTAATAAAAATCAAAATAAACATCAAAATAGTACAATGGGCTGGGCGCAGTGGCTCACGCCTGTAATCTCAGCACTTTGGGAGGCCAAGGCAGGAGGATCACTAGAGGTCAGGAGTTCAAGATCAGCCTGGCCAACACGGCGAAACACCACCTCTACTGAAAATACAAAACGTTGGCTGGGCGTGGTGGTGGTGCGCCTGCAATCCCAGCTACTTGGGAAGTTGAGACACGAGAATCACTTGAATTCAGGAGGCAGAGGTTGCAGTGAGATTAGATCACATCACTGTACTCCAGCCTGGGTAATGGAGTGAGACTCTGTCTCAAAAGAAAAAAAAAAAAAGTACTACAAACCCAAGTGTTTGATGGAAGACAATGAGAGAGGATAAGGAGCTAAGGAGCTGAAGGCACATATTAATTTCATTACTACTAATAACAGAGTTAATAGGTACAAAATAGATAATTTAGAGCATTATGTAAATATATACATATAAATCTAAATACTATAATGAAAAAATGCAAGCTTTACAGTTAGCAGAAGAAATGCAAAACAAAGTAAAGAAAACAAATACTAAACATAAAGCCATTAAACTAGAAAATATGACAGCATTAAGGCCAATATGTCTGTCTGTTTTATCAAACAATTTAAATAACTATTCTCACCAATTAAAAGAAAATTCCAGATTGTACCAAAAATAAACCCAAATAGAGTATGTATACAAATGATACTCATTAATAAACTGGCTCAAAAATTGCTTCTTTTGACTCAGAAAAGTTAAAAAGAGTGACCAAAACAAGACAAATATAAATAACTTGAATACAGATACAAATTTTCATATCAGGCAATATTGGTTTCAGTACAAAAACATAAAATGAGATGAAGAAGGAAATGTCATAATAATAAAAGGTGCAATTCACAAAAATTTGGCAGTTATTACAAGTGTTACACAAACCCACGTAGTACAGGCTACTATACACCTAGGCTATCTGAGATAGCCTATTGCAGCTAGTCTACAAACCTATATATCATGTTACTATATTGAATACTTTAGGCAATTTTAACACAGTGGTAAGTATTTATGTATCTAAACATATCTAAAAACATAAAAGGTGAAGTAAAAATGCAGTATTATAAAATCATGAGACCACTATTGTATATGTGGTCTGTCACTGACTGAAAAGTTGACTGCAATGTTATGTGGTACATGATTATATACTTGTGTAAATAAAGTTTTAGCCTAGTAGCAAAAATATCTCTTCCATCTTTTTTCATGTACACAAATAACTTTCATAAAAATGTTATTAAAATATATTAAATACATCTTAATGAATCTCAAAATTGAGGAATAGTAAAAAGTTTTAAGACTATGATGCAGTAAACTCAAAATGAGATATAAACAAACTAAAGAATAATTCTTCCTACCACCTAGAAAGAAAATCAATGAAATTAAAATTTGTCTCTTTTAAAGTCATAAATCAAAAAGGAAGTCATTTCTCCCCCACTTCCTAACCTTCACCCTCCCCTCTCCACTCCTGCACTCCTTCCATTTATATCTTTAATTATCTACTCTAGGCTATATTTTCACCCAAATCTTGGGAACTTTTCTTAGGGAAAAGTGCAGCCCATTTCTTTGCCCGTTCTCTAGAGTTTATTGTCTACATAAAAGTTCTTGTGTAAAAAACACAGTGAAGAGTTTCTTAGGTCCCTATAGCTGGAAGGCAGAAGGCACACTGTAGGGAGTTGGGGAGTGGCTCAGAAAAGCATCTGAAACTTGTATCTCAGCAGAAAAATCATCCAGTTATGTTGGGAGTGTTATATCCCAACAAACAAGTGAGTGAGGCCATTGCAAAACAGTGTACAACCTCTGGAGTACAGCAAGTCCTTGTGGCCCTTACTCCAGCTAGTTCTAATCACAGATGTTGACTCTTGGATTCCTCAGTGGGTCTGACTTGCCTAACTTTTGGTCTTTTTTTTTTTTTTTTTTTTAAAAATCCTGGCTCTGTTCTTCTTTTCAGCAGACTCATGTTCTAACTCTGAGTTCCCAGTCACCAAAATTGAGGCCTCTCACTTACTTCAAGTGGGCACCAGGTTTAGCAGGTGGAGAGTAGGTTTTCGACTCTCCTGGTTTTCTTATCAAGCTGTAGTAACTTACCCTCTCCTATCATATTTAAATTTCACTTATTTGTGATACTTTCAAAATAAACCTTTAATATTTAAATCCACCAGTTATGTATTTAAGGCTGGCCAAAGTCAAAAGTAAGAGTGAAAGTAAGTTTCCCTTTGCTTCATATCACTCTTTCCAGACATCTTTTACTTGTCACTTCTCACACCGAGGTAGGCATTAATCTTCTAATGTTTGAGTTGAGTACATAGAAGGAACAAGGCAAATACTTGACCAAGGAATAGATGAACTTTCTATTTCAGTCTTAGGCTGACTTATTGTAAGCCAATCAAAATCTGCTATGAGCTCCTGTCAAGTTTGAGAGAAGGTTGACAAATGCATACACATGGACAATGATTGGTAGAGTTTCTATTGACTCCTCTTAGACTTCTACCCCTTTCTTTATTTTCATTTTGTTTTTGCTTGCAACCTTCCTTACATTAAACAGAATGAAATTTCTTTTTCTTTTTTTTTTTTTAAGACAATCTTACTCTGTCCCTCAGGCTGGAGTACTGTGGCATGATCTCACCTTACTGCAACCTCTGCCTCCCATGTTCAAGCGATTCTTGTGCCTCAGACTCCCAAGTAGCTGGGATTACAGGCACATACCACCATGTCCGGCTAATTTGTTTGTAATTTTTGTAGAGACTGTTTTGCCATGTTGGCCAGGCTGGTCTCAAGCTCCTAACCTCAGGTGATCTGCCTGCCTCGGCCTCCATGCCTGGCCTGGAAATTACATATTAAATGGCATAATATTTATAATCTTTGTAACACTCCTGTTCTTCACCTCATGGCTTTTCCTCAGAAAATGCTGCTGATTCATAAGACTTTGTCTTCTGCCTTGTTCTCTTTAGGTTTCCAAGTCAAAGCTCCCAATTTCTATAACTGTGAGGTAGTAAATTTATTTCTGACAGTCCATCTCTTGGACTTGCTGATAGTATCCCAAATTAGAAATCACTGCATTTTCCCTTTAATTTGATTATTTGCTATTTTTTAGACAATGGATGTTCAGATGGGTGGAAATAGATTGATTCCTTAGAGGCAGATTGATGTTTTGATCCCTGTGATCTAAGTCTCACTGGAACATGCCTGGCAAAACAATTGATTTCAAGTAATAGCAGTCACAGAGGAAGAAAAACAGACAAGGGTCTCTCTCTTTTGACTGAATAGTGTTCAATCAGGTGACATTGTGGGCAAGCAGGTGAAAACTTCAATGCTGTTACCCCTCCTGCTTTCTTTTAAGTGACAGTTTCTCAGCCAGACTGTCATGCTTTCCAAACCAGCAGTAAAGAGAAGTTTCACCTAGTATTTTCTTTTTTTTATTTTTTTATTTTTTTATTTTTTTATTTTTTTATTATACTTTAAGTTCTAGGGTACATGTGCATAACGTGCAGGTTTGTTACATATGTATACTTATGCCATGTTGGCGTGCTGCACCCATCAACTCGTCAGCACCCATCAATTCATCATTTATATCATGTATAACTCCCCAATGCAATCCCTCCCTCCTCCCCCT